>NW_026057582.1:58696038-58808408 GCF_023721935.1 Panthera uncia | reverse complement strand
AGTCTCTGGGAATACATTTTATTAATCTCAGGATTTAAAGGAAAACAGACATGATATCATATTGTCATCAAAATTAAAACCAGGAAGCCTAAAAAGATACATAAAAATCCTTTCTAAAGTATCAGGTAAATATCAAAATATCAAATAAAGAACAAAAATCCCATTATCTGTCACTGGTGAAAATTTTCTTACCGTGACACTAGCTAAATCCAGGAGTTGTATAATTATATAGCTAGAACTCACACCTCCAATTACCACAATTTGAAAATAGTCAGTCACTGAAGAGCTTAAACATTATAGAAAACTTGGTAAGAGCCAGATCTTGAACAAAAGTCTGCAGAGAGGTCATTATCCCTCTCTGCACTCCTCTCTGATATCTTCATATCAGAATAGAGATACATTTGTAAAAATTTGCACTAATGAAAATTTCTTTGAATTAAACCCTACTATCGTCTTCTAGCAAAATCTAAGCTATATGAATAAATTACTGAAATTCACATGAAGCTCTACAGTAAAACGTGTCTAAATTATTAACAGTACAATTTGCTGAAAGATAAAGAGACCAAGAAAATAAAAATACGTGACATCCTAGACATTCTGTGTTATCATGCCTTTCCCGCTCTCCTTCTCCACCCTTATCACACACAGAAGCAGTCTGGGCTAGAAGAGAGCTCAGATGTGTTGACTTCCAATAAACCTGTCATTGAAATTCAGTCTACCAATTTATTAGCTGTGTGACCTTGGGAGGATCATGTAGCTCTTTTGAGGCTTGGTTTCTTCAACTATAAAGTAAACAATTTTCAGGCTTATTGTGATAATTCAATGAGATCATATATTTAAGCTGTAGGTATTTAATGATTTATTATTATTATTATTATCATTATTATTATCAGAATTTTGAGGGGGAGCCAATAAAGAACACATTTCTTCCCTGCCTAAGGGTGAAACCAACTGAGAAATGAACGTAGAAGTCATAAAGATGGACTTTGAATTACTAATAACAGCTGGGCTGAAGATCTAACTAGGTATGGGTCACAATAGGCTTGCTAGATTCTCTCTGGATAAAGTCTACCCCTCTAGTCACTGGCACAGCTGTATAGGGACAGGCTTCTTTCCTCATGAAAAAGGATACACCAGACCATCCTCTCCCACTAAGCAGGGCTGCCCCAAGAGCGAGCCTAGATGATCTGTGTCATGAATTCCCAGACATTTCTAGATGTACCTATTATTGCCTGTCCTGTAAGGAAGGAACAAGAAGGTTAAGAGAGACTGGAAGTCCTCCATATGGAAATTTAAGATGAAGGGGCACTGAGATTTCTTCCAAAGTATTATCAATTTGATGGATATAATTTTAGAAAATTGATTTTTAATAGTTAAAAGTTGAATATTATAATACCTATATTTTATATGTGAATGTAAATATATGTGTCTATATTGTGTGTGTATGTATATATATCCTCAATCCTTTTTCTTTGATACTTTTCCTACTGTGGTAAATTGAACTATTGTTCTCAGTTGTTACCTTCCTCCCACTAAAGAGTTTTTGCATGCTTTCTCTTCGCCACAATTTTCTCAGTATCTTCTCTATAGGTGAAGTATACCTTCCCTGCCCCATCAACTTTGGCCATGGTCTTGTGACATGCTTTGGCTAGTGGAATACATGTGGATATTAGTTAAGCCATGTCTGAGCAGAAGCTTTAAATGAGCTTGTGTGATTTGTCCCCATCTATCCTTGACCATCTGTCCTTCACTGTGAGAACACCAAGTCCTGTGTCTGGCTGCTTCCTCAGTCTGGATTCCAAGATGAATGGACACACAGAGCTGGCCCAATGGACCCAGCTCAGCCTAGGTAAGATCCTACCTGGTTACCTATGTCATCAACACATCTGCAGCTGACCTGCATCTTTCATGTAAAAGAATAAATGTTATTGTAATTCACTGTGCTTTTAGGGTTGTAATACCACCAAATATTGACTAAACAGTAGACCATTTGTTCTTACTAGATCACTGACCAGACAGCTTTCAGAGTCATATCTCAGGTGAGAAGCAAGAATAGTAGTCAAAGCTCAGGACTAGGAGCGCCCGGGTGGCTCAGTCAGTTAAGCGTCCAACTTTAGCTCAGGTCATGATCTTGCAGTTCTTGAGTTTGAGCCCCATGTTGGACTCTGTGCTGACAGCTCAGAAACTGGAACCTCCTTCGGGTTCTGTGTCTCCCTCTCTCTCTGCCTTTCCCCACTTGCGCTCTGTATCTCTCTCAAAAATAAATAAACATGTAAAAAAAAAAAAAGTCTCAGGACTAGCTGGTCTAAATCATATGGAATTGTGCTGAGTAAGCCTGACACCTATTGACCTGTTAGTAATGTAATAGTGACAGCCAAACTTCTCACAGAGACTGCTGGCACTTTCTGAGCTGGACAAGGAATAGCACGTGGTTAGACACTGCCCAGTTGTTGTTCTGTGAATACCAGAAACAACAGGATCCTTACTCGGGGAATCCTAGCTCTCCTGATATGTATATTTGGAGGAAATGTTTTCTTAATGTGAATCTCATTTTAAGTTCTAGCAAGTGCATGGCAGTCAGGAGTGTGTCAAATTGTCTTAGCCCTCCTGCATAGTATAATTTAACGTGTGAACGTTCCAAGTGTGCACTTGGATCTGTGAAATTGAATTGTGGCAAATACCTAGGTCTTGTTACAATATAATATATTATAATAGAGCGTTTATGACCCAAAAGATTTCCAAAATCCAGTAATGGCCAATTTATTTTGAGAAATGTGAAAATAAAATTTGATGTCGCCTTACTTTATACGATGGGATTTGACTCACAAATGTTCTTCGTTTTTGAGATAGTGTACTTGCAGAGTGACTAAGGACAAAGACTCTTACTGAACTAATAGGACTCATTTCAAATGCCTACCTAACCCATGTCCTAACTTTACATTTTTGGGGCAAGTCACACTGAGCTGTTTCCACTCTCCCCACCTGCAAAAACAGGGACAGTGATAAACCTACATAACAAGGTTGAATAAGGATTATAGGAAATTATATTTTAAAGCACTTAACACACTGTCGTTGGCATATTGTAAGCACTTGATATTTGTTAGACATATTTTTACTATCATCTTTGCCATATATAATTATGGATAAAGCATAAACAACATTGAATATTTTAAAAAGTTTCAGCTGTTGGTACTTCCAAATGATTAAAATATGAATGAAATTTCATCAGACACCGAAGTTCCACTATTGTGATAGAGGAGATAAAAGGAGAAAAAGGAAATTCTGTTTTGTTTTGACAAAAGACAAGGCAGTAAGTTCCATAAATATTAAACAACTGACGTCAAGGTGAACATTTCAAAATGTCACTGCCTTTTAGTAATAATTATACTCATTTATTGTATAGCATTTACTCTTTTCAAGGAACTTTGCTGGCTATTTTCTTTAATCCTCCCAGCTATTTTATTATAAAAGTTATTTACATATTTCATACGCATACCAGAAGTCAATGACATTTCTAAAAACACTGGCTCTTGAAAGCTTCCATAGAAAATACTTTTAAGGTTTTATTTTTATTTTTTTTGTACAATGGATTCACCGCCTTCTTCTAGAGGTTTACTCCTTTGACAACACCAACCCAGTAAGTATGAAAAATCTGGGTGTGGTTATGTGTATTCATATGAATATTTTTATATTTTTCTTTGTGTGTTTGACATTTCATAATTTTAAAAAAGCTTTATGGAAATGATTCAAACTGTAAAATTATATGAAATTCAAATTTTAGTGCCCAGAAATAAGGTTTTGTTGGAATTCAGCCATGTGCATTTGTTTACATATGATTGATGGCTATTTTCACACGATCACAGCAGAGAAGAGTAGTTGCTCTAGAGAACGTATGACCTGCAAAGTTTAATATTTATCATCTGGACCTTTACAGAAAAAAGTTCACTGATCCTTACCCTTCTAGGGTATATATCTAGAAGTGGAATTTCTGTATTCAAAATAATGCCTATGAATAAATAAATAAATATATATACCCTTTATAGTATTATGTCTACAGTATATGTGTGTGTTTATTGATTGATTGATTGATTGATATAATAAGTAAATATTGCCTAATTGCTCTCCAATGTGATTGTTCCAATTTATATTCCCACCCACCAGGAGCATTTGAAATGTTTCCATTTCTTCATATCCTTACCAGCATGTTTTTTAACACCTTTGTAATACTTGCTAATCTATGTCTCAGGCTCTTTTAAAGACTATAGTATCTAAAATTGTTTTCTTCTTAAAAGTCTTTATGTTTATGGTTACCTTTAAATTGGTGGCAAATGATATTGGTATATAACAGTAAAGTGATAAGCAGAAAATAATTATGGATTATGAATGACTGAAATTTGTGAATCAGTGAAAGAGTGGAAACTTTCTGTGTTTTAATCCTGGGTCAGTCACTTGCTAATTGTGTGTTCTTGGACAAATTATTTAGCCTTTCTAGATTTAAATAAAGTGGAAATAATTGCTAAAATTTCCCTGTCTCTCTCATAGTATTGTTTTGGAGATTTATTGAGATTGTTAAGTTAAAGACTTTGATATAAGTGTAGAATGTTATTTAAACGTAAGACATTACTGTGTTGTACCGTCTCCATGCATAACCTGTATCACAACTTAACTGAAGTTTCTACTGTTTCAAAGGTGACCAACATCATCCACTTTTGGAGTTTGGGTTTTGCTCACCTTGATATTTCTGTCAATAGTACCAACCCACAACCCTCCATTTCTACTTGTAGAAATTGTATTCACTGTTTGTTAGCCCTTTTCCATGAAATTTTGCCCAGATTCCATTCCCTATCATCATCTTGCATGATCTCTTCCTCCAGTAAATCTTTATATTACTTGAGGATGTTCTCTTATAACATGGGACATATTCCCTATTCTTACTTGGGCTGCTTATGTGCTATGGGTAGGAATTGTTGTATCCCTTTGGCATCTTCTTCAGACTCCAACGTTGTTCCTTGCACATAATACTAGTAAATCCATGTGTTGACTTTAATTTCTTTTATAAGCATCCATTACCCCTTTGGAAAGTTTTGTTTGCCCTAATTTTGTCTATATGGCTGAATATATGACCCTTTAATATGGTAAACAAGGTCTTGGGTGGTGGGTCTCTTCTTGCCTCTTGAGACTCATCTTACAAGAGCCTGTCTTCCTTCTCTCTGCATCAGCCACCATCATGTGCCAGTCCCCCAAGCATGTGTACTCCTGCTTTGGGGCCTTCACATCTACTGTTCCTAGGGTGTGGAATGATCTCCCTCCCTCTTCGTGGAATAATTTCTACTTATTTTTCGTACTTTATCTCAACTATTTATTCTCCAGAGAAGCTTTCTCTTACTTCCTTAGTTATGCCAAATATACTTCTTCTATGCCCTGATTATACTATGGACTTTCCACTGGCAGTGTTTATCAAAGTGACAATTTCATATTTATTTGTATGATTATTCGCTTAACGTTAATCTTACCCATTAAGATTTATGCTTGAGGAACACAAGGGAATATTGGTTTCGCCTCACTGTTCTATCTCCAACATCTAATACAATACTGCATACATAGTAAATGCCTAATGATATCTGTTGGATGACTGAGTGAATATAGACTTGCTGTGTCCCCTGTAAAATAAAATCCAAAGTACTGTCCTCCCTTGCTCCCATTTTCCATGATCAAGAAGGAAACACATAAGCAATGGCACAAACTGAGCTTTATTTGCTTTAGCCAAGTAGTCTGGGAAAATGTCCAGGGTGTCAAGACACCAGTCATATCTTCCAGGAATCAGTGACTTCTTGGAGCAGTTCTTAGTGACTTGCTACCACTGACCCCTGCCTTTTGAAAATTATATCTTCTCCAAGAAAATGCCAGAATGCTGTCTGTGATAGTTGGACTCCAGCTACAGGCCACTCTAAATATACCCAGATGCCATTTACTTTAAATTTCTATCAAAAAATTATCAGGTTGTTAAACCACTGAAGAATAATACACAATTTAAATTCAAGTGTCAAGCAGCATGTCGATGTTTAAGAACAGGCCATCTTGCATTTGGTTTCTGACATAAAAAGACCTGTCTTGCTGTGAGGTATGAATTACAGGCAACCCTATAACATCACATATCAAATCTGACACTAAGAGCAGCCTCCATATACATAAACACATGTGCATAATTACTATTCAAGCTGTATTTTAAAAGCTTTTATGATCAACAACACTAGACTTTATTGCCACTTATTAGTCTTAATACTATGGCAATAGATTGTGGCAGACAGAATTTTAAAAAGTACTTAGCGGGGCGCCTGGGTGGCGCAGTCGGTTAAGCGTCCGACTTCAGCCAGGTCACGATCTCGCGGTCCGTGAGTTCGAGCCCCGCGTCAGGCTCTGGGCTGATGGCTCGGAGCCTGGAGCCTGTTTCCGATTCTGTGTCTCCCTCTCTCTGCCCCTCCCCCGTTCATGCTCTGTCTCTCTCTGTCCCAAAAATAAAAAACGTTGAAAAAAAAAAATTAAAAAAAAAAAAGAGTGCAATTTATTAAATAAAATAAAATAAAATAAAATAAAAAGTACTTAGCTTTTGAAGACTTCAATAAAGCGAGTTTTCCTAACTTTACCCCCAAATATCTTTTTCGTTAATTGCCAAAATGATCCGGGAGGTTGTGTTTAACAGGAGATAGAATATTTTGAGTTCAGGGTACCATGTTTATATATTCTTATTATAAATTCCCTCACAGTATAGCTATGGCAAGGACACGGTCTGTGAACAGATGTCAGCAGTCAACAGAACATATACAATGGCACTTCATCTATTGTTGTAACTTGGCCAAAGCCTCTTTCTGCAGCATTGTCTGTTGTCTTTCCACAGCATTGTTAGCATGTATGTGCCGCTTAGGGCCACCCAACTGAAACACAGGGAATTGTCTTCTGGATTTTGTTGAGGACTGATCATTACTTGTCTTGATCTAAACTTGCCTCTTTACTTTCTAGAGCCTGAGTGTGGAGGAACAAATGCTTGCTTTTAACCAGAGGAAATGATCAAAGCAAATGGTCTGGATAAGATGGCTCTGTGTACTGGTTTAGTTATTGACTTAATCAGGGAGAGAAATTATTGCAGAAAATGTTCATATGCAGTCCTGGATTTTCTAAATTAATGAAGACTCTCATTTCCATTTTCAAACAGTGCTGCTGGGTATCATTCCTGCTTAATGTCACATTGTTGCTGGGTTGGTAGTGGGCTGGCATAAAAACGGGGTAGAGAGAAGGTGCCAGTCAATACTAGAAAGGCCCAGGAAGCAAGAGCGCCAATAGAACATCTGGGTTAGAGATACAGCTGCTTTGGGGAAGGTTCATATCCTTATAGATGGGGTGATAAAATTCGGTGAGTCAGAACTTATATTATCGTGCATTTCGTAATAAGCTTCTAGCAGTGTTGGAGGACTGTCGTTGCCAAGACTGCTATTTACAGAGGAACCATTTGTGTTTCATTTTATTTTGCTTGATTGCTTCCATCGCATTGTGATGAAATTTGCCCAAAGTTTTGATAAAGGAGACCTTTTAACATTCTTAATAGTGAATTTTACAAATATTATTGAAAATTGGGACTGCGGCAGTGTAAAAATCTGTTTTGAATCAATTTTCTTTGGTGGAATAAACATTGACGTGAGAAGGAGTTTTTGACTACAAAATGGTATCATCCTGTATCAACAGTGGTTATTCCTGGCTGAGGGTTTTTGATAATTTAAAATTCTTCCTTTTTGTTTGCCTCTATTTTCTGAATGCTTTCCTTTTTTCTCTTTTTTTTCCTTCCAAGTTTTTTATTTAAGTTCCAGTTAGTTAACATATAGTGTAGTATTAGTTTCAGGTGTAGGATTTAGTGATTTATCACTTACATACAACACCCAGTGCTCATCACACATGCCTTCCTTAGTACCCATCACTCATTTAACTTGTAATGTAAAAGCAGACACACATACATGAGCATACAAGCACGTGTATACATGTGCAAACACGTGGACTTATTTCCCTTAGTCTGAGCTGCTGTTTTGAAGGAACATGTATTCTTACCCTCCAGGATTCTATCTCACAACTGTTTTGGGGTGGGAGAGATAGACAAGGAACGAGAAAGGGTGAGATAGGCAAAAACAGGAACTTCTGCGCCCTTGTCTGTGGCTGTTGTTTGAGTTGGATCTTTGACTCCCATTTTCCTCACTTTCCTGTAACTTTTGCAACTGTGGTATTCAGGACAGAAGTTAATTACTTGGCACGCTAATGACTTATGCTTTCCAAAGACCTTCACTTGTGTGCATTGTGAATTTTCCTTGTGGTCTGTTGGTGTTGTGGGCATTGTTATAGTTTGCCTACAGAACAGTCCTCTCCTCTACCTCAACTGTTTCCTTGCTAACGAAACCCAGCACTTGTTCAGGTATTGGGTGGCCATGTTTCAAAAGCTCTTATTTAGCTGCCAAGGAGTGGGATGGCCCATGTCTTCTAATCTAAGTCAGTTGTGGTAGCTCTATTCCCTTTGCCAGTGGTGGGTTCAAGTGTGCACATGTGACACAATCCTGGCCAATTAAATACAAATGAAAATTTATTTGAGAGTTTTTTGGGAAATGTTTCCTTAATCTTACAAAAGGAACATAAAGCAGTGACTTGTGCTTTTTAAGTTGTTGTAAATGTGGCACAAGGGTGATAACCTTAGAACTACCACAGACACATTCCCATGGTAGAACAAAGACAAAGTCAACATGCCGAGGAAGGATTTGAGAAAGATGGAAGATGCCTGGTCCCTGTTGATATTGCTCTGCTCCTGAAAACTTCTACCTCTCAATTTATTGTTGTGAAGCAATAAGCTTTCTAATTGTTTTATCCACTCTTTTTTTTTTTGGTTGGATCCCTTACTTGCAGCTAAGATCATCCTAACTGGTTCAGCCTGTAGCCATATTTCAAAATGAGTCTCCCCACTCCCCTCCATTTCCTGTAGGAGATAAATAACTCAGAAAAATGTTAACTATTACTTGGATAAATACAGGATTGTTTTAACCCATGCCCCATATAATGGTTCATTTTAGGGAGAAGGAGCACACACACATCCTGCCAAGTGCTTTAAAACAATATGTGAATTAACAGTTTGGAATGCATTTAAAAGATCTACCAATACAGAAAGAGTTGAAAATGGTATATAACAGACAATTTAATACTAGGCAAGAGTTAAAAATAGGGTAGCCCTGTGGGGATTATCTGGAAAAGGCTTTAATATATATTTTAAGTGGAAAAAAACATGTTGCATACCTACATATGCAATATATTATTTCACATTTGTGCATGTATATAAATGTGTGCATGCATATAAATTATATTTTATTTTATATAGATTTGTAAATGAATAGAAAAAGTTCCATAAAATGTAAAAACAAATGGAGGGTGGTGGTTATCTTTGGGGAAAAGCTAGACTGAGGAATATAAAAGGGATGTTAAAATTCTTTACTCTATATTTAAGTAACATTTGAATTTTTAGTGAAAGAATTTATTCATGTATTACTTATGGAATTAAAACCTAAAAAACCCACAGGTCATGTTAAAACATTTACAATGGCTTTTAACTCTGTGATTATTACTTCCCACCTAATCCATTAAACAAAAAAATATGCCTATATAATTCACTTTCCTTTATTAATACTTTGAACAATATATAGAGATCTGCTTTTTTTTCTTTTTCTTTTTCTTTTTCCTTTTCTGTTTTTGCTATTGAGCACTTATTTCTCTCCCCCCTTTCCCCAACATACACTTGTTAGGCCCACATGTCCCTTTCATGGACTTTTCTATTGTATATAGTCTAGGAAGGGTGGGTGTTCCCTGACTTCAGTTCCCCCTCTGGCCTCGAATCTGAGGCACCAAACCCTTAGTTCAGCCAGAAGTAGGGAGGCGCTTGCTCCTGGAGTTTTTATGTGAGTGCTTCAAGGTGAAAAGAAAATTTGGGGGTTAAATTGGTCACAGAGGGGACTCGAGGACCAAATTTTTTCTGTAGGACATAGGTCCTTTTGGCCTAAGCTACACAACCTTTGGGCCTCTTTGGGTTTCTGCTTGCTCTCCAGACCTTCCCTTGGGAGCCCCCAGTGTCCTTCCAATCTGTTTGCTTAGATAGCTGAGTGTACTTCTCTTGCTGGCAGCTAGGAACTGACAGATACAACTAATGTTAACTAAAATAGACATGTCTCTTTTTCTATGTGAGGTGATCCATAATCCCCAGGAACATCCTATGGGAGAAGACTATTCTTGGAATATGAATGTCCACAACAAAGTTTTAATCTGTGATTTATACAGCAGCAAGCCAGCTCTGGGGCTTTCTCTATTTAATCATAGCAATGATGATGCATTGTTCTTTTATATCCCTCAGGCTGCTCTCACTTTTGATTACACAGAGAAGGCACAGAATTCTTAAAGACATAATGAATCCAGAGGTCTTTCACCTGGAGTTTGACTTTTAAAGAATTCTATTTGTGACTTGCTTTACAGTTGTAAATTGTGGACCTATAGAACGACTGTCATTGAATTTAGTCCCTGGAAGGAACTCAGTAGTTATCTATGAACATACCTTCATTTTAAAACTAAGAAACTGAAACTCCTAGTAAAGAGACTTAACCCAAATCATAACTATTTAAAGACAGAACTGTGCTTAGAATTCAAGTCTTCTGAATCCTCGTCCCAAGTTCTTTCTTGAGACACCACTCTTGAAGGATTTTATGATAATTTAAAAAAAAGATGGAGTTTAAAAGCCACTTTGCTTTGAAAAGCGTGGTAAATAGATTCATAATAATGCTTTTTAGACATCAGCTAAAGAGGAATGCACTTAGCATTTGCTTCACTTACACTTCTGTTGTTTGATTAACAAGTTTTAGGAAACTCTGTCTTTTACATAGAAATAGGAAAAAGTAAAACACATTTTTAAAAAATATTTATTTATTTTTGAGAGAGAGAGAAGGAGAGAGAGAGAGCAGGGGCAGAGGAGGGGCAGAGAGAGGGGAAAAAACTTGAAGTGGGCTCCAGGCTCTGAGCTGTCAGCACAGAGCCCAACGCAGGACTCGAACTCACAAACCATGAGATCATGACCTGAGCCCAAGGCAGAAGCTTAACCAACTGAGCCACCCAGGTGCCCCATGACCTTCTCACCTTTTAAACCCCTACTCAAACTTCAGGTCTCAACTGGCTCAAGTGTCATTTCCTCCAGAAGCTTCTCCTGACTTCCAGAACAGGTCTAGGTGTCTCCCCTGTGTTCCCAGAACACCCTATGCTTAACATACATCGCACCCCATGAAATGGCCTCTTTTTCAGTTTGTCTCTTCTTCCAGACAAGAGAGTCCTTGAGGTCAGAGATCAGGTCTTGTACACTAACACATCCCAAGCGTGTCACAGGGTGCCTGATACTTAAATATTTATGTAAAGTTGACAGCACATCAGGAACCAATGAGAGGTCGTCAGGCAAACAATTATACCAGCCATAGGATTTTTGTTAAAAGAATTCACAGTTGGTGAGCTCTCTACTACCTGAATCAAATACCAAATCTCCATCACAAGTTTCTCATCAATGGATTAAATATGTTGTGAATTACAATCATATGCCCCACTAGAGTTAGCTGCTATGGTGTCCTTAGGGAGACCAGCTTCGAGTTGGAGAGAGAAATTAATGCAATTGGGAAGCAAGTTTGAAAACAAAAATTAGAAGAAAGCCATAAAGATAAATCTAGAAGTACCTAACTATGTGTAGCAGGTAAAGCTCAATGTTGGCACTCAAAAGAAAGAGAGATCAGGGTAAACTGGAACAGATATAGTATTCACTGAGGGATCTAAACATGAGCAATCTCTAGAATAAAGAATAAAATTTAGCTTGGTCACTTTTAGGAGGAACTAATTATAGGCTATGAAAAGAGGCCCATCTGTCATTGTTTTCAGTTTACTCTGGTGGTTAAAAGAAAAATCTTTTTCAGAAGGATTAGAACCATAATCTTTGAGTAATGGATTAAAGCAATTAATTTGAAATCCATTCTTAGTTATATTTTCAAGTAGCTTCATTCTTCCTTCTTTTTATCCTGCCATTGATTTCATTATTCTTCCTGAATAATATTGTTATTCAGCTTAGAAAAAATATATACAAAAATCCTGAGGCAGTCTAAGGATATTATTCTGAAAGTGTAGAATTTCAGCAACAGTCCACTGTGCTGTACAGGAGGCCAGCATTTGCCCGTTTCAGCCAACGTTAGCAACCCATCAATTTCTCACACAAAAAGTCACAGTGACCTACAGTTGAAGAGGAGTCACTCTGAACCACTTAGTCAAAATGACAAGCATGTCCTTGGTGACAGGATGTTTGAATGGTTGGCCAAGGGTTTGCTGGGGTGACAGCCTATGGGTCTAATTGGAACTGCATTTTCCCCTGAAGAGCTTTGAAAGGCTACTTCCATCTCTGGTCCCCCCTCTCTCTGAATTTGCTTTATCTTCACATTCTTCAGTTAAGTGATACATAATTCTGCTCTTATATTACTTTATCAAACACACTACTCACTTAAAAATAGTTACCATAAAGTTAGAACTCCTAGGTAGCCCTTGTTCTTGAGCCTGAGATAGTAAGTAAAAGTCATGTATGAGACCACAGCCAGAAAGAAGTACCTGCAGGCAAAAAAGGATGTAGGGACCCTCTTTTCTATCATGGTGACGAAAATTGCATCTTTGTGGCTGTATCTCTGTTATGTATCATTTCTCAAAACAGCCATTTTTAACAGACATTACACTCACCTGGTCCTTCCCTTGAACCTCATAATTACCTACAGTCCTTCAATATTATTAATTTCATACATTCTATTTTTTGATAGCCTTTTTTTTTTTACCTCATTCCCTCTAGAACCTCAGTTTCAGCATTTGACACCATCTAAATAACCAATCTATTGACTATCCACGTTTACCCTGTCCCTATGACATTGCTTCTTCCCTTACTTGACTTAACTCCATGGCCAATCATTCTAATCACTTCTTGGCATGCACTGCCTGAGAAATCTTTTACCTTTCTTTTCAATCTGGTCTGTTGGTGACAAATTCCTTTCAACCTTTGTCTCTCTGAAAATGTCTTTATTTCACCTTTATTTTCCAAAGACCTTTTTGCCAGATGTTTACTTTGGAAACTCTGAAGATGTTTTTCTAGTGTCTTATGGCTTGCACTATTTGTGATGGGAAGTCTATAGCAATTTATTGGTTTTCTACATATAATGTGTGTGTGTGTTTTTCCTTCTGAATACTTTAAGGATATTATCTTCATCACTGTTTATTATCAATTTGATGTTGGTATTCTAGTGTTGTTCTCTTTGTGTTACCCTCCATGTAGTTCACAGAGAATATTAAGTCTGTCAATTTGTAATTTTAATCACGTTTGGAAAACTCAAACCCTTGTTTATTCAAATATTTTTATGTTCACTTCTCTTTCTTCCCCTTCTGGGACTCATTGGCTCATATTTTAGACTGCTTCATATTGTCACTGAGGTCCGTGTTCATTTTTATTTTCAGACACTTTGCTTTCTGAGCTTCACTTTGGATAATATATAATATATATTGCTATGTCATCAAGTTCACTGATTTTTTTTCCTGCGGTGTTAATCTTTTTTAATCCCATCCAGAGAGTTTGTCATTTATGACTGTATTTTTCATCTCTACAATTTCCATTTGGGTCTTTTTCCATTTCCCTCTCATTATGTTCATATTTTCTTTCAAAGCCTATGTATCTGTTAAAGTCTTAGTCTATCTGTCTTATATCTTTTAAGGTCTTACTCTTCTAATTTTACATCTTTATTATCTCTGTATCTGTTTGTAGTAGATGACTTATTTTCTCCTGCTAACGGTTGACATTTTCTTGTTTCTTAGTAGTTATTATATTTATTATTGTATGCTAGACATTTTAAATTTTATGTTCAGTGCCACATTTCGTTTTCTTTCTTTAAAAATGTTAAACATTTTCTTTCGGGTAGTTAAGTTACTTCGGAATCAGCTTGATTATTTTGAGGGTTTTTTGTTTTACATTTTGCTAGAGTGGGTCTAGCTTAGACCTACAAGTAACCTTCTTGGGTCTCTAGTGAATGTTTCAAGTGTTCAATAAGGACTCTCTACTCTGGCTGGTTGGAACTCGAATGTCTTCCAGCTTGGCATAAACATGACAATTGCTTCAGCTTAAAGCTTCCCATTTGTTTTTTTTCCAGCATCATTTATGGCTTAGTATTCAGCAACAGAATCAAAACTTCCTGAGTTATTTCTCTGCTACTTTCCCTGTAAATACCAGTCATTTCGGCCTCCCTCAATTCCTTAATATTTTTCTTCTCAACTCAGTGAGACCACCATGTTCTGTGGGTCCACCCCCTATCCTGTGGCTCAGAAATGACTTCATGTAGAAAACCAAGAAAAATCATTTGTTTTCCCTCTCTCAGGGATCACAGTCTCACATTGCCTAATGTCCAGTGTTTGAAAACAGCTGTTTTACATATTTCTTCCAGTTTTCTCCTGGCGTTTTGTTTTGTTTGTTTGTTTTTTGGTAAAGTCTTGTTCCAGTTACCTTAACATGTGTAGAAGCAAAAGTTCTGAGTATGCTCCCTTTTGAAGTAGGGGCTTAGAATAGTGCCACGATTCAAAAGCTGGATGTTCTCATCCCAAATAAAATGTTCAAGAGGAAACATGAACTTCAGGTTGAAAAAATCTTGACTGGATTCCTGGTACCACTATTTACAACTTGCATTATTGTGAACAAGACCCTGAACCTCTCTGTGCTTTTATTTTCTCTTCTCTATGATAATGGTAATGACAATACCACCATGGGGTATAGCTGCAAGATTTGGATGAAATAATACACATGAAGAGCTTGTAGAGATTACTCAAATTTAATTCCCTCAAAGAATCCTGTGACTTTCCCAGTTTGCCCTGATCTCTCTTTCTTTTGAGTGCCAACATTGAGCTTTACCTGCTACATATAGTTAAATACTTCTAGATTTATCTTTATGGCTTTCTTCTAATTTTTGTTTTCAAACTTGCTTCCCAATTGCATTAATTTTCTCTCTCCAACTCGAATCTGGTCTCCCTAAAGACACCATAGCAGCTAACTCTAGTGGGGCATATGATTGTAATTCACAACATATTTAATCCATTGATGAGAAACTTGTGATGGAGATTTGGTATTTGATTCAGGTAGTAGAGAGCTCACCAACTGTGAATTCTTTTAACAAAAATCCTATGGCTGGTTTAATTGTTTGCCTGACGACCTCTCATTGGTTCCTGATGTGTTGTCAACTTTACATAAATATTTAAGTGTCAGGCACCCCGTGAGATGCTTGGGATGTGTTAGTGTACATGACCTGATCTCTGACCTCAAGGACTCTCTGGTCTGGAGGAAGAGACAAACTGAAAAAGAGGCCATTTCATGGGGTGCGATGTATGTTAAGCATAGGGTGTTCTGGGAACACAGGGGAGACACCTAGACCTGTTCTGGAAGTCAGGAGAAACTTCTGGAGGAAATGACATTTGAGCTAGTTGAGACCTGAAGTTTGAGTGGGGGGTTTAAGGGTGAGAAAGTCATTGCAGCAGAGGGAAGAGTATGTACAAAGACATGAAATTTGGACAGAACTATGTTTGTTTGTTTTCAGAATTTGGAAGGACCTACATGGCTGGAACTTAAAGTGAGAGAAGAAGAGTATCACGAGCTGGAGAAATCAGCAGAGCCTTGTATGTTTCACGAATGCTATTGGACTTTATCTCCAATGTATGGAGAGTAATTTGAAGTGTCTTCAATAAGGAAGCCATTACCATGATCCTATTATTGAGAAAACATTCCAGATAGAATGTGAAGTGAATGGAGTTGGGCAGGAATAGATACAGAGAGAGCTAGTAAGGGGCTGAAACTACTGTATTTCATTAATTTTAAGACATATGCTTTTCACATATTATTGTCTCTGAAATACGGGTTCATCTTGCCAATAGTGGCATGTCCTAGATTAACTGGTATCTTTTATTTTCTTCCTAGTGACAAAAAATATAATAGTAGAGTTTACACACCATGGCAGCTTAGATTCAAGTCCACAAAGTCAGGAATGACTGTAGCTTTAACTAAAGTAGTTCAAGCAGAGCTGAAGAGCAGTGGATGTGAAATCAAGACATATCTTGGGAGTCCAGATCATCAGGATCTGATGACTGGTTGCATTTGGGAACATGAGATTGAGGGAAAAGTTAATGATTTCTCCTGTTTTTATTTTATCTTATTTTTCATTTGAGCAGTTGGGGAGGTGCTGGTTTGGGCAGCAGGGTATATGTTGGGGATCAATAACCTCAATAAAGAATTCAATAGGGTTTGCGGGGATGAGGTGGAAAAGGTATGGGATGGGGGAGATGAAGAGTATAGTTCTGGGGACCACCCAAGTTAGAATGCCCCATCAGGCATTGTATCTACACTTCTGTTGATGAAAGGAACTAGAACAAGAGATGTAGGCTTTTCTGACGTGTTTATTAACCAACAAACACATAAAGTAGCCACAGTTGCTTTAGGCTGCCAGGGAAGTAGTTTCCCCTCGAAGGCTACTCTTTCATGAGGATTAGTCTCATTCCAGAAGTAAGCATCTCTAAAGAATGAACTCTTATATTGATGCCTCCATCTTCTGTGTGTCTGGTAGATTTCCCTCAGGAGAAGTCTAATCTTCTTTTTCCTGGATCCCTCATGTTTATTTTTAGGATAACATCACCATCTTATAGAAAAGCCATATGTATATTCACCTTAGCTGAGTTCAAGAGCCCACATTTAAAAGAAATTACTTGGGAAGTCTTGCCTTTGTAACTTCAAAGACCAGGATGCTGGTTTATATTTGTCTGCAGGAATAGTGGAAAGGTAAGAGAAAGAGGAGACTCTTCTGATCATGACCCTACCTTCTCTCTCTCCATAAGTTTTTCCTGGACTACCAGTACCAGGCACGTTTTGATTAGGCACCTGCTGAGAACTTTGCCAGGCACTGGTCCCCCTTTCCATATGGTGGGGCTCTGAACCCCTGCTAGTGCTGCCCAGGGTACACAGGTATACCTGATGGTATAAGCTGATCTTCTGGCTTTCAAGAGCCTTATGGATCCTGAGTAGGGCTTAGAGAGAGGATAGGAAACTCTGGTATGGCTATAAGGGGCTGGCCTTATTTCATTCATATGGTGAAACTCAAGTAGACTGGTTGGGCATCTTAATACTCATTAGATACCCATTGAAGACCTTGAGTTTTAGAAGAGGGAAAGTTCAAAGCCACGCAATGATCTGGCAGTATTAAAACCTGGTCTTCTGAATTCCAGTTGACTCTTCTCACTAGATCAGAGAAGCTACTGACAAAAATAAGAAAGGTTTCTTGAAGTGTTTTAAATTACCGTAAATGGTATGGAATGTAGGTCCCTGAGAAAGGCCTAATATTCAGGGGTCTCCCAGATGTCTGGAGTAATTTCACCAAACATGACACCCCTTAAATTAGTGATAATATTAAGGTTGTCTTTGCAGCTATTTAATTCTGACCAACAGAGCAGGGAAACCTCCAAGAAAACTCTGTAGAGGCTCCTAGAAGGCAGGGGGTCATGCAGAGATTTGTTTGCTCCCAGAATCTAGGAGATACCCTGTGTTTGGGCCCTTTAATTTTGATAATGGACCCAGAATGTGGTTTCCCTGATTATTCCTAGGCTCAAAAAATATCCAGCTGAACAAAGTACAGTGTTGGTCATTGCCCTGGGCATTGTGCATACAGTGGAGGACTTTCTGGTTTGGTCCCCAGAAACTGTTGCTCCCAAGCACCAGGAGTTCAGATCTGAAGTTTTGCTGCTGTGAGTGTGCTGAATGCCTTGTCACAGGCTGTTCTGTGGAGTGAGATCACAGAGTTCAACAATGGGTTATGTTAGCAAGGGAAAGATTTTCTTGTGTGTAGGATCATGCCCTTCAGCAAATCTGTTAACCTCATTTGAACCTGGACCCTTTTCTTCTTGAAAGTAATAAAGCCTCTGAAATGACTGCACTTGGCAAGAGGGTCTCTTGTGTCATTTACAGCAGGGGAGAACTCACAGAGTAAGTGAATTACTTTGGTTTCCAATAAAAATGTTAATATCTGCCTTAGATGTGAACAAAGGACACTGTATTTCAATAATGAGACGATCAAATCCACAGGGGCTGAGGGAGATGGGTGTGTGGAGTTGATGCCACTTAGCTCCAGACAGAGAGAGTGGGGTTGGGGGGAGAAGGAGAAAGAGAGAGAGAGGGAGAGGGAGACAGAGAGATGAAGGGACTGGGAGAAAGAGAGTGTGAGTGAGCATGAGCCTGAGCATGGAGAAGAAGAAAGACCTCAAGATATGCAAGCCTTTAGAGGAACTCAAACTATTCAAACTGGGATTGAGAAATCACCAAATCAAACTGCTGTCATTTGGTAACCTGTAATAGAAGAGAAGGCTGTGTGTGTCTTTCTTCTAGGACTCTGGTATGTGGTGGTCATGAAAAAGAAACTTTAGAATATAACTTTGTTCTTTTCAATTGCATAAGATGCAGGTAGCCTTTAAAGAAGAGCAGGATAATTTTAACATAGAGAAAAATGTTCATACCCATCAACATTATATTATTTTGTATTTCAAAACTCAACTCCCATCCCCCACCAAAACCCACAAAGATTATATATACTTTGTTAATGAGCGAGCAGAAGCTTGTCCATATAAGATTCTGACTGAACCGTTTTTTCTTTTTTTTTTTTATTTTATTTTTTTATTTTTATTTTTTTTAAATTTTTTTTTTCAACGTTTTTTATTTATTTTTGGGACAGAGAGAGACAGAGCATGAACGGGGGAGGGGCAGAGAGAGAGGGAGACACAGAATCGGAAACAGGCTCCAGGCTCCGAGCCATCAGCCCAGAGCCTGACGCGGGGCTCGAACTCACGGACCGCGAGATCGTGACCTGGCTGAAGTCGGACGCTTAACCGACTGCGCCACCCAGGCGCCCCTGAACCGTTTTTTCTATATAGTGTTATTAACAATAGCTATCATTTAACAAGCACTTACTACATATGAGACATGATGTTAAAAGCAGTTGCATGCAATGTCTCTAACTTTAGGGAACTTTCCAGGTTGTACAATCACCCCTATTTTAGAGATGTGTAAACTGAGACTCAAGAGAGGTTAAGTGACCTGCTTAAGGTCAAAAGGCTAATGGGAAAGAATTGAGTTTTCAACTCAGGTTTAAAAAAAGCTCAATGTGAGGAGGAATCTATGGAGAAAGTTCACTGTTACTAGTAATTTGCAGGCTATGTGCTTCCATTTATTTACCTAAGACCCAGGAATAGGCAATCCTAGCACTTGAATTCTATTTAAGGATTATTTCAATATAATTGGGTACAGCTAATGTCTTAGCTTTATCTTGGAGTTTTACTCAAATGTCAACTTCATTTGTAAGTATTGCAGTCTTTTTTTTGTATAAGTTATAGATCTAAATAACCAAATAGTGACCCACATTCGTACAGGTGGATATTCTGACCTTAGATGTTCTGAGGCCTTAAACACCCCCTTCCTCTGAAACTTACAAGAAGAAAAGCCAAGTATAGGAGAGTTTTCATTCACTGAAGTCAATGTGTATTTCCTTCATATCTCTATTGAAATGCGTAAGCCCGTTTCAGCCTCTGTAGTTCTCAAGGGTAAACTATGTTGATATTTAAATTACACTTATAGGAGTTGGCTGTTTCTGGCCTCGTGGTTTGGCAGCGGCTCTGCTCCTCGCCTGCCGTGGCTCTATTCCGGATTTTTTAGGATGACAAACCGGAGATAACTTGAGATTTCCTGAAAGTAGAAAATGGTGGAACTCTGCACTTAAAATTGTAGAAAGCCTTTTGGTATGTTTAGGGTTTGACGTCTGAAATACTGATCCACACACAACTGAATAACAAGTTGTAAAAAGTGAGACATTCCTACGTTAGGTAATAAGGTCCATCTTTTATTTACTGATTCCTTGTCATACTTAAAAAATACCTGAAGTGAGGTTCCGGAAGATGGCGGCGTAGGAGGACGCGGGGCTCACAACGCGTCCTGCCGATCACTTAGATTCCACCTACACCTGCCTAAAGAACCCAGAAAACCGCCAGAGGATTAGCAGAAGGGAGTCTCCGGAGTCAAGCGCAGACTAGAGGCCCACGGAAGAGGCACAGGGGAAGTGCACTGCAGGTCCTCACCACGCAAGGGACTCTCCAAAATGACCAAACGGAAGAATTCCCCTCAGAAGAATCTCCAGGAAATAACAACAGCTAATGAACTGATCAAAAAGGATTTAAATAATATAACAGAAAGTGAATTTAGAATAATAGTCATAAAATTAATCGCTGGGCTTGAAAACAGTATACAGGACAGCAGAGAATCTCTTGCCACAAAGATCGAGGGACTAAGGAACAGTCACGAGGAGTTGAAAAACGCTTTAAACGAAATGCAAAACAAAATGGAATCCACGATGGCTCGGCTTGAAGAGGCAGAGGAGAGAATAGGTGAACTAGAAGATAAAGTTATGGAGAAAGAGGAAGCTGAAAGAAAGAGAGATAAAAAAATCCAGGAGTATGAGGGGAAAATTAGAGAACTAAGTGATACACTAAAAAAAAATAATATACGCATAATTGGTATCCCAGAGGAGGAAGAGAGAGGGAAAGGTGCTGAAGGGGTACTTGAAGAAATTATAGCTGAGAACTTCCCTGAACTGGGGAAGGAAAAAGGCATTGAAATCCAAGAGGCACAGAGAACTCCCTTCAGACGTAACTTGAATCGATCTTCTGCACGACATATCATAGTGAAACTGGCAAAATACAAGGATAAAGAGAAAATTCTGAAAGCAGCAAGGGATAAACGTGCCCTCACTTATAAAGGGAGACCTATAAGACTCGTGACTGATCTCTCCTTTGAAACTTGGCAGGCCAGAAAGGCTTGGCACGATATCTACAGTGTGCTAAACAGAAAAAATATGCAGCCGAGAATCCTTTATCCAGCAAGTCTGTCATTTAGAATAGAAGGAGAGATAAAGGTCTTCCCAAACAAACAAAAACTGAAGGAATTTGTCACCACGAAACCAGCCCTACAAGAGATCCTAAGGGGGATCCTGTGAGACAAAGTACCAGAGACATCACTACAAGCATAAAACATACAGACATCACAATGACTCTAAACCCGTATCTTTCTATAATAACACTGAATGTAAATGGATTAAATGCGCCAACTAAAAGACATAGGGTATCAGAATGGATAAAAAAACAAGACCCATCTATTTGCTGTCTACAAGAGACTCATTTTAGATCTGAGGACACCTTTAGATTGAGAGTGAGGGGATGGAGAACTATTTATCATGCTCCTGGAAGCCAAAAGAAAGCTGGAGTAGCCATACTTATATCAGACAAACTAGACTTTAAATTAAAGGCTGTAACAAGAGATGAAGAAGGGCATTATATAATAATCACAGGGTCTATCCACCAGGAAGAGCTAACTATTATAAATGTCTATGCGCCAAATACCCGAGCCCCCAGATATATAAAACAATTACTCATAAACATAAGCAACCTTATTGATAAGAATGTGGTCATTGCAGGGGACTTTAACACCCCACTTACAGAAATGGATAGATCATCTAGACACACAGTCAATAAAGAAACAAGGGCCCTGAATGATACATTGGATCAGATGGACTTGACAGATATATTTAGAACTCTGCATCCCAAAGCAACAGAATATACTTTCTTCTCGAGTGCACATGGAACATTCTCCAAGATAGATCATATACTGGGTCACAAAACAGCCCTTCATAAGTTTACAAGAATTGAAATTATACCATGCATACTTTCAGACCACAATGCTATGAAGCTTGAAATCAACCACAGGAAAAAGTCTGGAAAACCTCCAAAAGCATGGAGGCTAAAGAACACCCTACTAACGAATGAGTGGGTCAACCAGGCAATTAGAGAAGAAATTAAAATATACATGGAAACAAACGAAAATGAAAACACAACAATCCAAACGCTTTGGGATGCAGCGAAGGCAGTCCTGAGAGGAAAATACATTGCAATCCAGGCCTATCTCAAGAAACAAGAAAAATCCCAAATACAAAACCTAACAGCACACCTAAAGGAAATAGAAGCAGAACAGCAAAGGCAGCCTAAACCCAGCAGAAGAAGAGAAATAATAAAGATCAGAGCAGAAATAAACAATATAGAATCTAAAAAAACTGTAGAGCAGATCAACGAAACCAAGAGTTGGTTTTTTGAAAAAATAAACAAAATTGACAAACCTCTAGCCAGGCTTCTCAAAAAGAAAAGGGAGATGACCCAAATAGATAAAATCATGAATGAAAATGGAATGATTACAACCAATCTCTCAGAGATACAAACAATTATCAGGGAATACTATGAAAAATTATATGCCAGCAAATTGGACAACCTGGAAGAAATGGACAAATTTCTAAACACCCACACTCTGCCAAAACTCAATCAGGAGGAAATAGAAAGCTTGAACAGACCCATAACCAGCGAAGAAATTGAATCGGTTATCAAAAATCTCCCAACAAATAAGAGTCCAGGACCAGATGGCTTCCCAGGGGAGTTCTACCAGACATTTAAAGCAGAGATAATACCTATCCTTCTCAAGCTATTCCAAGAAATAGAAAGGGAAGGAAAACTTCCAGACTCATTCTATGAAGCCAGTATTACTTTGATTCCTAAACCAGACAGAGACCCAGTAAAAAAAGAGAACTACAGGCCAATATCCCTGATGAATATGGATGCAAAAATTCTTAATAAGATACTAGCAAATCGAATTCAACAGCATATAAAAAGAATTATTCACCATGATCAAGTGGGATTCATTCCTGGGATGCAGGGCTGGTTCAACATTCGCAAATCGATCAACGTGATACATCACATTAACAAAAAAAAAGAGAAGAACCATATGATCCTGTCAATCGATGCAGAAAAGGCCTTTGACAAAATCCAGCACCCTTTCTTAATAAAAACCCTTGAGAAAGTCGGGATAGAAGGAACATACTTAAAGATCATAAAGGCCATTTATGAAAAGCCCACAGCTAACATCATCCTCAACGGGGAAAAACTGAGAGCTTTTTCCCTGAGATCAGGAACACGACAGGGATGCCCACTGTCACCGCTGTTGTTTAATATAGTGCTGGAAGTTCTAGCATCAGCAATCAGACAACAAAAGGAAATCAAAGGCATCAAAATTGGCAAAGACAAAGTCAAGCTTTCGCTTTTTGCAGATGACATGATATTATACATGGAAAATCCGATAGACTCCACCAAAAGTCTGCTAGAACTGATACATGAATTCAGCAAAGTTGCAGGATACAAAATCAATGTGCAGAAATCAGTTGCATTCTTATACACTAACAATGAAGCAACAGAAAGACAAATGAAGAAACTGATCCCATTCACAATTGCACCAAGAAGCATAAAATACCTAGGAATAAATCTAACCAAAGATGTAAAATATCTGTATGCTGAAAACTATAGAAAGCTTATGCAGGTAATTGAAGAAGATATAAAGAAATGGAAAGACATTCCCTGCTCATGGATTGGAAGAATAAATATTGTCAAAATGTCAATACTACCCAAAGCTATCTACACATTCAATGCAATCCCAATCAAAATTGCACCAGCATTCTTCTCGAAACTAGAACAAGCAATCCTAAAATTCATATGGAACCACAAAAGGCCCCGAATAGCCAAAGTAATTTTGAAGAAGAAGACCAAAGCAGGAGGCATCACAATCCCAGACTTTAGCCTCTACTACAAAGCTGTCATCATCAAGACAGCATGGTATTGGCACAAAAACAGACACATAGACCAATGGAATAGAATAGAAACCCCAGAACTAGACCCACAAACGTATGGCCAACTCATCTTTGACAAAGCAGGAAAGAACATCCAATGGAAAAAAGACAGTCTCTTTAACAAATGGTGCTGGGAGAACTGGACAGCAACATGCAGAAGGTTGAAACTAGACCACTTTCTCACACCATTCACAAAAATAAACTCAAAATGGATAAAGGACCTGAATGTGAGACAGGAAACCATCAAAACCTTAGAGGAGAAAGCAGGAAAAGACCTCTCTGACCTCAGCCGTAGCAATCTCTTACTCGGCACATCCCCAAAGGCAAGGGAATTAAAAGCAAAAGTGAATTACTGGGACCTTATGAAGATAAAAAGCTTCTGCACAGCAAAGGAAACAACCAACAAAACTAAAAGGCAACCAACGGAATGGGAAAAGATATTTGCAAATGACACATCGGACAAAGGGCTAGTATCCAAAATCTATAAAGAGCTCATCAAACTCCACACCCGAAAAACAAATAACCCAGTGAAGAAATGGGCAGAAAACATGAATAGACACTTCTCTAAAGAAGACATCCGGGTGGCCAACAGGCACATGAAAAGATGTTCAACGTCGCTCCTTATCAGGGAAATACAAATCAAAACCACACTCAGATATCACCTCACGCCAGTCAGAGTGGCCAAAATGAAGAAATCAGGAGACTATAGATGCTGGAGAGGATGTGGAGAAACAGGAACCCTCTTGCACTGTTGGTGGGAATGCAAATTGGTGCAGCCGCTCTGGAAAGCAGTGTGGAGGTTCCTCAGAAAATTAAAAATAGACCTACCCTATGACCCAGCAATAGCACTGCTAGGAATTTATCCAAGGGATACAGGAGTACTGATGCATAGGGGCACCTGTACCCCAATGTTTATAGCGGCACTCTCAACAATAGCCAAATTATGGAAAGAGCCTAAATGTCCATCAACTGATGAATGGATAAAGAAATTGTGGTTTATATACACAATGGAATACTACGTGGCAATGAGAAAAAATGAAATATGGCCTTTTGTAGCAACATGGATGGAACTGGAGAGTGTGATGCTAAGTGAAATAAGCTATGCAGAGAAAGACAGATACCATATGGTTTCACTCTTATGTGGATCCTGAGAAACATAACAGAAACCCATGGGGGAGGGGAAGGAAAAAAAAAAAAAAAAAAAGAGGTTAGAGTGGGAGAGAGCCAAAGCATAAGAGACTGTTGAAAACTGAGAACAAATTGAGGGTTGATGGGGGGGTGGGAGGGAGGGCAGGGTGGGAGGGAGGGCAGGGTGGGTGATGGGTATTGAGGAGGGCACCTTTTGGGATGAGCACTGGGTGTTGTATGGAAACCAATTTGACAGTAAATTTCATATATTAAAAAATAAAAAAAAAATTACACTTATAAATAAATATAATTTATTAACTAGCCTATAATAATTTCCTACAGACCGTGAATTTAATTATTATTTTTTTAACCAACTTCTAACCAAAAGTTGATACTTATTCCCAGAAGATGATTAATTAAATCTTTCAGGGCTCAGTTGAATTTGATAATTCTAATCTCTCTCAGATAAATTCAGTGACTGGAGAAGAGGACATCTCTAGAGATAACTGGAAAGGAGAGGAGGAAGGGATAAGGAGACCTCATAACCTGTAAGTACCCTGGATATTATCTTCCCAACCTGTCTCTGAACAGGTGACTGCCATCTTCTTGAGTGTTGGCATTTGAAGGAATAACATTTAAAAAAACAACAACAAGAATTTCCCAGAGGGATTATATCCAAATGTCATGTTTGAGTTGCAGTAGAATATAATTTCTGGAAGCATGGCTTTTGTGTGTGTTTGTGTTTGTTAAAAATGTTCCTGCTGGCATAGGTTAGAAGGCAAAAATTAAAACAGTTTATGGTATTCATTACATGGTCATCCAAGTTTTCTTTATTCACAAAAATATTTACTTACTGTTCCTGAACTACCACGTAGTATTTTAATAAACATCACCACATTGCAGCTTCTGGCAGATGTTGGAATTGTGCTCATCTATAAGTATATCACATTATTTTATTTTATTTTATTTTATTTTAATTTAATTTAATTTGCATTTAATATACCTGGCCTACTGAACAGCACAGCTTAGCCTAGCCTACTTTAAATGTGCTCAGAACACTTAATGCTGACCTACATACAGTTGGTCAAAATCTCCAACACAAAGCCTTTTTTAAAATAATGAAATGTTGAATATTTCATTTAACTTATTGAATACTGTACTAAAAAAGAAAAACAGAATGGTTATAGGTGTGTGGATTATTTATCTGTGATTGTGTGCAGACTGGGAGTTGAGGCTTTCTGACGCTGCCCTGCACCAAGACAGCATATCGTACTGTAAATCACTAACCAGGAAAAAGATCAAAATTCAAAGTATGGTTTGAGTGCATATCCCTTCTTCAAGAAATTATAAGTTGAACCATCATAAGTCAGGGAACATCTGTATCTGCTTCTGACTCACATCTTGAGCCCTTTCCCCAATAGGCAACAATCATCAGCACTTTCTTATTCATCCTGTAGGAAATGTGTGATACATTTAGATGCTCACATATCCTTTTGAAGCTTTATGTGAACACATATCTTTTTGGACATATATGGGAACATAGGACCCACTGTGTTCTTTATCTTATTTTTTGAGAGTAACAGTATATCCTGGATATTTTTACCTATCAACAATGAACTTATGCTGTTTTAAAATAATTTTAAAATATCATAATTGTGTATGTATCCATGCATGTATATATGTACATATATATTGTATATGTATGTATATTTTTATGAACATATGACACATACTGTATCATAAGCACTCTATATGTGTTAACTCATTTAATCTTAACAACTCTATGAAATAGATACTCCTTTTAGCACCACTTTACAGATTAGGAAACTGAGGCACAGATTGTTTAGGAATTTGTTCAAGGTCACAGAGCTAATAAGTGGTAGAACCATCCAGATATTAGATGAGGCAGTAAAGCCTCAGAGCTCGTGCTCACTTAATATCCTAATTATGTTGATACTTAAGTTGCTCTCAGTGATATACACACACACACACACACACACACACACACACACACACACAAAACCATGCTTAAAAACATTTTTTGCACCTTCACAGTTGCACACACGTGCAAGTCTATCTGTGGAATAAATTCCTCAAAATCAAATTTCTGAGTTGGAAGATATACACATTTTTAGTTTTTATAGATACTATCAAATTGCCTTCTAAGGAAGTTATGACAATGTGTACACCCATTGCCAGTGTGGATAATGCCTTTTTCCTCACAATCTTGCCAAGACTGTATACTATCAAACTATTGCCAATCTGGCAGCTAAAAATTACTATCTTTATTTTGCTTTAATTTGCATTTATTTGTGAGAGGGATTGGGCATCCTTCCATCTGCATGTAAGCCATATGTGTTTACTTTTGAGAGAAATGCCTATTAATCTATATTTTAAAGAGGATTTGGGGTATTTTTCTTTATTGATTTTAGGAGAGTTTTATATTTTAAGGAAAATAGCATTTTACCTTTGAATATATTGCAAATATTCTCCAGTTTGTTTTTTGGCTTTTGTCTTTGTTTACACTACTTGGTTTTAACCACACACAAGTTTTAAATTTTTATGAAGAGTAATTTACCAGCATGTTCTCTAACGGTTTCTGGATTTTCTAGCCTCGATTTAAAAAGTTGTTTGATTTCAGGATTTCGAAATTTGGGGATAATTTCTTTATTATGGGCGTGATTTCATTATTTTCCCTTTGATGTTTACTTCAGTTGGAAATTATTTTGATACAAAGAGCGAAGGAAAAATTCAGCTTTATTCTTAGTTTAAGTAGCTGATGGTCCCATCAAAATCTATTGGATAATGTCTCCCATTTCCACTTTTTGCATACAGTAAATTGTCATATCTACTTGCACATATTACTGGACTTTTTGTAACCACTCTATAGTCTGGCTACCTGGGCCTTCCTCCTCCCCCTCCCCCATTACTATTTTATTTCAGAATTTTCTTGATATTCTCACATATTTATTTTTTCCAGTTGAACTTTTTTAAAAATTTAAATTAATTTTAAAATACAGCTTGTATAAATGTAAGATAGAAAACATGATATTTTGATATATATATATATATATATATATATATATATATATATACACACACAGTGAAATGATTACTATAGTCAGGCTAATTAGCATGTCCATCCCTTCACATGGTTACCGTGTGTGTGTGTGTGTGTGTGTGTGTGTGTGTGTGTGTGTAGTGAAAGCACCTGAGACCTACTCTTTTAGCACATTTCTGGTATCTAATACAGTATTTTTAAAAAATATTTAATGTTTATTTATTTTTCAGAGAGAGAGAGACAGAGTGCGAGCAGGAGAGGGGCAGAGAGAGAGGGAGACACAGAATCCCAAGCAGGCTCCAGGCTCTCAGCTGTCAGCCCAGAGCCCAAAGCAGGGCTTGAATCCACAGACCACAAGATCATGACTTGAGCCAAAGTCAGATGCTTAACTGACTGAGCCACCCAGGTGCCCCTCTAATACAGTATCTTTAACTCTAGTGGCCATTCTGCACATTCGATCTCTAGAAGTTATTCATCCTGTACAACTGCAACTTTGTGCACTTTGACCAGCATCTCCCCATTTCCTTCATCTCCTTGTCTCTGGTAACCATCCTTGTACTCTGCTTCTCAGAACCAGTGTTTTTAGATTCCACATATAAGTGAGGCCATGCAATACTTTTCTTTTGTGTCTGATTTATTTCACTTAGCAAAAAGTTCTCCAGTAATTAGACTTTAAAATTTTGTCTCTTTATCAGAAAATGTTGTTATTCTTAATGATATCACACCAAATATTTAGATTAATTTATAGGAAACAATAATGTTTACTGTGGAATATTCTTAACCCCGAATATGGTATATAATTTCCATTAGTTCATATTTTTATGTCTTTAAGAAAATTTTGAGGGGCGCCTGGGTGGCTCAGTTGGTTAAGCATTTTGATTTCGGCTCAGGTCGTGATCTCACATTTCCTGAGTAATAGCCCTGTGTCTGGCTCTGTGCTGACAGTGCAAGCTGACTTGGAATCCTCTTTCCCTCTCTCTCTGTTCCTCCCCCCCCAACCCCAAATAAATTAATTACTTTTTAAAAAGAAAATTTTGAGGTTTCCTCATTTCTTGCTTATCACTAGGATGCAAGTAAGTGTTACGTGTTGCTTATCACTAGGATCCAAGTAAGTGTTGGTGTTGGTACATAGGATCTTCCCTATGTATAGGAAAGTGATTAGATTTTTAGAATACCAATTTTGTAATAGCTAACTGACAAATATTTTGTGATTTCCTCCCTTCTTTCCTCTGTTTTTTTTTTTTTTAGGATTTTTCAGATACGTAATTATATCATCTGTAGATAATTTTGTTACTACTTTCCTCTAAAACTCATTTTTTTCTTTTAAGTAACTAAATTGATTGGTGCTTTCAGGACAATACTGAATAAAACATTTAAGGAAAAATATCACCTTGTTCTTGACTTTAATTAGTGAGCTGTTGATGTTTAACCACAAAGAATATTTACTGACAGTCTTCTAACAAATATCTGTTATCAAATGTATACCAATTGTTAAGAGGTATATTCCAAATTCAGTCAGAAACTTGAATTTTGCTATAAATACTACTTTTTGTTATCTACAGAGTTGACACATCATTTTTAGCTTTGCCTATTATGATGAATTATATTTATTGGTTTCCATCAATCATGCTTATATTTGTGAATTAACCCTACTTACTTGTTTATCATCTATTGATCTTTAAATGTACCACTGAAGAGCATTTGCTGTTTTATTTAGAATATTTTCATTGTTATTTATTATAAATGAGATTGGTCTGTAGTTCTTTTTGTGGGCTATCTATGTCAAGTTTGGGTGACAATATTATGAGGCTTTAAGAAAAATTACTTGGAGAATTTCTTTTACTTTTTATATCCTGGAACAATGCAAATGGCACTGAAATTATCTGTTCCATCTACAGATATATTCAACTTTTTAATTTTTAAAGCATTCTGGACTTTTTTCATTAAAGGGCAAGTTCTTATCAGACTCTTACCAGAATCCGAGCACTCTTAAATGTAATTGCTCGATTTTAGCTTTCTAGAATTAATTTTTGTAATTTTTTTCTAAAACATCTATTTCATCCAGATAATTCAAATTTACATGAAAAAAGTTATAAAATATTTTTGCTAACCATTATTCTCCCATTTATTATTTCTAATTTTGCAAATTTGTGCTTTCTTCCTTTTTCTTTATCAGATTTGCTGATGGCTTATCTATTGTGTTGCTTTCTCCATTTCCTAGAAGCACCTCTTGTCTCTGTTCATTATTTTATTTACTTATTTTATTTACTTCATAGAAATAATTTTTACCTTTACCTTAGTTTTTACTAAAATACTTTTCTTAGGATATTTTTATATTCTGTATTCATTTTTTTTCATTTTATTCCCTTATCTTCAGTACTCATTCTTGAATAACATGGCATAAATTTCCACTGAGTATTGCTTTAGCTATATTTCAAAAACTCTGATTAGTAGTGGTATAATTATCATAATTTTCTACATTTTTTGGAATATTATCAACCCTTCCTTGCTTCTCCATATTTTCATTGTTTTGTTTTTCCTGGGGATGTATTTATACATTTAAATATCCCAAAGTCCCTATTACTTTATTTACCACCCATATATAGACACTATTGACTGTATACTATGAAAGATGAAAAAATATCAATCTTTTTTCCTCTATTTTCTGGAACTCACTTCCTAAATTTTAATATTTAAATTATAACTTTATATTTTACTTCACATACTGGTATCATTATATTTTGTATTTGTAATTTATTTATTTCTGCATTTATTATATCTGTTTTCAGAATGATTCAATATTTACTGTCATCCATTTTAAAATGGCTTCTCCAATATTTCTTGTTTTTTGATTTTTAAATTCCATTTTTCCCTCAAAATACATGGATGTCTGTAGCATTTAAAATCAACCTATTTTATGGGCACCTAGGTGGCTCAGTCAGTTGAGCATCTGATTTTGGCTTAGGTCATGATCTCAGGTTCATGGGTTCGAGCCCCCTGTCGGGCTCTGTGCTGACAGCTCAGAGCCTGGAGCCTGCTTCGGATTCTGTGTCTCCCTCTCTCTCTCTCTGCCCCTCCCCCACTTGTGTGCGTGCGCACTCTTGCTCTCTGTCTCTCTCAAAAATAAATATTTAAAAAATTAAAATCAAACTATTTTATTTACATATTTTCTGTGTCTTGTTTCCTGCCTTTTAGAGTGTGTTCCACTGTCTTCTTCTTATCTATTTTTTATGATTTTATGATTTTATTCTTATTTTAATAACATTTTATTATTACAAAGCAATACATACATTGCTGAAACTAGAAAACAAGTAAGAAAAAACAAAATTGCAAGGTCACTTCTGATCCTCAGAGATCACTACTACAACACCACTAAAAGAATATGGTGCCTATTCTTTAGATATTTCCCACACATACAGAAATAGACATTCACATAGATAATATTTCCCCTGCTAACTGAATTATGAAAGTTCTTATTAGTAATACAAAACAAGCCTGTTTATATTCAGCCTTTGGCAGCTTTATTTTTGGCCTGGATGGCAGTGCTTTCTCAAACTTAAAGGCTAATAGTTTTACCAAATTGTGTTATAGTATTGATTATTCTATAGTTTTTCCGCCAGGATATGTATGCCCTTTCAATGTGCAGATTTAGGGTTTTTTTATTTCAGTGTTCTGATATTAGAGTCAGAAAACGTAGCAGTTTATAGGCTTCAGGTATCTCTGAAAATAAGATAAAATAAAATAACTTTAGGTTATCTCTGAAAAGTACCTTTGGCCAAGGGAGGAACACAGTGAGACATTCTACAACATTGGTGGTGCTGTCATTCCAAAGCACATGCCAAGACCACCTCCCTGGCCATTTTATTCATAGAGTTATCACTTTATTGGTAGTATTATACCTATTCCCCTGGTTAAGAAGCACTACCAATTCTTTCTCAGTTCAATTCATTTATTTAAAAAGTAGTCATTTCCAACTCGTTTTCTTTTCAGCCCACAATTTCTACCATAAAATTTAACTTGTTACATACTAATCCATGAGGGATTGTTGTCATTTTATTTCATTTCAAACTGTTCCCTCTCTTTTAGTTTTCCAATTTCTCTTTCTCTCTCTGTCCCTCTATACATGCACGCATACACACATGCTAATATATGTGCATACTCACCCAGACACACACATAAGTTTTCAATCTTCCACTGTTTGCGTCATGAGTGTGGTGACAGTCTGAGAATTGATGCCATCATATTGTACTGCATATGGACGTGTATAACTGTACTGCATATGAATTTGCACACTCACTGTATATAACTGTATAAAGTGTTTATGAGGTAAGTGAAGGTTTGGATTTCTGTTGAAATTTCTGAGGGAGAGGAAGTGAAGTGTCAAATATAATCCTGTCTGTCAAACAATATTCCAGAAAATGTTTGGGGACATTTTTTCCCCTTCTCATAAAGATTCCAAGACAATCATGAAACTTCTGTAATAACATGAGGATATATAACAGAGTGGAGGAGAAGGATTAAAGCAAGGAAAACTGGTTTTATAACCTAACCATCCTTATAAAACCAAGCTAATGAAATACATTTTCCCTCTAATGGCTTTCATTTCAGGATACTGTGTGCTTTTCCTTGAAAATGTGATGAATTGTTGCTTTACAAATCATTTTGATTTCTTCTTGTTGTCACATTCTCTCTAATTTTGCTGAGTTACTGGCTGAACATTGACTACAGTGATGGAGAGTTATCACCATTTCCAAGGATCAGAAAATATATGACCGAAATAATATCTCTCACTACGATATCTGTGACTTAATTTTCCTGAAGTTTACTTGATATGGAAAACAGGAAATGACATGTTGCTTTATAATCCCATAGGCTTGACTATGAAATACCTAATATAGAATCTGCTCAGTTTATGTACTCAGTGACTATTGATTTACTACTGAATAAGTGAATGACAAGCAAATAAAAGAAAGTGATTTAAAAAAATAATCATGAAGTTTGGGCTCATTGTAATGGATAGTTTATGAGTAGGATAATTTAGTAATTTATTCCTTTATTTTGTGGCCCAGATCATAACACAGTCCTTATTGAGGAGACTTGCAAACCTTTGTTACTGAGAGAGCCCTCTGTGCCTTCTGATAAAGAATGCATTTTTGGACGAAGGTATACATGTTTACACACATGCACACACTTATTCACACATGCACAATCACACTCAATGCAAAAAACACTGCAGCTTAAATTAGTATTGCTCTTGGTATTATATGATAAGGGAGAGAAAAACTGGGAAATGGATCAACTTTCTATTTTATTGTTATTATTGGCTGACTCAAGCTCAAAGCTGAAAAGATTAGCTCCCAGGCGATCCCTTCAAAGTTTGGAGATTTATTCAGAATAAGCATCTGGGAGATTGGATGCTTAGCTATGCTATTCAGTCCCATCCAGCCCAAAATGTGGTTAGAAATTCTTTCCTGAGAGACAAAGTTGGACCTTTCTCTTGTCAGCAAAACTAGAACTGTTGAATTTTTTTTTAATTGAGCAATTTCACAGCTCCTTGTAATCCAGCTGTGTCCAGGAAGTGATAGTTATAGTTAAAGTATAATACACATATTTTCCACTCTCTCCAAAACCTTCTTTAGGAAATTAGGAGATGGTAGAGATTTATATGTATTTTTATTCCTAATAAATTCAAATGTAATTGGATTGGTTTTGTGGGAAAGAAGGAATGGCATTCCTTAAACATACCTCTTTTGAAAAAGACATTTTATTTTATTGCTGGTTTGATAACATAGAAACATTCAGTAAGGTGCAAACATTTTGGTTCTTATAAGAAGATACATATAGATGGGTCGCCTGGGTGGTTCAGTTGGTTAAGTGTCTGACTTCAGCTCAGGTCATGATGTCGCAGTTTGTGAGTTCGAGCCCTGGGTCCAGCTCTGTGCTGACAGCTCAGAGCCTGGAGCCTGTTTCAGATTCCGTGTCTCCCTCCCTCCCCCGCTGGAGGTCTGCCTCTCTTTACCTCAAAAATAAATAAACATTTTTAAATAATTAAAAAAAAGAGGATACTGGTAGATGAGTGGAATGATAATTTTTCAGAACTGATATAATGGTATTATCTTATTGTAAGGAGACAGAACTTTGGGTGGTCTGAGAATTTTCCTGGGCTATGGGCATCAGTGAGTCCTGCTTTAGGGACTGCAGCTTTGCTGTGTCATATACAGAACCCATTTGACAGGTGTCACTAATGTAGGCTAGGATCTTATGAATCACTTATCATAATTTAGGGGTTGCTCTTCTCCCTGTTAGAATCATAGATTTTATATAATAAGAGATTGAGATAATCTAATCTGTGGTTTTCCTATAATGAAATTTTAGGTTTCAACTTTGATATTTTCCAAACACATTGAAAAATATGGAAAATAACAATAACAAGAATTCACTACCAGTATTAAGTAGATGGTAACATCTTGCTATATCCGTTCAGATCTCTTTTAAGAGAATAGAAAAAGCATGCCTCATATAGCAAACCATCTCTCTTCCACTCCCCAGTCACTTGTCTTATCCTTTTTACCAGGAGAAACTTCCACCTTGAAATGCATACAAGTTTCCTTACCTTTTCTGCATATGTATTTATTCACTAACACTATATGGCATTTTTTATATGTTTTAAAATTTATATAAATGAAATGATATTATGCATGTCTCTTTGCTAGTTACCTTTTCACTCATTATTGATTTTTTGAGATTTGATCAACATGCATCACATGTTTACATATGGCCCTTGTGCTTTTCCAAGGTCAAGAACGTGGAATTAGAAGTGGAATTTCTAGGTCGTAGACTATTCACATCTTTGATTTTATTGGCTCTTGTTCTGCTGTTCTCCATAGCACTTATCCCAATCTGCATTTGCACCAGCAACTGCTATCCAGCTAAGAATTAGTACTCTCAGATTTATTCATTTTTGCCCATCTGACAAACATGAAATGGTATCTCTTTGTAGTTTAGTTTGCATTGCCCTGGTTTATCTGTGACATGGAGCAGTATCCCTCTCTTCTTCTGTGACTTGTCTTATCATATGCATTATTTATTTATTTTTCGCTGGTTTATTATCCTTTTCCTTATGGTTTCCTTTGACTTCTGTATATATTCTGGATTTTTTACTGATTACATGGGTTGTGTATGTCTTCTCCAAATTTGTGTCTTACCTTTCAATTTGTTGATTATGCCGTGTTAAGAGAAATGTTACCTTTATATTTTTTGTGTCTTAAGAAATTCTCACCTTCCTCAATGTGATAAACTATTAGAACTTTTAAAATTTTCACATTGCCATTTTTCTTCTTTACCTCTTTATTTTTAGGAGCTTTATTTTTATTTATTTTTTTTAATTTTTAAAAATTTTATTTAAATCCAAGTTAGTTAATATACAGTGCGATAATGATTTCAGGAGTAAATCTTCTTTTCTTCTTTAATTCATCTGCGTTTTATTTTTGCAAATGACATCGTGTAGGTATGTCTTCTTTTCTTTTCCCATATAAATAGCCAATTTTCCAAAAGTATTTAATGACTAGTCCACTCACTATTTATTGGCTGGAGCTAGCCACATGGCCCCACCTGTCCTAAGGACCAATAAATGCAAATGTTTACACTGTGCCCACTGTCAGGGAGAACTGAGCATATTGATAAACAGCAATAATAATTATCTACATAGATGTGGTGTACTTAAAATACGTTCACAGATTCTTCGATACTCCTCAAAACTTGGAGTCTAACTTCTCTCCCCTTGGATATGAGCTTTCTTTGGATCCTTTACCATGGAGGAAGCCAGGTGTCATGTCATGAGGATACTCAAGCAGCCCAACAGCAAAACATGTGATGAGGAGCCAAGGCCTCTTTGCAACAGACAGCATCACCTTGGCAACCATGTAGCAGATTCTCCAGCTCTAAGTAAGCCTGAAGGTGACTGCAGCCTTGGTCCAAATCTTGATTGCAAACTGATGAGAAGTCCTGAGACAGGACCCTCAGCTAAGATATTCCAGAATTGCTGGCCGACGGAAATTGTTTGAGATAATAAATATTATTGCTGTTCTAAGCCCGTGTATTTTGAAGTAATACAGAAATGATTATGCAGTAAGAGAGAATTAATAAGTTGGATTTTACCAAACTTTAAGTTTATGTTAAATTCAGTATGATTTCAAATATAGGCTATGTGGCATGAATCATATCTAATTCTGTGGTCTGATGAGATTGTCTCAAAGAAATTATTATCTGCCAGGACAGATTAAACTGATGGATAGCCAGAAACTTAGAAAGACACCTATGCCTATTCAAATGCTGTGGATGGAAAAAAACAACACAGTAATCACTAATAAGAACCTCAGATTGTAACTGTGAGTGTTCTAAGTTGCAGTGACTAATTTGCTATTCCTCTGCTTCTTGCATGAGCAACAGCACGGAACTATGCTTCACAGTGAGTAGAGATCTATGTATCTAATGTCATGTGGATTGGGGGAAGATATGAGGCCCAGCTAATTTCTAGCATAGAGATATCATCACCTGGCTGCCACACTTCATGGGGTTTGGGGATGGTCAAGGTAAATAATACGAGAGTATCACTGGGATTATATACCAGTCAGAAAAGGTTAGGCTTTGCTGTGGTGATGGAAACTCCAAAATCTTACAGGCTTATAATATCTGAGTTTTGTTTGTTAGTTTGTTTTTGTTGTTGTTGTTTTTTGGGCTTTTTTTTGTTTTTGTTTTTGTTTTTGCTCACGTAAGTCAGCTTCAGGTTGGCTATGGCTTTGTCATATCATCTTCACTCTGAGACCCAGAAGACAGAGCAGCCTCTACTTAGGGCAGTGTTACTTGTCATGAGAGAGGAAAAAACTCATTAAGGACTTTCCAAAAGCAACACTGTCTTGGATCCTCAAGATAGCCCTAGATTTGGCGATTCACTACAAGGACTCACAGGTCTGACGGCACATGGTCACAGAGTGTTGATTTACGACTGAGAAAGTCTCTGAAGCAACATCAGCAAAGGAAAAGGTGCATGGGATAAAATCTGGAGGAAACAGGTGCAAGTCTCCAAAAGTCCCCTCCCAGTGGAGTCACACAGAGTCCATTTAATTCCATCTGCATCAAATTGTGACACCACGCGTGCAGTGCTATTTACCAGGGAAGCTCATTAGAGATGCAGCACCCAGGGTTTTTACTGGGGGATGGTCATGCAGGCACCCTCTGCCTAGCATGTACCACAATCCTGGATTCCCCAAGGGAAAGCATGTATTCAGCATAAGCCACATCATTGGCACAGTTTAGATGTAGTGAGTCATTCTTACCAGAGAATGACAGCAACTTTCCCCATACCAAGCTCCCCAGTACCATTCAAGGGCCAACCTTGCATGTGAGTCTTTCTAAGTCTAGCAGTCTCAGGCCTGCTGTTAACTTCTTTCTGCACAGACACGTATCACTTCTGCTTACTTTTCACTTGACAGAGCAGGTCATATGGCCAAACCTGACGGCAGGGCAGTAAGAACATACAATCTCCCTGTAGGGAGTGGCAGCCCACAATTTTGAACAATAATTTGATCTGCCATAGGTTATTACCTATAGATCCTTTGAATGAAACATTAAAAAAGAGAAGGAATTGATAACATCTATACATGTGTGTATGTATACCTTCTACATATTTACATGGCCAAGGTTCATATAATTTAAACATTTTTAATGAAATTAATTCTATAATGACATGAAGAAAAAATATAGCAACAGACAATTAGAGCTACACTGAGTACTGCTTAATTAAAAAAAAAGTATTATTTTCTCTATAATTCTCTTTTTTCCAGATCAAGAGGGTTTCTGATTCCTTTGGGAGGCAAATGCTTCCATTTTGTTTTTGCCTTTCTCTAGAGTAGCACTATATTTGTTGAGGCTCTAATCCTCTCCAGCACTTGTGATTAGACCCCTGAAGAGCTGTTTCATGGCCTTTGCTAGGTTTCCTTATCTCTGTACCTTTTAAGCTTTCAACCGTATTTCCAGGTCTGGCCTGCATATGGCCGTCAGCATAAATTCCATGGGCAAAGTGCTTTCCTCATCTCTCTCAATTGTTTTTATGCATCTTTTCATTATCTCTACTCAGCTCTTTGACCTTTTTTTCATTAGTTCTGACAACGTAGAACACTTTTTTTCCATAGGGTCAAGTCAGGAATATAAGAAAGGTGGTTGGCTTTTAGCATATATATCTACATTTTTTGCTTATATTTTTCTGTATGCTGTATAGTGTTTTTTATTAAAAATATCTTATCTGGGGTGCCTGGGTGGTTCAGTTGGTTAAGCATCTGACTTCAGCTCAGGTCATGATCTCACTGCTCCTGAGTTCAAGCCCCACGTTGGGCTCTGTGCTGACAGCTCAGAACCTGCAGCCTGCTTCAGATTCTGTCTCCATCTCTCTGCCCCTCCCCTGCTTGCACTCTCTCTCTCTTTCTCTCTCTCAAATTAAAAAAAAAATCTTGTCTGTCCCCTCAAAGAAAAACAAGGTTAATTGCTTAGAAATAGAAATAAAAACGTTGGTTCTAAAACTGCAAATTTTAACCCCTGCTTCCCCCGCCAAAAGACAGATATTTAGTAGGAACGCATAATGTATTGGAGGGAATGATATTTGCAGCACAGTTTTAGAAGATAACATCTCCCTTTTCAATAAAGGGAGGACTTTATGTGGGTCTCTTCTTTATGGTTAGATGGCAGAATGTTTTATTGTTATTTATAAAGCCTGCATTAAAAGAATGCAATATTGGTTCTCCCAGAGCGGGATCTATTTGGAAAACTAATTATCTCCAAAATGGCCACAAATTTTCAAGAATCTGCCAAGAAGACAAATCAAGAATACCATCTAAATGACTTACTGCAGTGAGGGATACTTCGGAGCTCTTGGGACATCCCTAAAGTTATTGAAAACTCTCCACTCCCCTCCTGGCTTCCTCCCTCTCCAACCTCTGCAGATGACCTCAGCTGTTATTTCACAAGGAAAATAAGGACTGACAAGGGAGAACTGGCTCAGCTCACTATTCGGCCTTGCAGAATACACTTTACACTTCCTAATGCCCTTTCCTTCTATGGCAGTGAGACTGTGCCCTACTGCATTCGACGCTGATCCTGCCACATGAGTTTCTGCCATTTCCAGGTCATGGCTCCATCAAATACTCCTCCCTCACCTGCAGTTTCCCCACTGCCTCTCTTTTGGCTCTTTCCTATCAGCTTGTATATATAATCAAATTTCTTCAATTGAAACAACAGCAATATCACACACACGTTTGCACCAGCTACTCTTTCTCTTTTTCTTTTTTTTAATTTTCTTTTTTCTTTTCTAAAATTTACATCCAAAGTAGTTAGCATATAGTGCAACAGTGATTTCAGGAGTAGATTCCTTAATGCCCCTTACCCATTTAGTCCACCCCCCCTCCTACAACCCCTCCAGCAACCCTCAGTTTGTTCTCCATATTTATGAGTCTCTTCTCTTTTGTCCCCCTTCCTGTTTTTATATTATTTTTGTTTCCCTTCACTTATGTTCATCTGTTTTGTCTCTTAAAGTGCTCATATGAGTGAAGTCATATGATTTTTGACTTTCTCTGACTAATTTCACTTAGCATAATACCCTCCAGTTCCATCCACGTAGTTGCTGATGGCAAGATTTCATTCTTTTTGATTGCCGAGTAATACTCCATTGTGTGTGTGTGTGCGTGTGTGTGTGTGTGTGTGTGTGTACACCACATCTTCTTTATCCATTCATCCATCGATGGACATTTGGGCTCTTTCCATACTTTGGCTATTGTTGATAGTTCTGCTATAAACATTGGGGTGCGTGTGTCCCTTCGAAACATCATACCTGTATCCCGTGGATAAATGGCTACTAGTGCAATTGCTGGGTCGTAGGGTGGTTCTATTTTTAGTTTTTTGAGGAACCTCCATACTTTTTTCCAGAGTGGCTGCACCAGCTTGCATTCCCGCCAACAATGCAAAAGAGCTCCTCTTTCTCCGCATCCTCACCAACATCTGTTGTTGCCTGAGTTGTTCATGTTAGCCTTCTGACAGGTGTAAGGTGGTATCTCATTGTGGTTTTGATTTGTATTTCCCTGATGATGAGTGATGTTGAGCACTTTTTCATGTGTCAGTGGCCATCTGGATGTCTTCCTTGGAGAAGTGTCTATTCATGTCTTTTGCCCATGTCTTCACTGGATTATCTGTTTTTTGGGTGTTGAGTTTGATAAATTCTTTATAGATTTTGGATACTAACCCTTTATCTGATATGTCATTTGCAAAAATCTTCTCCCATTCTGCCGGTTGCCTTTTAGTTTTGCTGATTGTTTCCTTTGCTGTGCAGAACCTTTTTATTTTGATGAGGTCCCAGTAGTTCATTTTTGCTTTTGTTTCCCTTGCCTGCAGAGACATATTGAGTAAGAAGTTGCTGCAGCCAAGATCAAAGAGGTTTTTCCCTGCTTTCTCCTTGAGGATTTTGATGGCTTCCTGTCTTACATTGAGGTCTTTCATCCATTTTGAGTTTATTTTTGTGTATGGTGTAAGAAAGTGGCCCAGGTTTATTCTTGTGCATGTCGCTGTCCAGTTTTCCCAGCACCACTTGCTGAAGAGACTGTCTTTATTCCATTGGGTATTCTTTCCTGCTTTGTCAAAGATTAGTTGGCCATACGTTTGTGGGTCCATTTCTGGGTTCTCTCTTCTGTTCCATTGATCTGAGTGTCTGTTCTTGTGCCAGTACCATACTGTCTTGATGATTACAGCTTTGTAGTATAGCTTGAAGTCTGGGATTGTGATGCCTCCTGCTTTGGTTTTCTTTTTCAAGATTGCTTTGGTTATTCGGGGTCTTTTCTGGTTCCATACAAATTTTAGGATTATTTGTTCTAGCTCTGTGAAGATTACTGGTGTTATTTTGATAGGGATTGCATTGAATATGTAGATTGCTTTGGGTAGTATCGACATTTTAACAATATTTGTTCTTTCTATCCAGGAGCATGGATCTTTTTCCTTTTTTTGTGTGTGTGTCTTCTTCAATTTCTTTCATAAGCTTTCTATAGTTTTCAGCGTATAGATTTTTCACCTTTTTGGTTAGATTTATTCCTAGGTATTTTATGGTTTTTTGTGCAACTGTAAATGGGATCAATTCCTTGATTTCTCTTTCTGTCGCTTCATTGTTGGTGTATAGGAATGCAACCAATTTCTGTGCATTGACTTTATATCCTGCCAATTTGCTGAATTCATAAATCAGTTCTAGCAGTTTTTTGTGGAATCTTTTGGGTTTTCCATATAGAGTATCATGTCATCTGCAAAGAGTGAAAGTTTGACCTCCTCCTGGCCAATTTGGATGCCTTTTATGTCTTTGTGTTGTCTGATTGCAGAAGCTAAGACTTCCAATACTATGTTGAATACCAGTGGTGAGAGTGGACATCCCTGTCTTGTTCCTGACCTTAGAGGGAAATCTCTCAGTTTTTCCCCATTGAGGATGAAATTAGTGTTGGGTTGTTCATATATGGCTTTTATGGTCTCGAGGTATGCTCCTTCTATCCCTACTTTCTTGAGGGTTTTTATCAAGAAAGGATTCTGTATTTTGTCAAATGCTTGCTCTACATCTATTGAGAGGATCATATGGTTCTTGTCCTTTCTTTTATTGATGTGATGAATCACGTACATTGTTTTGCAGATATTGAACAAGCCCTGCATCCCAGGTATAAATCCCACTTGGTCATGGTGAATAATTTTCTTAATGTATTGTTGGATCTGGTTGGCTGGTATCTTGTTGAGGATTTTTGCATCCATGTTCATCAGGGAAATTGGTCTATAGTTCGCCTTTTTAGTGGGGTCTCTGTCTGGTTTTGGAATGAAGGTAATGCTGGCTTCATAGAAAGAGTTTGGAAGTTTTCCTTCCATTTCTATTTTTTGGAACAGTTTCAAGAGAATAGGTGTTAACTCTTTCTTAAATGTTTGGTAGAATTCCCCTGGAAAGCCATCTGGCCCTGGACTCTGTTTTTTTTGGCACATTTTTGATAACTAATTCGATTTCCTTACTGGTTATGGGTGTGTTCAAATTTATATTTCTTCCTGTTTCAGTTTTGGTAGTGTATATGTTTCTATGAATTTGTCCATTTCTTCCACATTGCCCATCTTATTGGCATATAATTGCTCATAATATTCTCTTATTATTCTTTGTATTTCTCCTGTGTTGGTTGTGATCTCTCCTCTTTCATTCTGCATTTTATTTATTTGGGTCCTTTCCTTTTTCTTTTTGATCAAACTGGCTAGTGGTTTATCAATTTTGTTAATTCTTTCAAGGAAGAAGCTTCTGGTTTCATTGATCTGTTTTAGTGTTTTTTTGGTTTTGATAGCATTAATTTCTGCTCTAATCTTTGTTATTTCCTGTCTTCTGCTGGCTTTGGGTTAGATTTGCTGTTCTTTTTTCAGCTCCTTAAGGTGTAAGGTTAGGTTGTGTATCTGAGATCTTTCTGCCTTCTTTAGGAAGACCTGGATTGCTATATACTTTCCTCTTATGACCACCTTTGCTGTGCCCCAGAGATTTTGGGTTGTGGTGTTATCATTTTCATTGATTTCCATGTACTTTTTAATTTCCTCTTTAACTGCTTGGTTAGCCCATTCATTCTTTAGTAGGATGTTCTTCAGTCTTCAAGTATTTGTTACCTTTCCAAATTTTTTCTTGTGGTTGATTTCGAGTTTCATAGCATTGTGGTCTGAAAATATGCATGGTATGATATCGATGTTTTTGTACTTACTTAGGGCTTATTTGTGTCCCAGTATATTGTCTATTCTGGAGAATGTTCCATGTGCACTGGAGAAGAATGTATTTTCTGCTGCTTTCGGATGCAATGTTCTGAATCTATCTGTTAAGTCCATCTGGTCCAGTGTGTCATTCAAAGCCATTGTTTCCTTGTTGATTTTTTGATTAGATGATCTGTCCATTGCTGTGTATGGGGTGTTGAAGTCTCCTACTCTTATGGTATTACTATCGATGAGTTTCCTTATGTTTGTGATTAATCGATGTATATATTTGGGTGCTTCCACATTTGGCACATAAATGTTTACAATTGTTAGGTCTTCTTGGTGGATAGACCCCTTGATTATGTATAAACTCCTTCTGCATCTCTTGATACAGTCTTTATTTTAAAGTCTAGATTGTCTGATATAAGTATGGCTACTCTGGCTTTCTTTTGTTGACCATTAGCATGATAGATGGTTCTCCATCCCCTTACTTTCAATCTGAAGGTGTCTTTAGATCTAAAGTGGGTCTCTTGTAAAGAGCACATAGATGGATCTTGTTTTCTTATTCATGCTGTTACCCTATGTTTTTTGATTGGAGCATTGAGTCCATTGATGTTTAGAGTAAGTATGGAAAGATATGACTTTATTGCCATTATGATGCTTGTAGAGTTGGGGTTTCTGGTGGTATTCCCTGGTCCTTTCTAGTCTTTGTTCCTTTTGGTATTTATTTATATATGTATTTTTTCATCTTTTCTCCCCTCAAAGAGTCCCCCTTAAAATTTCTTGCAGGGCTGGCTTAGTGGTCTCAAACTCCTTTAATTTTTGTTTGTCTGGTAAACTTTTTATCTCCCTTCTATTTTGAATGACAGACTTGCTGGATAAAGAATTCTTGTCTGCATACTTTTCTGATTCAGCACACTGAATATATCCCACCACTGCTTTCTGGCCTGCCAAGTCTGTGGATAGGTCTGCTGCAAACCTGATCTGTCTTCCCTTGTAGGTTAGGGACTTTTTTTTCCTTGCTGCTTCATGATTCTCCCCTAGCCTGAGTATTTTGTGAAGCTGACTATGATATGCCTTATTGATGGTTGGTTTTTGTTGAATCTAATGGGGGTCCTCTGTGCTTCCTGGATTTTGAGGTCTGTGTCTTTCCCTAGGTTAGGAAAGTTTTCCACTATGATTTGCTCACATAACCCTTCTACCCCTATTTCTCTCTCTTCCTCTTCTGAGACCCCTATGATTCTGATGTTGTTTCTTTTTAATGAGTCATTGATTTCTCTAATTCTTAAATCGTGCTCTTTTGCCTTAATTACTCTCTTTTTTTCTGCGTCGTTATTCTCTATAAGTTTGTCCTCTATATCGCTGATTTTCTGTTCTGCCTCATCCATCCTTGCTGCTGCAGCATCCATCTGTGATTGCAGCTTGGTTATAGCAGTTTTAATTTCATTCTGGCTATTTTACTTCTTTTATCTCTGCAGAAAGGGATTCTAATCTATTTTCAACTCCAGCTAGTATTCTTATTATCATGATTCTAAATTCTGGTTCAGACATCTTGCTTGTATCTGTGTTGGTTAAATCCCTGGCTTGTGTTTCTTTGTGCTCTTTCTTTTAGGGTGAATTCCTTCATTTTGTCATTTTGAAGGGAGAAAAGGAATTACTGAGGTAGAAAAATTGAAATTAAAAAAAATTAAAATGCAAAAAATATTAAAATTAAAAATTAAGAACACACACACACAAAAAATCTAATAGATGATGCTAAATGCTAGGTGTGTTTTGGTCTGGGTGTGGAAAGAAAAATTAAAAGAAAAATATTAAAGAAAAATTAAAGAAAAAAATTAAAGAAAAATATTCTTAATAAAAACTAAAAATAAATATGAATTTTTTCTTTTTCTGTATTTAAGAATAAGGAAATGAAAAAGAGAAAAAAGATAAAAAAGAAAAGAAGAAAAAAAAGAAATCATTTGAAAATTTGAAAATGTGAATACACTGTAGTAGACTAAAATAAATTGATGGAAGTAGAATAGAATTTGAAAAAATTTACATAAAAGCAAATAATATAGTAATAAAAATTAAATAAAAATATTTTTAATAGAAATTGAAAGTAAAAATGAAGTTTTTCTCTTTTTGTATTCAAGAGAAAGAAAAGAAATGAAAAAGAGAAGAAAAGAAAAAAAAAAGAAAAAGAGAAGAAAAGAAAAAAAGAAAAAAAGGAAATTGTTTGAAAATTTGAAAATGTGAATACACTGAGGTAGACTAAAAATGATGGAATTAAAGTAAAATTTGAAAAAATTTACACAAAAGTAAAAAATATAGTAATAAAATGTAAAGAAAAATATTTTTAATAAAAATTGAAAATAAAAATGAATTTTTTCTTTCTGTATTCAAGAAAAACAAAAGAATTTTAAAAGAGAAAAAGAAAAAAGAAAATAAGAAAGAAAAAAAATAAAGAAAATTGAATAGATGAACCTGCCAACAGATTGAAGGAGGACTGAAATTGCTTCATTTTCCCCTAGAAGTCAGTCTATGTAGCGCTTTATAGTCCATAAATTAAGCCGGCGGTGAGAGTTGTGTTCTTGAAGAGCCAGGTTGGCCCAGTTGGGCGGAGCTCAGTGTATCAGCTCTGCTCTCCACTAGATGGCGTTGCTAGCCTACTGGGGTGGAGTGTTGCGGCGCTTGTCAGTGCATATGCGCATGCGCGGGAGCGGCGGAAAATGGCAGCAGCCAGCTACCCAGTCTGCTCTCCCAGATTAACAATCCGCACCCATCTTCTGTCTTCAGATATCGTCCACTGCTTCTTCACAGTCCGTGACCAGGCCCCAGGCAATACCTCTCTTCTGAGTTTTGTCTCAGATGCGGCTGTTTTCCCCGGCCCCTTACTTCCGAAGGACTGCGGCTTTGACCCGCTCCACCCCTCTACGGGAGGGTCTCACCGAGCAGTGACAGAATGAGCAATGGCCGAATGTCGGCTGCACCCAGGAATGCTTGCTGGACCCTGCTGCTGCCGGTGCCCCAAGACTGCGGCCAGGTGCCAGCCCGCCCCAGAAAATGTTTGCGAGATAGTGGAGCAGCAGCATTTCAGGGATTATGGAAAATCACAAAACACATCTGGCACCAGGCTTCACCGTTAACGACTTTGTTCCAGCACCAGCAAATGTGGCCACCTTCTGGGGTCTGCTGGGACCAGGTGGCTTCAACAGTCTGTACCAAATGTCCTTCCAGAAGTGGAACCGCTTTTACCCGTGTGGCCTGAGAACCTCCTGGACCCCACTCTGCTCCTCAGGATTCGCCCTTCCCACCAGAGCACCACCAGGTATGGAGCTGCGGAGTTGCAGCCTTTGCGCTCCCCTTGTTTACAGTCTTAATGGAATTTAAACCCTCTCCTTTCTCCTTTCTCCCTTTTTAGTTTAGTCCCTGCGGCTGTTTCCAATTTTCCACTTTCTCTCTAGCTGCTTTTGGGGAGGGATGCTTTTCCCGTAAGCTCCCTCCCTCCCCAGTCTGCATTCTGTCTTCGCCCGCAAAAGTGGTTCCCTATGTTTCGCGGCTTCTTGCTCCTCAAATTCACGTCTCCCACCACATACCTTCTGAATTCTGTGGTTCAGGTTGCGCAGATTGTTGTGTTAATCCTCCAATCAATTTTCTAGGTGTGTAGGATGGTTTAGTGTTGGTCTGGCTGTATTTCATGGACGCGAGACAGAAAAAACTTCCATGCTGTTCTGGCATCTTGGCTCCCCCCCTCCCCCCCCCCCCCCCCCCCCCCCCCCCCGGCTTCTCTTTTTCTTAGGCTGTTTTGCACCTTCCACGCCTTTTTCTCTAGCAGCTGAGGTGCTGTCCTGCATGAAGGATCCTGTTGTAGTCTGAGTGCAGTTGCTACTAGATGACCGCTTCTACCTGCTTGTCATTCCCTATCCTACAAAATATATAGAGTGGTTTGGTTGAATTGTCTTTGTTATTGTTTTGTAAATACTTCTGCTAGTAGGTGCTTAAAAGGCAAAGAAATGATCTCATTACTTTCTTCCAGTGGAGCCTTCAGGTAACATGTGCTGAGAATTTGCTGTGTACCAGGTACAAAGCCAAACCTTTTATGTGGATTATCTCATTTCATCATAATATGAATACCTGGTATCATTCCCATTCTGCAGATGAGGAAATTGAGGCACCAAACATTAAGTAACTTGCAGGAGCTCACACAACAAGCAGATAGCAGAACCAATTATTTCTTTTCCAAATCTCCAAGGACATATGTTTTGGGAGTAGGAAACCATGTACCTACAACGCCAACTTTCAGATAACAGGAATGTCTGTTCTCTGTGATTCTCCCAAGGCCACTGAGGTACCTCATATATTCTCACATGTGCTTGTTCATTTTCTTATCATAGTGGTTTCGACCCATGCTGAGCATGAGATTCGTGCCTGGCCCCAGTCCAGACCAAATGAATCAGAATCTCGGGGTGGAGTGAGGGGCACCTGTGCTTTGTAAAAGCCCCCCATTGATTCTGATGTGCAAGGAGGGTTATCATATCTCTCTTCCCTCTACTATCCTATTTGCTATTGCCTTTCCTGTTCTGTTGTATTCTCTTCTGAGTATAGAAAAACATTGCATTTTGAATAATGAAATATTTTAATAATCAGCTTCCTGTTGGTAGTGTTACTGGGAATTATATAATTGTGTTTGATTATTTCACTAAAAAATAAGCACAATTTGTACTTGATTGAGTAAATACTCAGGATATTGTAAAATGATTTTTAAGAGCCCCACTTCTACTCTGGACACTAGAAAAAAATGAGCCAGATGTCTTCAAGCTGTTTCTAGGCAAAGGTTCATCTAAGTCTTGGCGACATTCAGTGAATAAATACTACCTTTTGGTTCATTTACCAACGCCACAGTTTTGTATCATGTATTCCACTGTATAGACAGTTTCACTGAAAAATAATGAATTTACATGATGTATTTTAGCACATTATTTATTGAGTTTAATTCCTTTTGCTATTTAAAAAAATATATTTGAGGGGCACCTGGGTGGCTTAGTCAATTGGGCATCCAACTCTTGATCTTGGCTCAAGTCATGATCTCATGGTTCATGAGATCGAGCCCTGTTGAGCTTTGCACTGACAGTGAGGACCCTGCTTGGGATTCTCTCTCTCCCTCTCTCTCTGCCCCTCCCCTGCTCACATTCCCTCTCTCCCTCTAAAAATAAGTAAATAAATATTTCTAATAAGTATATATATTTGAAATCACCAAGCTACTGAATGTGCTATGCTGCAGGGAGGTGAAAAAAGGGTTCTCTTCTTTTGTCATTTTCAATTTAACTCTGATATTCCGTAAAACTAAATGCCAAAACCAAATTTAAAAATGAACATACAATAATATTTAAAAAACATCTATACCACTTTGTAGAGGAAGAATAATTATTTTCAAAAAGCATCTCTTACTATGCTAATGTTGAGAGTAATCTGTAACTCCCCACTAGAGACCTTTCTTTTTTATCCAGGTGGGGGTATATGTCAGCAGAAAATTACTGTACTGCTTTCTGAGTATCAGGCTTCATCCTCAGAAAGATGCACAGTATTCCTAAGATTTATGACACTAATGGAAGTCTCCTGGCAGCAGTGCGATCCATCTCACTGATATATAGGAAGCAGACACAACTCTAATCTCCTGTTGCACATATCCAAAGACTGAAGAAACCAACATCTTAATTAGCATAGAAACAAGAGATGTGGAAGCCTTCAGTCCCTGAGCAAACTAAGTCCCATAATAGAGTCATATATAAAAGAATTAGGCTTGATCATGTTAAAAAAAAAAAAGATTGAAACAAACATTGGCCATTATATACTACATGGCTTTATCAAAGGGCATCAGAAAATAGATTCCATTGAGATTTTAAAGGGAAACCTCTATTTTATAAGATAAAGTTTGTGACCTGCATAAAGCTATATAGACTTAGCCTCAGGAAGGAATAATTTGTACAATTTTTTAAAAAGTAACTGAAATATGAGTGTGTCAAAATTGAAGAGTACTAAACTGAAGTCAAATTGAATTTCAGCCCCAGCTTTTCTATTAACCAACTGTGTGATCTTGGGCAAAAATCACTTGATCTTTCAGGGCTTCACTTCCTTTGTTGGAATAGATAATCTCCGAAGACTTTTCCAGCTCAATCATTTTATGGTTTCATTAGGTTTACCTTAGTAGAAGCTAACAAGTGAGCTGGGTTGTAATAAACAGGACTCCTCTTCTGTAGTGAAAAGGAGCTCCTGACTGTAAGTCAGAAAAACTGCATTTTACTCCCTGCAGCACCACTTAAAAACTGTGAGATCTGGGCAAGTTCTTAATGCCTTGGCTTTATCATCTGTAAATTAGAGATCGGGGTAACTCACTGCATTGATAGGAGTTTTAAATGAAGTACCATCTGTAGTCTGCTCAGATTGCCATAACAAGACATCACAGACAGTATTGCTTAAACATCAGCTATTTATTTTCTCACAGTTCTGGAGTCTGGAAAGTCCAAGGTCAAGGTCTAGCAGGGTTAGTTTCTGGTGAGAGCTTTCTTCCTGGCTTGCGGATAGAAGCTTCTCTTTGTGTCCTCCTGGCAGAGAAAGAACTCTGGTGTCTCTCTTCTTATAAGAGCACCAGCCCTATCAGATCAGAATCCACACTTATGACCTCATTTAAACTTTATCAACTTGTCATATGCCCTCTCTCCAAACAGTCACATTGAGGGTTAGGGTGTCAACAAATGAATTTTGGGGAGACACAGTTGAATCCATAGCATCATGTATAATAATTCTTTGTATACACATAATTTTCAACTAATGTCAGTACTATAAGTATATTCGGCATTCATATCTAATGTTGGTGGGACTACTCAAAGCAACAATGTTTTTGAAGAACTAAATTAGCAATATCATTAAAATGTAAAATTCATATCTTTTGAACCAGTATTTGCACTTTCAAAATGTATGCTCCTGAAACACTCTTAAAATTGCACAGAGATAGATATAGATATATATATATAAAATTTAATGCACTGTAGTATTTTATGCACAATAGAATATTTTACATCTAATATGTACCCATAATATGAAATATTATACATTCATTAAAAATGTGGTTAATCTGTAAATCTATAAATACTAATTTAAAAATATGTGTAAGACCTGTTGAAGGAAAAGGAAGTGCAAATTAGAAAACAGTTTCTATAGTATGATTGGTTTTTGGTAAATACACATGTTTTGGAAGAATTATACATTAAACTGTCTACACTGCCTTTCTCTGAGTGGCATAAACTTCTTGGAGGCTTTCATTTTCCAAGTAATACTTTCCTCTGATTTTGGATTTCATCTTAAGGACATATTTACACCTGATTTAAGAGATTTAAGGATTAAGAAGCCAAACATTCACTAACTCAGGCTCTCAGGCTCAGTTTATATTTGAAATACTTTTGAAATTAATTTTTGTTTTTGTTGAGGAATACATGCACGTAGTTTAAACAATTGCAAAGCTTATTATGAAAAACAGAAGTTTGTATTTTGCATCTCTCTGTTCCTGGTCACCTGGCCAAGCTTATTTCACTTGTTCAGCAGATTCACCTGATATGTTGTGATATATATAAAATAACATGCATATGTTAACATCTGTCGATTATGTCATCTTAAACATTATTTCCTGTCATCTGCAGAAGATTTAGACTTCCCTCATTGCTTTCTGCCTCTCCCTCCTATAACCTGTACTTCCCAACCTGTCACTTTATGTATATCACAACTATTGCTTAATTGATATTCAGAGTTTATATTAGTATTACTATATAAATATTGTTCGTGGCTGAGCTATATAGTACATTACAATGAAATATTTTGCCTTATACAACTTTTGTATTGCTATAGTTACTAATTACCTTATATTTTATTTGCTTATTTTTTTTTGCACATATCTTCATTCCATTTCTAAATCTTTTCTTCAGAGTTGTACAATTTCTTTCAATATGGTCCAACATAGCAGGCAATCTATTTTTCATGGTGTCATATTTCCTAGTTCATCATTCAGAAAGCCATTAGTTGTGTTTGAAGAGCTAATGCTTATGGAATATTCGTGAATTCCCCCCTTTGTTTTTTTTTTCTTTAATTTTTGATCCCTTCCGCTGTTTATTTAGGCATCCAGATCACTCTGTTCTTATTTCCTTATGTTAAAAAAAAATGTTAGCAGAAATCACGAAAGTAGAAAGGGGACTCTTTTCCTGACTTTGAGTTGTGAAGCTTACATTCTGTTTAAAAAAATTTTTTTAATGTTTACTTATTTTTGAGAGAGAGAGAGACAGAGAGAGACAGAGCATGAGCAGGAGAGGGGCAGAGAGAGAAGGAAGCACAGAATCCGAAGCAGGATCCAGGCTCTGAGCTGTCAGCACAGAGCCTGATGCGGGGCTCGAACTCACGAACCACGAGATCATGACCTAAGCCAGTTCTTAACCGACTAAGCCACGCAGGCGCCCCTATGAAGCTTACATTCTGAGGGAATGGAAAGGCCTTATGGTAAATTGACAAATTTTGGACAAAAGCGCAAGAGATAAATGCCTCTATTCCACTGCTCCTGTCATACTTAAAGTCAGAAGGAAAATGGTGAAAAGAGAGAAGTCTGGAGTGAATGGAATTGAGGACATAGCAGTCAGTGTTGACTGATGGCCAGCCAATTATCTATTCCGATGTGCACTTCAGACCCCCACACTTCAGACCAAATTATTTGATCCTTCTCTACACAGAGAGTCAAAGCAGAGCATCTCAGGCAGAAGATATAGGATGTGTAATGTTTCTAAGGCAGGAAAGAGTGTGGCATTTTCTAGGGATAAACTATAGGTTAGTTTGAGCTGAAGATAGCAAGCTATGGGAGAAGAAGGTTTGGATGGGATTAAAGAATAAACAGGAACCAGATCGTGCAGTAGGTCCTGTTATGCAGAAAAGAGTTTAGTTTTTATTTTACGAGAAATGAGAAAACATCAAGATTATACAAGCAGGAACAGTAATTTTATCTATTTATATTTTAGAAGTATCAAGTTGACTCCAGCATAGAAAATGGATTAGAAAGTGCAAAAGACAAAGTTCAACCGCCATCAAGTGACAAAATCAGGATAATTCAAATCACCGTGATTATAAAGTCAAGAGTTGTAACCTCCACATGATGCTGTCCCCTGCCTTGTCATAGATTTGCAAACTGGCTGGGGGCATTGTCTTCCCAGATATCAGAGAGCCATAAACTCTACCATTTTCTTATTCTCTCCCTGTCTCTGGGACCCTCACCCTGGCCTTTGTTAGGTCTTGGATCAGGAATATAGTCAGATTTTTCATGAAAAAAGAGATGGTAGACATTAATGACTTTTTAGCTCATCTTTACTCTCATCATTTGAATATAACTTCCCATCCCGGTTACACTGGCATATAATAATGATTTTTAAAGTGCATAATTTAAAGTGTCTGTTATTGTACATAATTAATTGTCTGGGTGGTATGTGTGTGTGTCAGGGGGTGATCAAAATGCAAATACATGGGTTACATCTCCAGGAATTCTGATTCAGTATATTTGGGTTGGACATTTTAAATAAGCACTCCAGCTAATTCTGATGCAGATGATCCAAAGGCTACATTTTGCAAACATTGGTTTGTGGTGGAAAGCTTTCCGATTTTATTCCAACCATGGTACAATGACTTGGATGTATCTGTTCTATTAATATTATCAGCATTAGAAACCATCAATTGCCAAGTAACCCCAGAATTTAATAGCCTATATATTTTTGGTAGACCTCTCTCCCTAGTGCAATGTAATACAAAACACAGATAATCAATTTGATCTCTTTCTTTAGGCAAGAGACCAGAGAATTTATATAAACAATTTCCTGACTGGTCAGTCTCAATGTGGTCTAAATATATCATGCAGATTAATGACAGAAGGTTTTTCCAACTGGGTGGAAACAGAATATTGCCTTCCCAATATTAATACAGGGTTACATATAAGACCCAAATAATTATTGCTCAATAATTCTTTTGGAGGTGGTTTTGTAATATAGAAATGTTTACAAAGAAGTAAATAATAAATGAAAGTGAATCAAATTTCTTTACCACAGATCTTGCGCAAAATAATTACTAGTCTATATATAAGTAGTTCTTTAAAAGGCAATAATAATAGCCAATAAGGTGAGTCACAATTATAAATCATTCTAAAAATCAGCACACTAATTATATTTTGGAATCACATTCTGAAGAATGCTCTTCAATGTAATAATAACCCAGCTTGCTTCTGATGGCCATGCCTTTTGTAAGAATGGCTCATATCATTAGTGGCTTTCCTGCCATATGATATCCCTTTCTTGGTTAATATCATGTGTAATCCAGCCTTAGGATATCTAATCCTTCTAAAATGTGTCGACTCTTTATCTTCTACATTTGTCTTAATTAGCCTGCATTTTACATTCACTCAGTGAACCAAGTAAAGAATCAGAACATGTATTCTCTCTCAGGGCCAGTTTTGAGTCTGTGTCAGCTCAAGTCGGCTTCTTTAGAGAGGAGGCTTTACTTACTTCCTTAATAGTCTCAGATACAACCTATCTATAATAACTGAAAGATATCTCAGTATATACTCTTACGGAGGTAGGATTTTATTAGTCAAGGTTCCAGGTGGTTTTAAGAGTTACTCATTTATTTCATGAGATAAGTATTTGTTGAGCACCTGGTAAGTACCAGGCATAATTCTAAGCCCTGGAGCTGTAGAGATAAAAAAGAAAATGTTCCTGCTTCTGGAACTGTTATTCTAGACAGTGAGACATACAATATACATAAAAGTAAGTATAATATAATATGTAAGTGCAATGCAGAAAAATGAAGAAAGAAGAGCAAGGGAATGGAGTGTGACTAAAGTGGTCAGAAATGACCTCTCTAAAGATGACAACATGTATGCAGACACTTGAATGAAGCAGAGTGTGAACAGGGGAAAAGAAGGCAGAAGAAGAGCAAATGAAAAGGCCCCAGTTAACAGCATAATTGGTTTATGTAAGGAACAGAAAGGAGGATAACAAAGAGATTAAAAGATGATGGGATTAAACAAAAAGTAGGAAACTGGTTGTGGAGGGCCTCAAACAGCCTCTCTAAGTAATGATGCTGAGTAATACAAGACATGTGGTCGATTAAAAATGGTCAAAAATTATTTGCTATTCTTTCCATTGAGAGGCGGTCTAATTCCCTTCCCTTTGGGTCTGGGCTGGCTGTGGTGACTTGTTTAACCCATAGAATGTAGCAGACGTGATATTCTGGGACATGGACAGGTGTTGCAAAGCCTTGTAGCTTCTGCCCAGACAGCTTGAAACCTACCAGCTGCCATGAAAAGAGTCTGACAGCTCTGAGACTACCATGCTGTGCAGAAGTCCAAGCTAGTTGTGCAGAGAGACACAGGGAGATGTGTAGCCAGCCACTGTTGTCCTGTCCGTTGCATCCTAGCTGCCACACATGAGTGAGGAAATCATTTGGGTCAATCCGGCCTCAGCAGACATCACATGGAGAAGAACCTCAGACACATGGCTTTACTAGAGTTTATTCCAGCCACCCTGAGCCATTCAAATGACTCCAGCTGAGCCTTACTGAAAAGCAGAGGTGAACAATCTTCATTGTGCCATGTACAATTTCTTGACCTACAAATTCATGAACGTAATAAAATGGTTGTTATTTTATACCTCTAAATTTAAGATGATCTATAATGCAACAATAGATGGCCGCACAGAAAATGACTGTTCAGTTAAGGACAGGAAAACATAAACCTTATCTATATTCTAAAGGGATCTCTCTAGCTGCTGAGTGGGATCTAGACTTGCAAAAGAACAAAAATGAAAACAGAATGATTAGTAAATTCAATTGAAAATCCAGGTAAGAGTAAATAGTGGCTTGGATTAAAAGAGTGGCACAAGAGAAAGGAAAAAGCGGTTGAATTTGAGATATATTTTGAAGATAAGTTGACGATATTTGTTCAAAATTACAGACACTATCTTTAATTCAATTTCAATTTTGAAAATATTTAAAAATACATTAATATTTCATGCACTACACTTACTCAGAAATGCCTGGAACATACAAACAATCTGAGGTCTATAAAATAAATGAAGCTATACTGAATCTCTCTTCCATTTAGAATCTGTCTGTATATCTGTTTAATCATTACAACCATCAAATAAATATTGCATTTTCATTGTGGAAATATATATTGACCCAGGACATGTTCTAGAAGCTTACGGTGTGCCTCTGTTTCTCCACAGAATTCACTTATTAATCTTTTAGTTTTTCCAACAAATATTCATGAATAACTTTCTATGTGTACATTGCTAGGTGCTCATTTATGAACAAACTCAGGTAGCACTTTTGATGGAAGGTAGACTTTTTTTTGAAGGTAAAAATTAAACAGATAACCACATAATAACTATAACAAATGCTATAATCACAGCCAGGGTGATAATAAGAGGGTTTGATTTAGAAAGGTCAACAGGTTTTCCTCAAAAAATTGAAAAATAAGTCAAGATCTGGAGACAAAATCAGAGTTAATTACTGTAAAGAGAAGTACAAGAGTATGCTAGGCAGTTAGAAAAATAAGTAGAAATGCTCTGTAGGGTCTAGAGCATGATATACTAGTGAAACTCAAAAAGACCCTTGCTACCTCTGCAATTTGTTTGCCACATTGAAGCTAGAATAATCTTTTTGAAATCTAAATATGACATCCCCCTTCTGCTTCTTAAAATCCTAGGATGGCTTCTCTTCCTAAGTGCAACACAGATGGTGATTCCATTTACTGCTTTCAGAAGTATTGAAAGAGAACTAGGCTTGGGGAAAATGAGTTAAGTTTTGGACATATTGGGTTTAAGATGCCTTTGAGACATGTTGATGGAGATGTCAAGAAGTGAGTTGGACATATCAATAGGGAGATCTGGCTGGAGCTGTGTAGATATTAGTCAACAAGAGGTACTCACAGTCATTGTATGAATGAGAGCACTTAAGAAGGAATTGTGAAAAAGGAAGACAAAGAGATTGATGACCACACCTTAAGAAATCCCAGTAGAGAAGAATATACATCTATAAAAGAGACAAACAGGAGTAACCAGAGAGATAAGAAGAAAACCTGGGGACTATAGTGTCATAAAGGCCAAAGGAAGAGTTTTTCAAGCAGCTATGCATGGTTGACCACATGGGATGCTGCTGAGAGTCAAGAAAATTAAAGATAGTCAACTATATTTTGGATTTAGCATACACAGGGAGTAGCAGGTGGTGTAAGGAAAGAACATCGATCTTAAGACACAAGAACTGAGATCTATTAACTCTACCACTAGGCAGACCAGTTGGCAAGCAGTCCAAAATCTTTATGCTTCATTTTTTCACCTATAGCCTTTTAAGGTTTTCTGAGATTTCATTTATGGATTAAGCAACAACCTATTGAACTTCATGGATTATAAAACATATGCTGATCTCCTCAAGGTTTGTAATTACAAGTTCCTCAAGAAACTTAAGCAAGTAAACACATGAAAATATGGTCAACATAACTAGCCATTAGGGAAATGCAAATTGTAAAGATGATATCACTACACACCTATCAGAATGGCCAAAATAAAAAATAACAATAACAACAAATACGGGTGAGGATGTAGAGAACCTGGATCATTCATACCTGTTGCTAGGAATATAAAATGGTACTGTCACTATGGAAAACATTGTAGCAGTTTCTGAAAAAGCTAAACATCCAACTATTTTACAACCCAGAAATTGCAATTCTGGACATTTATCCTAAATAAATGGTTTAGAGTCATACAAAAACCTGTGCATGAATGTTTATAGCAGCTTTATTCATATTAGTCCCAACTAATATGGGAGACAACCCAGGTATTCTTCAATGAGTGAATGATTAAATAAATCAAGATGCATCCATACCATGGGACTATTATTCAGCAGTAAAAACGAATGAACTATTGATACATACAACAGCTGGATGTTGTATATCCAGAGAATTATACTGAATCAAAAAAGTCAATCACAAAAGATTACATTTCTGAAATGACAAAATTGTTGAAATGGAAAATAGATTAGTTGGCTTCAAGGGGTTAAGGAGGGGGTGAGGGCAGGAGGGAAGTGAATGTGGTTATTAAAGAGCAGCATGAAGGATCCTTGCAATAATGGAAATGTTCTATATCTTGAGTATATCAATGTCAATATCCTTTTTGTGATATCGCACTATAGTTTTGCAAGATGCTACCATTGGGAAAACTGCATAAAAAGTCAGCAGAATCATTTTGCATTGTTTCTTAAAACCTGTGTGAATCTATAATTATCTCAAAATAAGAAGTTTAATTAAAAAAGAAACATGTTCAAGAAAGAAATTGAGACATGCAAAAACATGTCTATAGAACAGAAACATAGATGAGATGTTATAGTTTAGGGAGGAATAAATTATTTAGAGATGGAGAAATTAGGAACTATTTCATGTAACAGATGGGTAGGATTTGGGCATTCAAATCTAGGGGAGGACATTCCAAGAAGAGAAAATTGTATAAGGTATGAGGCCAGAAAGCTTGGAACATATTTAGAAGCCATGTGTAATTTAACTGGAGTCCCAATTTTATTATAGTAAAGAAATAAAATTGGAAAAGGAGATTGGAGAGAGACTGTGGAGAATTTTAAATGTTGCATCAAGAAATTTGTATTTTGTGGGTATGGAGACCCATTAAAGGGTTTAAACTAGGGAATAATATGGATGGCATTTTGCCATCGGAATGTTGGAAATGGTGGACAAGAAGTAAAGCTATGGAAGGCAGGAAAACCAGTTCAGAAGGGATGATAATCATTTAAGAGTTTAGGTAAAGAATTACAGTGGTGATGGGAATAACGAGGTGGTTCAGACCCATACTTGCTTATAGTTGTACCTTTAGCGGTGGTGAGCACAACACCTGACACACAATTAGTGCTTAATAAATGTTTGTTAACCACAAACATGAGTGAATGAACAATTAAATAAGTAAAATTTGAGAGTCTACTGTATATATTTAATCTTCACAACACTGTAGGATAGAGATTATCAGCATTTAAAAATGAGCAGCCTCAGGAATTCAAAGAGAAGAATAACCAAGGTGGTTGTATTAGTGCTCTCCAGAGAAATTGAACTAATAAGATGATAGATAGATAGATAGATAGATAGATAGATATGGGGAGCCAATAGGATCTGTCTATCTACTATCTATTATCTATCTTCATATATGACATATATATTCATGCACATATATATATCTGATATATATATATATATATATAGAGAGAGAGAGAGAGAGAGAGAGATTTATTGTGAGAAGCTTATATGATTATAGAGCCCGAGAAGTTCTACAATCTGCTGTTTATAAATTGGTGACCTGGAAAAGCTAGAGATATAATCCCAGTCCAACTCTAAAGGCCTGAGAACCAGGGGAGCTGATGGTGTAAATCTCAGGCCAAGGGAAGAAGCAACATTGTACCCTCCAACATTTGGATCCAGACATCTAATGCTGTCACATCCCATGTCCCTCAATTTTGAACTTGTCATTCATTCAATATTCCCATTGGGTTTGAATCCTGTATTGGCTATTTAATAGTTTAGTGACTTTCTGAGATTCAATTTTCATCTTCTATTAAAATATAGATAAAAACTCTAACCTCATAAGATTTTTAAGCATGATATGTGCTATATACAACCTCCCCACAGTGCCTGGCACCTATTCTCTGTTTGATAAATGCTAACTAGCATGCCACCCACTTACGATGTTTTAAATCTACTTACATGGCTCTTAATCTGTCTCTAGTTTTACATTCTCTCTTCCCTGATCAAATTGAGAAATGTCGTTTTCTACAGTAGTTAGAATCACGATAATAGAGGGTGACAAGGAGAGAGTTGAAATATTATTTCACACCACTGTAAAAGCTTCCAAGTTAATTCTGAGTGATAATGGCAGGCTCTGAAATGATCCCCAATCAAATTCTATGACTTGGAGGTATAGCAGCAGCTTGCTGTTGGGGGTAGGGGGTTGAATTGAAAGAAAAGTGAAATAATGAGGAATCCAAAATTGAACTCTGAAAAATTATTGAGTGAAAGTGTAATCAGACTTCCTCCAGGGCAATTGCTTGTACTTTAAACTTCAGTTGCTAAAAATGTAATATCTGGAGATGATTGGTGAATATTTACCACACTACTTTCGTAGAGAAAACCTGAAATGAACAGTCGTAATGCTTTTAGTTTGTCAGGATGAATATTCCGTGAAATGGTGCATTGAGTACATGATGTTCACTATCATGAAGTTACAGTATTAAATGGTTCTCTAGTCACCTAAACTAACCAACAATTGTCATAACTATATCACTGTAAACAACATCAGTCAAGAGGTGCATGACAGAGTGCTCAGTGCCACATAAAGTTGTGCACACACTGGTGTAGTTGAACATACGTGCACATCTTCATTTACAAGTATTGGAAAAGCTAAAATATTGTATTCTGATTTTACAATATTTCAGATAATTTTTATTCTTAAATATAAAGCATGGATAGTGTTGGTGGTGGTGATGATGATGATGTTGATAGCAATGATAGAATCCATTGCTATTTTAGCAGGATACCTGAAGCACTTTCTACCTCCTTCTCTTAGAGCACATAACACATGTTTGTAGTTAATTTATTTCTGAGCCTGTCTCTTTCACTAAATTATGAGCCCTTTGATAGCAGACTCTATGCCATACATCTTATCTTGGTGCTGGGCATCTGCCTGACATATAATAGACACTCATACATTTGATGGATTGAATTTTGTTAAAGGATGTAAAGAACGCCCATCATATCATGATTTTAGTGTTTACAGGGCTCAAGACACTATACTAAATCTTATGTTTGGGTAAAGCAGTTTAGACATAGACCCCATCTTCATGCTTCTCATAGTGGGCTATTTAGAGAATTTGAGAGCTGTTTCCCATTAGGCATCTTCCTGAAGTTTCCCCATGATTTTAAGGTTGGGAGAATTGACTGTAATCTCGTCAAAAAGCCAGCTATAGTACCCAGATTTCCTATAAAACACATATCAACTTGTATACAGTCTCATGAAAATTTGGTTTCTAGACACCTTGAATACACCAAATGTTCACTGTGCTAAAGAATTTAGTCATTCAATTTGATATTCTGGGATGGGGGCGAGGGGGGAGGAACATGATTAAACTGTCCACCATTTCTATACTTTAATTACACAAGCTAAGAAAAAGTAAAGTTAAAAGTTATACACCGTCCCCAAATATTTGTAAACTCATGTCTGTTAAATGTTAGAAAACAATGTGATATACGATAGAAAACTCTCAAATCATCTTAGTCATTTTTGCTATTTGCTTTAAAAACCAAAAGCCACTGAATTAAATGACAGATTGCCAGGATTTTAAAAGGACATATGCTTTAGTTTTAGATGGCTTTTGAAATCTCAGCCATCAAAAATGATTTTAAAATATCATGAACTATAAATAAGTAATGGATTTTACTCAATTCCAAGTGTCAAATTATGGACAATGGCAGGCTCTTCATGAATGTGGCCTTCCAGCAGCAAATATGCATAGTTGGCAACAGTCCCCCCAAAGATAGCTCAATAATGGCCTCTATTTTAATCAACAGAAAACTATTTGAAGTGTGGTAAGGATCTCCTAGAAGTAGTTCTGCATTTAAAATTTTTAATTACTTAGTTTACATGTATATTGGAGGGAAAAATCTATAAAAGACAACTAAAAGCAATTACTTTGAAGTTCAGGACCACCATACTATGTACCTTTATTTTATTTATTTATTTTTAATTTTTTTAAGTTTTATTTCTTTATTTGGAGAGGGAGAAGGGAGGGGAGCATGAGCAGGGGAGGGACAGAGAGAGGGAGAGAGAGAATCCCAAGCAGGCTTCACACTGTCAGCACAGAGCCTGATGAGGAGATTGGACTCACAAACCGTGAGATCATGACCTGAGCTGACATCAAGAGTCAGATGCGTAACTGACTAAGCCACCCAGGTGCCCTCCTACTATCTACCTTTATACAATATATTTTCATTTCCAGTCTGGAGACTAGGAACAGTAGCAACAAAATGGCTGACACAAATCCCAAGTCTCTGAGAATATCAGCTCTCAGGAAAAAAAAAAAGAAGAAAAAACTATAAAACCAAATTGCAGCCTTTTAATAGATTTTTTTAAAGTAATAATGTAAAACTACCACAGACTTATTTTTTAAAATAGGATTTATAAGAGGTAGAGGCAAATAGAGGTAGGAAAAAGGTGAAAAAAGACAAAATTGACTTACAGATATCACCCTGCTGTTCCAGGTTGTTATTATGGAAACATTATTCTTTAAATACAAACAAAACTCTAAATGTCTGTCTGTCTTACTTCCTTTTCAGTTTAGACTTTAGGGGTGTGTGTGCGTGTGTGTGTACACAGAGAGAGACAGAGAGTGAGAGAGAGAGTCTGCCATCAAAGGGCTCACAATAGTGGTTGCCAGCCATTGCAGGGAGGGAAGAATGGGAATTATTGTTTAATGGGTACAGAATTTCAGTTTGAGGAAATAAAGTCCTGGAGATGGATGGTGGTGATGGTTGCACAAGAATGTAAATGTACTTAATGCCATTGAACTGTATGGTTAAAATGGTAAATTTTGTGTTATTATATTTTACCCAGACAAACAAACACACAAACCATCTGTAGCTTAGTGAGTGAAATACAGATTTAAAATCACCTGGAGCTCCTCAGAAGAAAAGGGCTCCACAACAGCAACTGAAAAGGCAAGTCATTGTTCAGATTCTACCATTTTATCAATGAGGAGCGAGGTTTCATCACTGAAAGACAATATTTCACAGGTTTGGCTTAAAATGCCAGGTTGTCAATTTAAATACAAAAGCCCCCATTCTAATGTGTATACAATAATGTTGCTGAAGAAAAGAGAAATCAAGAAGAGCTTATTTTTTTCTCTCCTATTTTAGTTGCATGCAATTTTCAGAGCACTTACATATTCTCATGAGATTTGCCTTTGAATTCATGCATTTACATCTATACTTTCCTTGCATGTTATTTTAAGAGAACAAAGCTGTTGCTGAGAAGTAAAAAAAAAAAAAAAAAAAAAATGCCACCAGGAGAGATTTTTTTTTAAGGAAAGGAAACTGGTCCTTATTGAAGAGTAAATTGTACATGTAGCACAGAACACAGTTGGAAAACTTTGGGTACCACTAATCTCAATCATTAATACTTTGACAGGTTCCTGTTCTCTTGATTAGCTTAACCCATAGATTAGAGATGACTTAATTAAACAGAATAGAATGTTTGTGTAGCATACACTATGAAATTAGATCCTATTAAACGTTTGCAACAGTGCCCACTTCTGCAAAAGTATAAAGGAAACTGTAGAAAGATCTGCCTATTAGCACAAATACCTTTTCTTAGCAACCCAGCATTGAACTGGAAGGCAAAAAAGAGCTTTGCCTGAAATGAGAACAGAGACAGACTGCCTAAGAAGGCTTGGAATTCCATGCCATTGGACGAAATCAGTATTGTTCTATAGTTCAATCCAAGTCTGTTTTTCTCCCACATGCAATCTCACTGTTACTATTTTTATTTTTTTGTTGTTTATTTATTTATCTTTGGGAGAGAGAGTGCGCGCAAGGTACACAGGGGAGGGACAGAGAGAAGGAGACAGCGAATCAGAAGCAGGCTCCTCGCTGTCAGCACAGACCCCAGTGTGAGGGTTTGAATTCCTAAACCCTTCAGATCATGACCTGAGCCTAAGTCAGTTGCTTAACCAGCTGAGTGAGACACCCAGGCGCCCATTGCTGTTGCTACTTTTAAAAGAATAAATCTTAAGAGAGGAAATGGTTTATTTTCCCTTTGATTTTTATTTTAATTAAGTGTATAATTTTATGTGGGTATGTGTTTGTCTTGCTCTTTAGTTTCTCCTTGATATTCTTAGCTATTTAAAAAAAATTTTTTTTAACGTTTATTTATTTGGGGGACAGAGCATGAACGGGGGAGGGGCAGAGAGAGAGAGGGAGACACAGAATCGGAAGCAGGCTCCAGGCTCTGAGCCATCAGCCCAGAGCCCACGCGGGGCTCGAACTCACGGAGTGCGAGTGCGAGATCATGACCTGAGCCGAAGTTGGATGCTTAACCGACTGAGCCACCCAGGCGCCCCTATTCTTAGCTATTTTTAATTAAACTGTGATGGGTAGAAAAGTTTCTTTCTCCGTGTATTCCTGGGTACTGTGGCATAGAGAGAGAGAGACACTGGAGTTACGTAGATATTTTATGAAAATTTTTTGAGGAAGAAAAGTTTTGCTTTTATTTTTTTAAAAATTTTTTTAATGTTTATTTATTTTTGAGACAGAGACAGAGCATGAACGGGGGAGGGTCAGAGAGAGGGAGACACAGAATCTGAAACAGGCCCCAGGCTATGAGCTGTCAGCACAGAGCCCGACGCGGGGCCGGAACTCACTGACCGAGAGATCATGACCTGAGCCGAAGTCGGCCGCCCAACCGACTGAGCCACCCAGGTGCCCCAGAAAAGTTTTGCTTTTAAAAATAATAGTGAGCCCTAAACCGTCAGATCCTGAGGAAAAAAATACTCCAATTTTGAGTTTTTTCTTTGTTTTCTTAAAAGAAATTCATAACATAAGTCACTACCTATTATTAAGAACAGTGTTTCTCAGTTTTTCTTAATGTATGAGAAGTGCCTAAAATGTTAAAGAATCTTTGTATCAGAAACACCTACGAAGCTTAAAAAAGCTGGAATTCTAGCCCCATCCAAAATGTGAATCAGCATCTATGGGTTCCTGACATTCATAGATTTAATAATTCCTCAAGAGATTCTGATGTACACCAAAGCCTTGAAACTACAGATTTGGGGTGTCTTTGACTTTCTAAAAGATAGGTAGTTAACATCGTTGTGCAATTTTCCCACTCTAAAGCTGAAAGGAGTTTTTCTGGCCCTTACTGTTTTTATTTACATCAGTTAGCATTACCTGTATTAATCAAATTTCATGAATATATAAAAATACCAACTAGTGAGCTATTGAAACTAGCTACAGAAATTATAACGGCATTTTATGCTTTCAGTTAGAAGTTGTGGACCACAGGGGCGCCTGGGTGGCTCGGTCAGTTAAGCCTCCGACTTCGGCTCAGGTCATGATCTCACGGTCCGTGAGTTCCAGCCCTGCGTCCGGCTCTGTGCTGACAGCTCGGAGCCTGGAGCCTGCTTCCAATTCTGTGTCTCCCTCTCTGTCTGCCCCTCCCCTGTTCATGTTCTGCCTCTCTCTGTCTCAAAAATAAATAAACGTTAAAAAAAAAATTTTCTCTCAAGAAGTTGTGGACCACATAATCTGTATTAAGCAATGAGAACAAAAAAGCAGATACAACTATTTATTTGCAATGGTAGCAGAGAAATCTACTACATGATGTGGTATATGTAGAACCTTCCATATGCAACTTCCTATGCAGATCCTAAGAGTTTTTTGATGGGCCTAAGAGGACACTTTTCGGTTATGAATATTTCTTTAATAGGTTGAAAATTTCTGGCAACATCTAAAATATTGACTTTCATGAGATTGATTAGGACTTTTGTGGCAATTGGGAAGCATAGGATCTAAACTTTATCTATGTTATCCGTTGTGAAGACATAGCTTTTTCTTTAGACTAATAGTGTTTCCACCTAAGCACATATGGAATTAAATCTGCTTCTAATTTCATTCTCTCTGTACCCCAACTCTTGCGCTAAAAGTAGTAACCAAGTTGCATGGTTATTTTTGGAACAGCAGGCATTTCCACTATTGTAACAGATTTATAATAGGAAGAGAAGTAACATGTTAGTACACAAAACTCAACCACTAAAAAAAAAAAACAGTAAAGCAAGTTTATTTCCCATTTTCCAAACAAGGCCTATGGGAGAAACTTAATATAAGAAAACCTAGAAAGTATTTTCAGAAACAGAACTATTTTATTTTTCCAATGTTAAAAATCACAAGATCAAAGCTGGTACATCCTTTACTTTATAAAATGTTTGCAAAATGCCAAATTTGGGCTTTTCCTTTTTGAATACTTTTTTTTTTACTTTTGTTTTTTGCGCAGTGCATGGGCTAAGTTCAGCCATCAAGGTACTTCCAAGACAGCAGTGTTAATTTTCCAGTAGTGATAACAACAGCTGGAGCCTTTAGAAACTGCCTTCAACATTAATTCCTTCCTTTTTGCTTCAGTTAGCATTTTGATTCTTTAATGACTCCAGGTCTGACAGTGGCAAAGCTGGCACACGTTGCTGACTCCACCCGACAGAGCACATTAGGACTATAAATCTCAGGGCCTAGGCTGCTTATAGACATCCTTTGTTTAGATATTTTCTTTCCTGGTATTACAGATGAGTATGCACTGTAGCTTCCTCTGAGTTTACATTTGGTTCTTCTCAAGGCGTATTTTTTTTTCAGATTTTAATACATCCTTCAATTCTTTACTAGAGAAACTCATTAATTTGATGAAATCAAATGGAAGGTGTGATCCTTAGATGCCACACTTTCCATGTAGTAAAGAATAAGTAAACAGGAAGCAGGAAGTCCAGCTTAGTTTCTTAATATGGACTTGGTTAAAATAGGTGCGATATTAACATGAGATCTAACTGTTCTGCTGGTAGGAGATTAAGCAGTTAAGTATAGATTACTAGAACTTTCTCTTTTAGCACTGTATTATTTTATTACATGTACATGAAAAATAATCTTTTTATTGGGCTACTTTATATTATATTGGGCTATTTTATATCATAGGCTAGTTCCTTAAAAATTGTTTTTTTCTTATGCTTTTCTTTTATTTGACATTTCAATTCCAAATACTCTAGCTTTGTGAGCATATCTGTGTGTGTGTGTGTGTGTGTGTGTGTGTGTGTGTATGTGTTTGTGTTTGACTCTGATTTCTAGAATTATTAGATGTTTCCTTCAACTTAGGGATACCATCAGGGTCAACATTTTATCTAACACTGAAAGTCAAGTTCAAATATATATAGTTCACAAAAACTTAGCTCAATCAAATGATTAGATAAGCAGAAAGTTTTCTAAATATATTAAATGGGATATATATTTGACAATAAAATAAACTCAATAAATGTTTTCAACATTATTATCTTTTTATGTTTTTATTTTATTTTTGAGAGAGAGAGAGACAGACAGACAGACAGAGACAGAGCATGAGCAGGGGAGGGGCAGATAGAAAGGGAGACACAGAATCTGAAGTAGGCTCCAGACTCTGAGCTGTCAGTACAGAGCCCAATGCAGGGCTCGAACCCACGAACTATGAGATCATGACCTGAGGTGAAGTTGGACGCTTAACTGACTGAGCCACCCAGGTGCCCCTCAACATTATTATTTAAAATCTGAATTATTTAGTCTTTGACTCCAAATGTTACTCAGCTTCAATTTTCTTCCAAACTTGCAAATTTCATTGTCATCCATAGGGTTTGACACAAGCTTAACTTTAGGTGGAATAAAAACATCCTACCTGTAAAGCGTTGGGAAGTATTATAATCTCCATTTAATAGACTAGAAAAGTGTCTTGAGGTCGATAGGCAGAGGCACAGCCCAGGTGGAGCTCAGGTTATTGGCTGCATAGGCCAGCGGAAATTTCTCACCATACTCTACTCCAGTGTTTCCAGGGATTCATGGAACATTAAAATAGGTATATTTGGGGAATCAAACTAAGATTGAGAAGTTTTTCTTTTCCAGGTAAATTCATTTGACAGTATTGTCCACCATATGCTGTCACCTTATTTCATTAAAGCAAGTGAATTTAATGCCAAAAACACAGGGAGAACATAATCTCACAATAAATGGCAGTTCTTGTGTTGAATAAATTGAGTGCTATGGAGAATGAACTCCATTGCTTTTCCTCTTCCCAATTCTCCTAAGGGTGGTACTGCTGCTCCATCCTCAGCTCTGAGATCTTGTGGTTTGGGAAACACTAGGGTATTTTTGATGCCATCCAGTCTCGAGGTGTAATCTTTGATTTTCTGTTTAGCAGCTAAATGGCCAACTGCAGACCAACTTTACTATTCTGAAATTCTGCTTCTTTGCTTCTCGAAAAAGAAATAATAAATCTAGCTCTCGGTCAAATTTTTCTTGATAAAAAAGAAAGATTTTGATAAAAACTTCCTCTTGCTCAGAAAAGAATTTGCTTTGTCTTTTAAAATTTAGTGTGAATTAAAAATAACCTGTTAACTCTCTGAAACTTGTTTGCATTTAATTGTTCAGCAAATTTGTTTTGTTTTCTTCTGGCAGAGAAGATAGAAAGCAATGGCAAAATGGATCTCTGGGGCAAGCTGGGGTGGGGGTAAATTTGGTTTACACGGTAGAAAAGTGAGAAAGAGGAAAACAGGGAGGCAATGAGAAGATGGAGGAGGAAAAAGGGTGATTGTAGGCTGGGGGCAGCAGATGCCAGGGGCTGGACCCAAAACAAGTGGAGAAGGGGGGAATACTGAGGAAGGATTGTTGTTAAGAGTAAGAAGGCAGACGTGGGGAAATGCAGGAAGATAGAAGGTCCCTGATGGTTGCTCTTAAGACCGTCTGGTCATCACGGTGTCATAGTCTAAAAGGTTTGTGATATCACCTAGTGTGCTGCCCTCAAGTTACAGTTGAGGGAACTGAGACCTCAGAAACTCATCCTCCGGGTTCTTGCACAGGCATTTCAAACACTGCTTTTACCTATGGGAAGTGCCACTCACTCTCCCTTCTCAGGGGAACAGGTGTGTGGTTTCTGAAGCTTGGAACAATGCAAGGTTCTAAGCCTCTGGGCTGCTGAGAAAGTAGCCATTCTTATTGGGTAACTAGTATTTTAATGATCTGAACCTACCAGTGAAATATAGGTAGTACACGAAGTGCCCTTTTCTGAGAAAATAATTGAAACGTGATTGCAGAATCAAAAGGTGCCGTTAGGTCTGGATGGAGAGATCCTGAAGCACCCTCCACAGAATGTCATATCCCAGGCAAGGTTTATGGACTTGAACCTGAGTCAAGTGGTCAGTAGGCAATAATCTCAGCACGGCATTAAAAGGACCTTCACAACTCTCCCCTTTCTTATCCACTTGAAAAGATTGTCTTGTGACTGACTCCCACTGACTGAATCCCATTTATTATCAATATAAACTTTTGGAGCTTTTAAGCTTTAATATTTAAACCTATTTGTGTTTCTTTGTGGGCCACACGAATGCCAAACTAAAGAGAACAGGTAGCTTAAAGATTATGTTCTCTAAACCTTTACCACCAGGCTGAAAAGGAAAGGAATGTCAAAATCTGCTATATAAGATAATACATTTGATTAGCAGTAAACACTCATGGGAGAGAACATTGGGACAGGAAGCAGCAATATACTGTGGCTGTTGAGGCAAAGCTGAATGTCAGCGCTTAATTGCAAAGCAGGAGGCCATTATCCACTGGCAGCAATTCCCCCCGGTGACTTTGTTTGTTTAGCAACAAATTATTGAAGCAGTGGGAGAGCAGTGCACCGGGTAGCAAAGTGCACCCTTTGGCAGGGGCTCTCTCCTGCCTCACGTGGCTGGCCTTTGAGGGCTGGAGAGTCTGAAGTGAGACAAAGAACATGGAAGTGGTCTAAGTCTGGTGTGGGGCACCTCTAGGCTTATAGCATGTGTGGATGTCTGGATGTGTGGACATAGAGCCTAGACTGCCAAGTACTATTCCTTTGTCACTACCTGGCTGTGAGATCCAAAGCACAGAGCAAAGTAAGCTGAATCTGTTGAGTAGTCATGAGAAAGAGCCTTGCAGACCTACCACCTCAGGAAAAATGATGGACTCAGAGTCCTAGCCACTAAAATCTACCACAGGGCTACTAACACAGACCCATCCCTGCGAGCCAAGGGACAACTTGGTGACCTTGGTCCAGGAATTCCCTGGGTGACCATCATTAGCTCAAGGACTCCCTGATGCTCTGCGATGCTTTCTATCTCTCTCCTTCACCCAAGGGCAGATTTGACTCATGGTCTGATGGCTCTTCCAATGTCTCAGCTCTCCTCCTATTTCTTCTGATGCAGGCATCTTCCCTAACAAGATCCTTGCAGTTTTTAAAAAAAATTTTTTAACATTTATTTATTTTTGAGAGAGAGACAGACAGAGTGTAAGCAGGAGAGGTGCAGAGAGAGAAAGAGACACAGAATCTGAAGCAGGCTCCAGGCTCCGAGCCGGCAGCACAAAGCCCGACACGTGGCTCAAACTCATGGACCATGAGATCATGACCTGAACTCCAGCTGGACGCTCAACTGACTGAGCCACCTAGGTGCCCCAAGATCCTTGCAGTTTTAATCCCAACCAAGTATCTGCTTCTTGAAGATTCCAGACAAACAAAGTTTCATTTTCTTCCTTTTTAAAATGGGAAGTATTCCTTCATGCCTTCCTTGCAGAGATGTTATAAAGATTAAATGAGACAATGTATGAGAAATGCTAAAAACAATGCCTGACATTAGCAGGTGATCATATAAATAGTAGCTGTTCTGTTAGGCTGCATGTGGGTTGAGTCACAGCCCAGAAGCTGATGTGAATCTGTGTTCCCAGCAGGTGTGTGAGTTGAGATAGTGGCAGAGGGCATGTTCCCTCACCTACCTCATGGGCTCTGAAATATCAAAAAGTCAAATGCCCATCTGACACGTTTCTAGTATTCTGGGAAGTTAGGAGCCTTTTTCAAGATGATATAGAAATATCCAAGAAACGGGGTGCCTGGGTGGCTCAGTCGGTTGAGCGTCCAACTTCAGCTCGGGTCACGATCTCGCGGTTCGTGAGTTCAAGCCCCGCGTAGGCTCTGGGCTGATGGCTCGGAGCCTGGAGCCTGTTTCCGATTCTGTGTCTCCCTCTCTCTCTGCCCCTCCCCCGTTCATGCTCTGTCTCTCTCGGTCTCAAAAATAAATAAACGTTAAAAAAAAAAGAAATATCCAAGAAAGATTAAAATCTCTTCTATGAAGCATGGAAGAGAGGATTACTTCTCTGGCCCTTTGAACCTTTGAATTCCATTGAACACATCTTCTCTCCCAATGATACCTGAATTTTAGTCATACTTTTAGTTGTTTCTGGTTAAAGGAATCAGTGAGCTAGTGGAGGAAACTGGAGAAGGGGGGGCTTCACTGTGCATGGACTGGGTGTGTGGTAGTGTAGTCTACCTTCCAACTGATGTCCTACCAAAAAGCAATGCCAAACTGCCCTGCTCTCAGCCTGGCACAGGGAACAAGAATCTTGTCTTTATCAGATTTAGTCCAGACACCTAGGAGCCATGGAAATCTGTATTTAATTAAGGAAAAGTAATCAAACTTAAGTGTGTGACTTATCTCTGAAGCACAAATATACGAGGAATATATATCAAGGGTTACATTTTTCAGGCAAACAGACATTTTCAAAAGGGCAACTGGCAAAAAATAGAATTAAGGTGTTGGTGACCAGCAGTGTTCATAGGATCATATCAGGAATCAGGAACATTTTCAAAGTCATCTCTTACTAAGAGTTCTGAAGGGGGATGGATTTTTGAAAGGACAGTTAAATTATCAGCATAGTTATGCTTTTAAATCCACACTAAAGGCTTTCTTACTGAAGTCTGCTCTATGTACCTTCCTCCTTCAGCCATTTAGCTTTTCTTTACCTCAACCTCGCTGCTTTGTAAGTGTAATTTTCACTGGAAACAAGTTTTATTCTGTTGTTCTCACAATCCAAGTGTTTTTCAAATCTCTTTGGCTCTTGACCTTGGACCAGTCATAGTCTCTGTTTATGCATGCGGCTGCCCAGCAGGATGTTAATATAAATGCTCTCCGTGCCCAGGTGGGGAGCAGTCCTTTGCATAACTCTCCTATAGCCAGATGGTCTGGTCGGGTGACTTAGTGCTCAGTCTAAATGTGCCAGAAACTTTAAACCCAGTTATACATCCATTAGGAAAAGAGTCACAGATGCTAGTTCTTAATATTCATTTTAATTCTAATCTGGCAGTTCCAAATGGAACCTCACTGCATTTTTCTATTTTTTTAAGGCAAGAGCTTTGAGCCATCAGTATGGAACTGTAAAGACTCACAGGAGCCCTGGAAGGGAATTTGGTCATCTCTTCCCTTTATGGGTGAGCAAACCAAGGTGCAGGGAACACAGCCAGATAGGGAGGGCTCAGAGCTGGCTGATGTCCTGAGACTCTGGCTGTCCTAGAGTCTGGTCCGCAGGCTTGCACAAATTCAGAGGAACTTCCCAGCTGGAGCTGCTCAGTGCGGCCACCCTGCACAACATGGAATCAGAGAATTCCAGAGCCCTCCAGGGAGCTTTCGGCCTCACTTACCTGGTTCTCACGGGTGCAAACAACGTAGGGCTTAATGAAATAGATGACTTTCCTGAGGTCTCACAACTAGATTAAGAAGTATCTCTGAAGTGTTCCACAGACTCAGAAAGATGAAACTAAGAATAAAGTCCACTGCTTGCAAGTATAGTATTCATCACAGACCAGACTGCCTTCTTATTCTATTATACTTCAGTGAAATTTATTTTTGGAATCATTTTTGATCAATACTGAATGTTATCAGTACTTAATTTGATGATAATACTTAATTCCATCAATTAATAATTAGATCAATAATTAATTCTTAATTTTAAATATAAGAATTTTGAATTTTGGTGGGGGCAGAATATTTGCATATTTTCCACTCCCTTTGTGTGTGCTCTTTCTCCTAGCAAAGATTTTTAATTAGTTTCTAAGCCAGAAAGAAGTCAGATCCTCCTATGGGGAAGACCTTTGTACTGTAAAGGTTCATTGGGCAGGGTATGCCCTTTGGTATATTTTCATAACAAGAGTCATTCTTCTGGATTTGAAACTTTTAGGTTCAGCCAACATGGCTGGATTAGCTGGATTAGTTGGATTTTATAATCCACCTTGTGTCTCCTGGCACTTATCTGATTGTGTCCTCAGAACAAGATAACTCATCAAGGCATTTCTGGTTGTTTACCAAAGCTTTGCAAATATTTCATACTGTGTGAATATGTATATGTATTTAGCTAACATTTACTGAGTACTTCATTATGTAGTAGGCACCGAGAGAAGTACTTTACATTGTTTACTTTGTTCTGGGGAGCATGTGTTATTATTTCCATTTTATGGATGAAGAAACTGAGGCTTTTGAGAGGTTAGGTGACTTAAAGTTGCATAGCTGGTCAGTGGCAGAACCAGTCTTCCAAGTCTTAAACCTGTATTTTCTTTTTAATTTTTTTTTTAACGTTTATTTATTTTTGAGACAGAGAGAGACAGAGCATGAACGAGGGAGGGGCAGAGAGAAAGGGAGACACAGAATCGGAAGCAGGCTCCAGGGTCCGAGCCATCAGCCCAGAGCCCGACGTGGGGCTCGAACTCACGGACCGCGAGATCATGACCTGAGCTGAAGTCGGACGCTCAACCGACTGAGCCACCCAGGCGCCCCTTAAACCTGTATTTTCAAGCTGAATGCTCTACTGTTCTCTTTATAAAGGAGGTACACTCTGTCTTACATCCAGGTCTAGAGTTCTCAGAGGAAGCTTTCCAACTTATGAATCATTAAAAATCACTTAATCTTCCATAAAGAAAGCAAGGACCCACATTCTGCTGCCTACTGTGTCCAGGCTCTGGCAGCCATAAAAGACAAAGAAAAGATAAGAATTCAATTCTTGTCCAGAGCCAACTGCTTCAGTATTTCATCTATTTTCCAGGAGCAAAGAAGGTTCTTTAAGAAAGGAATTAATCTCACAAAAAAACATAATGCTGAACTGAGGGGACTCAGTTTTCCCCTTTAATCTAACCTCTCTTTGAAAATGATGGGCGGGGCGCCTGGGTGGCGCAGTCAGTTAAGCGTCCGACTTCAGCCAGGTCACGATCTCGCGGTCCGTGAGTTCGAGCCGCGTCAGGCTCTGGGCTGATGGCTCAGAGCCTGGAGCCTGTTTCCGATTCTGTGTCTCTCTCTCTCTCTGCCCCTCCCCAGTTCATGCTCTGTCTCTCTCTGTCCCAAAAATAAAAAATAAAAAATAAACGTTGAAAAAAAAATTAAAAAAAAAGAAAATGATGGGCAAGCCTTTATAGTTATGAGCTGTCCCTTCTCGCATCTTGAATCTTCCTATGTAGAGGTAATCTCCATAACTGATGTTCCATTAGTTAAGGTCTCCTAAGAGCGAAACTCTTCATTTTATTTTGTTTGTGGATCTAGATATAGTTAGTGATTAGAAGAATAAAGGGGCATACACTGATATTCCTTTCGCAGATGATTCTAAAATTGCCTCACTGGTTTCTGCTGTCTTATAGGTTAGTATAATTTTGTTTGGTAGAATTAATTTTTTTTTGTATTTACAAAATTGTAATAATACTCTTTAGTGTGTATTTTAAAGTAGCCCTACATGGTCTATTGTGAAATGTTAAGTATGGCTCAATAATAGAAATGCCCATTAAATATTAATATCAAAATAATAAAGAAAAAGATATATCAATGTTGGTAACTGCCACAGAAGCATTTAGTAAAAATTCAACAATCATCCCTAATAAAAAATTACTGGATACAAGAGAAAGAAATACCCTTAGCATTAAACACATTTAATTCAATTGTTCACACACAATTCACACACAATTCAAAAATTAACATCAAATATATTTGATAGTAAAACATGAAAAGAATGCCATTAACGTGAGCCCAACACTAGGCTGACCACTGTCAATGCTGTTATATAACTTAGCTTAAACCTTTGAAAAAAGTAAAAAAATAATCATAGGCATACTGTGTTTGGTTTATAACATAGTTAGAGTGACAGCATTTTTCACGGTCTTGGTGGATTTTACAAATGCAGCAGTTTATTCAGGACCTGTGGAGAGTTACAAAATTGGAGGCATCATCAGAGTTGGTTGTAGGGATCAATGCCTCACTATGCACAGCCTTGACGGGGCCCCTGACAGCTGTTTGGCAGCAATGCGGCTGTGCCTGGTGTAACTGTCATTTTGGTTTACTGTAATAGACTTTGCACTTCTGTTTCTTCAGATGAGATTAGAGACCTTGGTTTATCTTCTCAATAAAGTTATTGATCCCACATCAATGTCTCAACCAATCCCAACCACAGCACATTCACAACGCAGTGTTAGCAATGAGATCTAAACATGTTCTTCATGCAATCTAGCAGAGAAGTGATACAGGATAGTGGGTAAGCGTGCAAACTCTCTGGAAACCGGGAGTCTGGATCCAAATCTTGTCTCTGACAGTTACTAGCTGGGTGACTCAGGGCTTGTTACTTAACCACTCTGTGCTTCAAAGTCTTTGTCTATAAAACAGAAATGGCAATATTAATAGCATCTACTTTATAGTTTTGTTGTGAGTTTTAAATGAGCTAAGTAAGTAAAGTGCTATGAAGTGTTTGCCATTCCTACTAAAGCTGTTGTAAAATGTGACTCAGCCAGGTAATATAGTGCGTTTGTGTCTGATGCACAAACTCTTCCTCCTACAACTTCTATAAACAACTCTCACTGCTGACCATCCTGACTGTACCAGGAGTCAGGTTGAGACACTCCTGTACATCATGTTACAGCCACAAAGGCCATTAAAAATTGTATAATCTGTTTTATTTTAGACAAGAAAGCTATGATCTAGAGAGGTGGGGCCACTTGCCCAAGCCCACAAAGTTAATCGGCAACCAGTTCAGAGCTAATATGTCTTGGTTATATAAAGAACAGACAATGTGGGACACCTGGGTGGCTCAGTCGGTTAAGCATCCAACTTTGGCTCAGGTCTTGATCTCACGGTTTGTGGGTTCAAGCCCAATGTAGGGCTCTGTGCTGACAGCTCAGAGCCTGGAGCCTGCTTAGGATTCTATGTCTCCCTCTCTCTCTGCCCTTCCCCTGCTCATTCTCCCTCTCTCTCTCTCTCTCTTTCAAAAATAAATAAACATTGAAAAAAATTTTTTAAATAAAGAACAATCTGAATGTTATTTTATTCCCACAGTGAAGTTTATGCTCATAAAACAACAACAATGATGAATAATAAAACCATGCAATCGTCCTAGGGTATTTCTCTTATGGGAGAGTTGAATGGAACATATTTTCTAATTCTAAATTTCTTGGAATATGTAAGCAAAAGAAATAATGACACTCCATTTTTGGATTTCCTTTACCACCTATTTCTTTAAAGTTCCTGAAACTATGAATGCAAAATGGAATAGTCCTCTTATACACATCTCCCTGGGTCTCACACAAGGTCAAATTCATTTAATATTTGATGAATGTTGAAGGGAGAGTAACTCTGTCACCTGCAGTTCCTGACAAAAAGGTTAAATCCAGTGTCTCAAATTTCAGAACGGAAAAATAAGCCAAAATTCTCTAGTAATAATCTTTCCCAATCATTATTTCCCAAGACTCTCCATTGTTCCATGTCACACTCAATTTGCTTCCATAATCATCCTTTTATTTCCATCCTTATTTTCCATTTTGAAAACGAAGATGCCGAATTCCAGCCCACGTTCCTTTTTAAATGTCTTCTGAAACACTAGGGGCTAGCTTCTAACATATGTAAAAAGATCTTAAATAGAAGTTGTTTTAATGCTCCTGGCTACATTCAATTTTAAGGGGCAGAAACTACTAGCTTCTGGTGAGAGGTCCACCATTTATTGTTTGTTAATTATAAAACTGGCTAAAGTAGGAAACTGAAAGCCAGATCTTTTAAAAGCCAGATGATCACTTGTAATTATTTTGTATTGAAATTGCAAAACACACTAGTCTAGCTTCCTGATTCCCTGGAGGAAACGATTTTAAAACTGTCTCCACAACCTAATGACAGCCTTGTCAGAAAAAACAAACAAACAAACAAACAAAAAAACCAAACCTCTGACTTACTCATTGATGCCCGAAATCTGCAATTAAAAAGTCATTCTTTAGGTCAGTGTTTTCAGAGTTTGTTTAATTTTCAGTTGCCTGAGTTCTCGACTCCACCTGAGTTCTGCTGAATCAGAATCTTCTGGAAAGAGGGTTTAGGAATGTGTATTTTCCACAAGGATTCCAGATGTTTCTGAGAGCTTACCATGTTTGAAAAGCTCTTTTTTTTTGATTTAGGATTGCTGTTCTCTAATTAAGGGGCACATCTCTCACAAATCAAGAAATTTAGCTCTTTGGTGAGTGGTTCGCATCTGAACCTAAGTGATCCTATCCAAGCATGATTCTGAAGCAAGAGCTGTGAGTAGCAATATTGAGGAAGGAAGAACAGCAAGTAGAGAGGAAAGACAAACTTCCATAGTATGCCCAGCAGTGGGCCTTGGACCCACCCTTGATATCAGCAGGGTAGGAGGAAACTAAACTTTACTCTGGGTAATATGCTTTCAGTTCCTTCTCCAGAACTCACTCAGCTTTGTGTTACTTTCTGAAGTAAAACTTACTGGGTTGTTTAAAGTCTGCATATTTGTTGGAGTTTAAAGTAGATAGCTTCTTTTTGGAAACAGCTTCCTTTTGGAAAAGGATAAGAGAATAAACTAATTCTTACGTATGTGTTAAATGCACTGAGGGTGTGAGAACCTGACTGCTCAGGTAAGTTATACTCTAAAGATTGTTTTTTCGTAGTTTTTAAAAATTAATTAATTATTTTATTTTATTTTATTTTATTTTAGCCAGGGAGAGGGACAGAGGGAGAGAGTGAGAGAGTCTTAAGCAGGCTCTGCACTGACCATGGCTCTAGCCCATGACCCTGGGATCATGACCTGAGCCTAAATCAAGAGTTGAGCCACCCAGGCTCACCTCTTAGTGTTGTTGTTGTTGTTGTTGTTGTTGTTTAATGATATCAGAGTGCAAAATATTTTCTAGTGTATGGTTTTCTAAATTTGCATTGCATTATATATTGAAATCCAAAGCATATGCTTCCTTTTAGCGATTTTGGCAATCCAGGGTCCTGGCTTCCTTTAGTTTAGGTCTAGGGCATATGAGCAAACCTCTCAATACTGGAATGAGAGAATAAAGATCATACTAGAGAATCCAGCTCAGCCTTTTGTAGTAACAAACAAATGCATGGACAAGCTAACAAACATTAAGCATCTGTGCCCATGTCTGCATTACTATGAGAACATCTCATCATATTTGGACTTTTTATAATATGATAAAACCAGAATTACTTGTACATGATGTGTAAGAGGTCCATTTTGAAATGACTTGTTGTAATTTTTTAAAAATTATGATGCAGTCATGGGTTTATTTAATTTTAGATAATTATATCTAAATCTAAAAACTTGAACATGGCATGAAATGATTAATGCAGGTACAGGCCTTATCATCCAATACAACTCTTCTTTAAATTACAAAGAATGGAAAATGTCTTTTTAATTTTTAATTCTCTTTTTATTTGTGACTTGTGCAACCCTTTGAATCATATAAGATATTAAATAATATCAAACTAGACAGCTGAATTATAAACCAAAACCTTTGAAATGACCTAAGACAATATGGTAAAGAAAAAATAGATAAGTGGGTGAATAGACAGATGGATGGATTTCAAACAAGAAAGAGGCATAATCTCTTTCGTATTTCATCAGTATTACTGTACTGTTGGTACAGAAAATGGACTCAAAAAGAGGTTAGAAGACCAATAAAAAATGACTTGATAAAGAAGGAACAGTGTCCTCCTAAAATTCATGTCATGAAAAGCATTTTAAGCAAAAGGATGTGTGGTGACCTCATTGAGAGACAACCTTACTTTTTGCTCTAGAGATGTAAAGACAAGGATTCATATTTTATAGCAACTACCAGTGTCCGTGAGGTCATGCAGCAAATTAGTGATATCTACAGGAATTCCCATACAGGTTTCTCTGACTTCGAAATCACAGCATTGTGTATGTGTGCTTTAGTGTGTTTTCATATCCTGTGTACCTCCCATGGTATTCTAATTAAACTGTGAGAATTGGTAAAGCTGTTAATATTAGTAACTTCTACATTATTACATGATCCCATTGCAAATAAGAATGATGTGACTAAATGTCAAAATTTTGCTGAAGATTAGTATGAGCCTTTAACATAGACAATGAAAATCATATCAAGCACTAACATTAATTTGAGCTTAGCAGCTATTTGTATTAACCATAGTTAATGTTAAATAAAAATATGCCTGAATGTCTAAGGTAAAATAAATAATGTATGTTGAGAGATTTTTCTCTGGGAGCAAAATTAAAAGTGAAAGGATATCATTAGGTATGGATCTTTTAATGTTAAAGTTATTTAAGAAAAATAATATCCCTCTTCTGAGGGAGTAGCTGAGAAACAGCTACTGCACCATTGATTTCTTTGCTCTATAAAATTATGTGAGTACATGCCCTTTACTGAGCAGATTTATATTATGGTAATATCATTATTTTTGTCATGAATACAATTATTCAAAGCTAGTCTTTCAGTCATGACTAATTTTGTACTGTGGTGACTCATATGTCTCACCACTAAATAAGCAAACATACTTTTAGATTTTTAAAGATAACTGAAGCTAAAGATTTGCAGAGTTAAAATTTAGTTATATATCTGTTTACTTAGGTATGTTGAATTAAACATTATAAGTACAATATATCAACTGTTCTGGCATTATTCAAGTGTGACTATTGATAGCACCAGAGGTCTCTGTGCTGTGTTTACCCTCAGGTTTATTTTCACCAATTTGAAGTCTCCTCTGGGGTGCTAACGTGCCAATATCAGGAGTCAGTCACACAGATTGGTCTCACAACCAGGTCATACGTTTTGTAATTCTAACATAAGTGAGTGCTTCGGACTGATCTTTCCTGCCCTAAGAATCAAGGGTGTACCGGAAGTGCCCAAAGAGACATGGATTTCCACTCTGGTGGGAACTGCCTCAAATGGCAGGGATTTCTATGGCTCTATAAGAATGAAGGGATCTCAATTTCTCACAGCCTCTCTGAAAAGGCAGAAAAAGGCAGAAAAAGTTTTACTGACCTCTGTACCTCAAAGGTAAGAGAATAGAGAGAGATCACTAAGGAGCGCACATTAGTTAAAGAATGCCAGTCATTTAACAACATCTCAAATTCATAGGTAGAGGACATGTTGAGGTCCCCTGGGTCAGGCTGCAAGATTCTGAGGGCTAAGAAGCTCATTTGCTGTAAGCAAACCAAGAAATGAATCAAAGAATCTTACACCACAGAAAATGACCAGCATTTCTTCCCTCTGTTGTATAATTGTATTTAATCACATGGACTTGGATAACATCCCAGCTCTGTCACTTACTTATAACAAGTGACTCAAATATTCATGTATAAAATAGAAGTAAAAATAATGCCTGCCTGTCTCACGAGGTCCATTAGGTTCTGGCTGGCATGGAACCTATACAAAAGAAATGTTCCATTAATGGCAGCTTCCATATCAAACACAGAAATAATATTTCACCAGAAAAGCAAGCCGTTCTCGAGTCTCATTTTGGTTTAAATTTCAGAAGGGTTTTGTAATTCATAAAAAGTGAGATTGTAGGGAAGATTTTAGAATATACCTTCTCATGGATAAAAGTCACTTTGATAATATTGGAGTTATGCAGTGATTTCCATAGTGGGATTTTTTTTTTTTTTTGGAATGGGTATAAGGCAGTTGCCAAACTAGTTTAGTGAAAATTAGGAGTATTATGACTATTTGATTAAATCCTTTTGAATAATATTGCCTCATTTTTAGAATAGGGTTAAGACTTTACATGTAAAAATTATTAAATAGGAAAATAGCAATTTAACATCTGCAGTGGCTCTGCAGTTACAGATTAGGATTTTGCCTCCTTTCAAAGACTCATAATAGGATTTACTGTTTAATGGACTCCATTCCACTCTATTTTGGAATCATTGCCTATGGACTGCTTAATCATCCAGCAAAACTATGTTGGGTCCATCAGAAATAGGAAGCCCGCTTTGTGGAAGAGTGATAAGGGCTCTTCAAGATGGTGCAGTTTTGTCCGACCCTCCAATACACTGATAATGAAGACCAGACACTTAATTCAAAATCAGATAGTTAGTGGGCAAGGCTGAGGCTAGCTGTCAGGTATCTTGATCATTAGTCCATTGAATGAATTCTGCCACAGATATTCCATAGCTTCTTGTTTAGTGTGACCAGGATAAAGGACCTCAACTCCCACCCAGATATGCAACCCTGCATGATAATCACTGAATTTAAGTGTTGAGAATATGGTCCTCTAGTCTCTAATCCTTGCAGAGTAGAGGGAGTGTTACTCCAGCAGTACTCGTAGAGATAAACTTTGATCCCATGCTTCTTTCACTTATTCTCTCTCATCCAGGAACTTCATTTTCCATCATCATAAATCATTCCTTTTCCCTCCTGCTATAGACTCTGCTTTCAGTCTGACTTCTCCCAATTCACTTCTTTCCTCCATCTACTGTCCCTTCTTCTCTACCTTGTCTTATTACCTATTGGTGGCCAAGGAAAATACATGATTTGAGAGGTGGACAGTGGAGGGACACTGGGAAAGATTAAAAAAGACGAAACCTCTCTAAAGTGCCGTATCCGGAAAACACTCAACAAGGAACATTGGAGGTACTGGGTGTTCTGTGTATAATAAATGATCTCACCCTATCCCTCTCATCTTTGTCATTCTTCCAGCCCAATGTCTACCCCCACCACAGTGCTTCTTCTCTTCTCCTTTCGGATCCCCTCCCTGTAGTACTCCTGTTCCAGGTCAGTGGAACACAGCCAGTAACTTGAACCTTCAGGAATGTGCAAGGCCACAGTCTGGAACAGACCTTGTCTCACACTGTGAAGTAGATATGCACCAGGCATCCCAATGTACAACCGAGAATTCATTTTTATCTAACGCATTGTTAGGTGTGAGTGCTTAGCACTTGATCATGCAATAGGCTGATTAAGCCCCTACTGAAGGCATCAGCACAGCTGTGGCACAAAATGAAAAGAAATGGTCTTTACTTTAGATACACTTATCTAAAATGTTTGCAGTCAGAAAATTTAAAGTTATTTTGATTGTTGAAAATAGATGAATTTCGTGTCATTTAAAAAAGGCAACACTATCTTCAACACGTGTAAGGGGATCATAATGTTAACAGTACTTAGGTCTTTCAAAAAAAATGTTCATTTATTTTAAGAGCGAGAGAATGCACGGGAGCAGAGAGAGAGAGGGAGAGAGGGAATGTCAAGCAAGCTCTGCACTGGCATTGTCAGCACAGAGCCAGACACGAGGATGGATCTCACAATGGGGCTCAATTTCAGGAAGAGTGAGATCATGACCTGAGCTGAAATCAAGAGTCAGATGCTTAACCGAGCCCCCCCACCAGGTGCCCCAGTACTTATGTCTTAATATAACCTAGTGGGATTTTATGTATACCACACTTTAAAAACTTTTCTGTGGGTAGACCTGTGGGCCAAACCAATGTAAAACATTACTTGGGAAAATTTTATTTTGAGCTCCAATGAATCAATGTATAAATTTTCTAATCAATCATTTTACATATTAAAAAGTTAAAGACTAGCTTTAATCTATAAAATATATTATATTTTCAATTCAAATGACTTGAGATTACTCAAAGAAACAATATATAACTAGTTGTTTATTCCTAAGTGGAAAAAAAGTTAATCACCATGAGAAAAATTTATTAAAGGCCAATTGGTAAGAAATTTTTTTCTTATATAACATTTATTGTTGTTGTACAAGTGTTTAAATAAATATCTTTAGAATTATATTGTTCTTATCCAAAAAGCCACTATTCCCTTTTCTAAATTATGATCTAAAAGTTTAATTTAAAAAAAACTACTGAATTTTAATGATTTTTGTTTTGAAAACCATTCTCTGACATAACTGGGAATGTCTTGTGTTGCTGTAAATCCATGGTTAGGAATGGGTAGCTTATATAAACTTGTTTTCCTGTAAAATTCTTCCATTAGTCTAGGTGACATGGACTCACTTTTCAGTCCCTGGTATCCTCAAATACTAAGACAGGGTCCACAGGGCAGAACTTTCTTGGCCCAGGAAAACTGCAGGGGTGATGCAGGCGTGAGCCAGGATGGCCTGGATGATGGTGAGTAACCATTTCTATCTGCGGCTCCTACTCACTGAGAGAGAACTTCCAGCAATACTTTAAGTTTCCAAAAAGATCTCAGCAGTGAATCAGTAAGGCCGGAAAATGGTTGCATCTGATAGTCACATAGTCACGTTTATTATGTAGAAGCAGATGTCATTAGTAGAACTAATTATTTTTAAGGTTTGGCCCTCAAGCTCATGTTCTATATATTTTGTTTTATCATTATAATGGTGTATACACAATTAAACTCATACCTGTTTTTCAATAACTGAGACTGAAACTGCCTTCTGGCCATAATATTTGAAGTGACTTGATAACATGACTTGATACGGAAGTAATCAGTATCTGCCTTTCTGATTACATGTGTACATGGTGGTCCACATATAAATGGCTCCAGTAACCTATTACACTGTGGATGAATCTCTCCTATAGTTGCATATTCTTTCAAATTTGGAGCATGAAGTTCTCTGTAGACTGTACCTTATACAATTCTATGGTCATTTTAAAGAAAATAATAGAATTGGCTTTTTTACAACACATTTATCTCATAGAAATTTGATTCTTAAAGTGGTAATAGATAGTTTTATCAAAATGTGTCAAAACAGAAGAGATTTAAAATTCAATAGAAGTGCTCGAGGGTATGTGTGTGTGCCTTCGGTACCCTCACTGTAGTACGATATGACCCATTATTTAAGACATCAAATTTTTAGATCTAAAACAAAATTGGGAAAGAGAAAGTAGGCAAAAATGCCTCTTGAGATGAATGCCTTAAAGCCATGTGCTTTTCTCTGCTCAAAGAGGACCCATTAATTTGCCTCAGTCAGTCATCCAGCTACCAGTGCCTACTACCTAGCACCTGTGGTAAGCCAGGCATTACACTGGGGACTTAGATACATTGTCCTCAAAAAGTTCAGAGTTTACTGGGAAAATAAATAAGATCAAGTAATTATGATAAAATATTAAAGTTATATAATAAAAGTATGTATAAAATTGTAAGAGAGCATAAGAGAAGTAGTTAATCATGTCTGAGGAAGGCTTAACACAGGACATGATATTTAAATGGGAGTTTAACTGATACGTAAGCATTTGGAAAACAGAGAAGAAACAGTAGAAATTTCAAGCCACATCAAGAATATAGCGCAGGTGTTTTCCTCAGAGAAGATCAAGAAATCTCTGTGATACTAGCAGCATATTCAGGAAAGGGGGAGAAGAGGAAGACTTGAAAGAAGCAAACCAATGATTACTTATTGTGAAATTCCCTACAGACCCTACAATTCCTTGGTGATAGTACATACTCAATAAGTGTTTGTCAGGGGCCCCTGTGTGGCTCAGTCAGCTAAGCGTCCAATTCTTGGTTTCAGCTCAGGTCATGATTTCATAGTTCCAGAGTTCAAGCCCTGAGTCTGGCTCTGCGCTGACAGCATGGAGCCTGCTGTCTCTCTTCCCCTCTCTCTCTCTCTCTGCCCCTCTCCCTCTTGCACATGCTCATTCTCTCTCTCAAAATAAATAAATAAATATTTTTTAAAAAAGAGAAATCTTTGTGGCGTGAGTTTTGGGCGAATGCAGGGGACAGGGATTCTTTCTAGGCAGTAGTAAATAAAGGGTAGCATTCTCTCCAAAGAAATCACTCATCATTCACTAAATATTTATTGAGTATTGCCAAATATTGACTGAATGGAATTCTTAAGCAAAAGCCGTGTCCTATGTATCAAAAGTAGATTTGCTTCTTGTCTAGGAAGGGTTCAGCTCAGATGAGGACATCATGTGCAGTGTATTAGCTAACCAGCCTCAGGATGGAACAGGGTTGGGGGTAGAAGGATACAAACCAAGAACAAAAGCACCATGGCCTGGGGCAGTGCATTATGGGAAAATGCCGCTGAACTCCCTTCACAGACCCTGCATACCTTACCGCGTCATTGTACAGTACAATCATTCATATTCATCATGTTCCTCTGAGTCATCAAGAAAAAGTTACATCATAGAATTTTATAATCAGAATAGAACTGAGAGGTCATCACGTCCCCTCCATCCCAAATCACTGCTGAAAGCTAAGCTCTAATGCCTTCTCTTTGGCTGAAAGTGAAACAGATTTCAGTATTTATAAGGCAGCTAGTTTACTCTCATTTTACACAGCTCTGAGGGTGGTAAAAATCTCCATATGTTTCCCCCAAATCTGCCTCCCTGTTAATTTCTTCCCACGGGAAGTTCCTGAGAAGATGGGATAAAACTGCTCTCTTCTCTTCAAAACTTGGGAGTTCTGTTTGATTTTGGAGAAGGGGGTAGGAAACTATGTCTGTGGGAGCTTTCACCTCTCTAGGATCTCTGGGGGGCAAGGAACTTTTTAAAATACTGAACAACACAGTGATACCCGCTACGGGTGTCCTATCACTTGTTTTATACCTGACGGCCCATATGACAAGCCACAGCCATGCCAGCCAGGCTCCACAGCAATGTGTCTCCTGAATATTTATGAATACAGTTCACAGTGATATTTTCCCTTCTTGAGGATGCAAAACCAGTGTGCCAAAGTGACACACAGCCATTCGGAGGCCCATCCTAAGATTTGTCTTGCATAATTCATAAACACAAGAAAAAGATTGCAAAGCTCTTCCTAGAATAGTAGTGGAGCTCACCAAGAGCCAGAATCTCCTTCCGTGATGAGGGAAGGGATAAAGCTACCCTTAACTCTCCTCTCAGGAAAAGAACTGGGGTCAACTAAGCAAATCAGCTTTGATTGCTTACCAAGCTCAACTATTTCCTAATTTTTCCTAATTTGAATCAGTTCGAAGATACTCTTCTTTATTTTGACTTATCTACATTCACGGAGCTTGTGATCAGGTTTGTGAAGTGCATGTGTTTGAAAACCTGTCAGCATCCTCTTCTCTCTCATGTAGGTCTCAGGGCCCACCTGCTGCCTCTGGCTGTCCAGGAATGTGCCTCCCCTGGCCTGCAAGCACCTCAGTGGGCCAGGGTAGTAATTCAGTCAGTGACTCAGTCAGTTAACTAATTCTTGAGTCTATATAATGTGTCAAGCACTGAGCTAGGGTATAAGAGTAAATGAAAAAACAAATCCCTATTCTCACAGGGCTTAATAGTCTAAAGGTAGAGGTGGATAAACAAGCAAGCAATTTTAAACGGGCACGATGGATATTATGATTGAAAAAGTATGTGAAGTCCTATAAGGAACCTATGGAAGGAGAAGTTACCTGGAAGATTTTCTAGAGGAAAATCTGAGACCTAAGGATTAATCCCCATGATAACCTCAAGAGGCAGGTACAATTATTGTTGATGTTTCTGTATAATGCACGTTTCATACCAAAGGAGGCATCACAGGTCTGAGGAAAGAAGAAGGAGACTGAGTTCTCTACCTATTATAGCTGGAATTGCCTATCATAGTCTGAGTCTTTCTAAGCATTTAATTCAACTAAGTTGGCTTTGTTCAGATACCATACTCTGGCAGAGAATGCTAATTGTTCTTTTAATAACAGAACCCTCACCTCTGTTCTATATCTGAGTTTTAGCAGGACACATGGCCACCTCCTTAAAGAGTATATTTTCTAGCTCCTCTTGCAACTAGAGGTGGTCATTTTACAACCTTCAGGGCAAAGGGATGTAAGCAGAATAATGTGTGAAATTTCTGCCTGCTTTAAAATAAAAATGTATTCCTTTCCCCTCCCCCACATCCTTATTCTCACCCCCTTGCCTGAGACTGGAGGATGTAGATGGTTTGAGATAGCTCCAACCAGGTGAATGAAAGCAGCCCCAAGGATAATGGAATGCTACCACAGCAGAATTTGGGTCCCTAGATGGCCTTCTGGAACAGGGTAGCCTGTTTGTCCTGGATTGTTATGTGAAAGCCATGGTATTCTGGGGCCTGTTAAAATAAAATAAAATGGAGATCAAGACTTGAAAATCCATCAAGGAGACAAAGCCCTTTAAGCCATGTAAGCAAAACTAAACCCTGGTGATTTCATGAACATAAGTGAAACTAAACTTTGGTTACTTCTTGTAAATGTCTCTGATAATCATAAAATTAAATTTAAGTTATCTTCCTAAAATGGTGTATGATAATCACTTTTAACTAATTCCATGCCATCTGGAAACCCACACTGTAAACTCAATCATTGTAAAGGTTAAATAACTTCCTCAATCTCACTTTCTAAGCCATCTTATAATGTCATGCCTCTGAACTTCACCTCAACTTTGGAAGACTCCCAATTCTCAAACTATTCTTTTGTGCACAGTAAAGTCTTACTAAGTACTATTTTACTGATTTGGTCTTAATTTTTGCTGTTTCTGGTTTTTTGACAGGTTTTGTGACACAATATAGTAATTTGCACCTTAACTAATACAAATAATTAATTGGCTTCAAATGTTCCTCTAAGAGAGAGAGAATTAACATTTTAAATGAACATTTTTGTCCCTGAAGCAGCTATTAATCATTATTAACTAAGAAGTTAACATTATGATTATAATTTTATTTTCCATATAATTCTGGTTCTGGAGAAAGAAAAGCTGGTCTTCCAAATGTAAGTGTTCTGGGTTCACATCATCATCTTGCAAGGTTGACTGTTGTCAGTTCACCTCTGAGTACTAGTGTAAACAAAATTTAGTTTCTCATCCTGCAAGACAGAGGACCAGACTGGACTATGGAAAAAAAAAAAAAGAAAGAAAAAGAAAAGCACATAAATTTTCTTTTATGAGACTTCTATTAAGAAGTCAGACTTCTTAAATCTTAAAGCTAACTCACATAAGACTTCTTTTAAGCTAACTCACCTTTCCTTGGTGAACCAGACCAACTTCCCCAAAGGTTTTACAGATCACTGAGTAGCCATTATGAGGGCTATGCTTTTTAACTTATTTAATTTTCTATGTAAATGAAACAGAGATAAATAAAAGAGACAATATTGTATTAGTAAAATCTCCATTACGAATCATTTTTTCACAGCAAAAGCAAAAGTTGGATTTGGCCTGATTCTCTGAATTGCATGCTATTATTTCTGCACCCCAAATTTTGCACAGCATCACGATCTTTAGCTTCTTTTTTCCTTTGATTTCTTGTTTTCACTTGTTCCTTTTTTGGTACCTCACTGTTGGGTAGGCTACAGGAGAAAGGGAGAAGTTATTTATGTCAATTTTTAGTTATAATAAGGTAATGCATTTTATTTGGCAATAAAAGCTGGACAGCAGCTGGCAGTATAAATTCATTTTCAAATAGTCTTGGCAAACAATTGAATTCAACCTCCACCACAAAACTTGAGCAGACCTCAGATGGCTGCTTTGGGGCCCAGTGAAAATTTTGATGTTCTAAATTACTCTTCTTAGGATTCACATGCTGTGAGACATTCATTTTATTTTGCAGTAAAACAATATAGAATGGAGAAGGTGTATTGGAATATGGTGGTTTTGAGTATGTAGGGGGCCCAAACATATGGTAGAATAAGGTGTCTCTCTACTCTTAACCACACTTAAGAACAAGAGTTTTGATAAAATTATTAGATTACTAAAGAAGCTCCATCAATCACTGTTCAGATGTTTAAATATTACAAATGGATGCAGTACCGCTTACATTGCATCATTTTACCATCTGTCTCAACAAGGAACATTTGGGAATTTTTTATATGCTGTGTAATCTTCTATTATGCTGGGTGGGGGTTTCCCATCAAAGACTCTTATTTGCCTCTCAACTGAACTAAATGTGATAATTTTAATGATCCAGGAAAAGGATTTAGTGAAAAAAAATTGTATTGCTAATTTTCTCAAATCAAAGGAACAATTTTTAACATATAGCAATACTCTTACCATCTGAGTAAGAAAAACAGAGATATATTTATTTCAGTAAAGCAAAAGTTCATTCAGATATATCAAACGCTGACCATTTTATAGAGAATTATGTTGGTGCTCTCCTTGAAGAGTCAAAGAAGGAGGATACAGATGCTTAGAGAGTATACCATTCAAAATCCAGTAGATTGAACAGCAGTGCCCAAGACATGACAGGTATTACTTATATTACAATAAATAGTAGTAGATCCCTGTAAGAGGCTTTAATATTCTCCAACAATATTCATTGATGACTATGAATTCTGAACCAAAAGTAGACTCAAGTTAGCTGTCCATTATTGACTGCGTTGGGTTTTATAATTTTATTTTCAAAACATCAGTTGTCAAGTTGCTAGAGCCAATATTAGAGATTAAAATCTTTAAGGTTTTTCTTTAAGATATAAAATCTTAAGAAGGTTGCTGAGAGCTTTACCATGAACATACGTTTTCTTTATGAGAGACCTTCAGTTTGTTAAAGCAAGGGCATAACACAAAAGGCTTTTGGAAATAACAGATCTCTCAGACCCCTGAGAATATGGGAGACATTTACACTAAGTCAAACAACTGGACTATGGGAAGTTGTCAATGTATTTCTTAAGAGATTCTTTGAAGAACCGAAAACCTGTTATAAAAGTGAACCAGTATCATATATATGTTTAGAATTAGAAACAATAATATTTATGTGAATAAGAAAACTAGATTGCTAGATTTAGTATTTAGAACATCAGTTCACAGGTTTTTATATTTTAATTTGTTTCATGAATCAGCTCATGGTTATAATACACTTGAAAGCTAAATTCTTTGGTTTAAATTTTTTAATGGATAATATTCTGAAATACTTCTTTCAAAAATTTACTGATTTTCAATTTTAAATACTATCTATATACTTCTAAAGCTGAAGAGATGTCTTTAGTGGTATGTGATGGACTTTTACTTCATTTATTTAATAAATAGCAACTGAAAGCCAAAAAAAAAAAAAAAAAGGCTTATGTGCTTCAAAGAAAGAAAGGGAGAAACTAAACTACATGCCTGTCGTATGCCAGGCAGTGTGCTAAGTAAACACTTTACATAATTATTAGATTTAATTCTTGGAACAATCCTACGAGGTAGAAATTATCACCATTTTGCAAATGAAAAAATGGAGATTGACAGAGTATATGTAATACTCAAGATGATAGGTAGAAATATAAGAACTGAGACTCAAACCAAGTCTATATGATCCCAAAGTCCATTTTTTTTCTGCTATACCACAAACTGAATATCAGTATATATTGACTAGATGGTGAAAAAGATTTCATATAATTTTATTTAGCAAGTTAAATAAGTTCTTTTTGGTAAACTGGAGACTATAAGCAATTTAACACTGAATTTGCAGCTATACTCCCTGAATTTTATTTGGTCTCCAACTCCTACTTCTTTTTTCTCTCTCCCATCCCCCTGTAGGCTCTCTGACCCCTCATGCAGGCTGGCTCAGGCCCACACTCATTCCTAGGACTAGTTGGGACAGATTTCAGGGACATAGCTACCTATCTGTGTGTGGCAGATAGAGTTAGCCCAAAGATGTCGAAATTTTGATCTCCAGAACTTGTGAATATGTCACTTTACATGGCAAAAGGGACATTGTAGATGAGATTAAGGATTGTGAGATGGGAAGATTATCCTGGTTTATCCAGGTGGGTATAATGTATTCACAGTGGTCTGTACATGAATATACTAGGAAAAGATAGCATTCAGTAGGCAGAGTGGGAAAGGTTATGACCTGAGGCCCCAGGATGGGGAAAAACACTTACTTTGGAACAATGCTGGGTTTCACAGGAAACCCCCTTAGGCTGGTGGAATTCCTCTTAAGAATGTAACAGATGGGGCGCCTGGGTGGCTCAGTCGGTTAAGCGGCCGACTTCGGCTCAGGTCGTGATCTTAGGGTCCGTGAGTTCGAGCCCCGCCTCGGGCTCTGTGCCGACAGCTCAGAGCCTGGAGCCTGTTTCAGATTCTGTGTCTCCCTCTCTCTGACCCTCCCCCGTTCATGCTTTGTCTCTCTCTGTCTCAAAAATAAATAAATGTTAAAAAAAAAATTTAAAAAAAGAATGTAACAGATACCACCTACTCCCCCTTGGGTTCCCCTCAGGAATTTGACAATCAAAATACCTAACTAAAAAAAGTAAACCATAAAATCTTATGTTACAGGAGGGACAATATGACATAGTCTGACTCCTCACACAAAGGAGTTGAGACTTTGGGCAACCCAGCACCTAGAGTTAACCAGCCAGGAAGGATAGAACCTGAAAAGGAAAGAGGGGGAAGGGTAAGGGGAGCTGACCAGAATCTTATAAAACAAAAACCCTTGCCTATTGTCACAGGCATTCACTTTCAAACGACTCCTTTCTGTAAAGAGAGTTTCATACTATTCTTACTTTCTAATCTTATAGTCTAATAAACTTTTTCCTGCTGCTCGTTTTACTTTGTGTCTACCTCTGCATTCTTCCAAGCGAGGAGACAACGAAACCTGGGTATTGAGGTAAAAAAGAAACAAAAAACCCTGCAACATAAGCGAGAAGGGTCAATGAGACAGACTCTCCCCTACTGTGTACAGAAGTAAAGGAACCCCTGCCAACTCCTTAATTTTAGAATATTTGATCTCCAGAATTATAAGATAATAAATCTGTATTGTTTGAATCTACTAAACTTATGGTAATTTGTTACAAGAGCACTAGGAAATGAATACTCTGGGTCTATGACTCGACTTCCTTTTGCTAATCTTGGATTTGATTTTGTTCTCCGGGTCTGGTAAACAGGTCTTTGTTTTGGTCCCAGGGTCTGAGTCTGCTCTGCTGAATATCTCAGCTCTTAGTCTTTCCAGAGATTTCTTTTTGCCCAAGAGACTTAAAAAACAAATGCAGCTGGAAAAAGGGAGGTACTTATTATTACATATTTCCCAATGAACAAATGATAGAAGCAAAATAAATCATTGTTCTTTATATTTTGGGGAGGACAGTCAGTCTTAAGCAACATGAGCTTTGTTTCTTAAGATGTAGTGAACTGTATTATTATTATTTAGGTGAAAGTATAGTGTACATAGACATGGGTATAAAGTAAGAGCTGAAACACAAAGGCCCACCTGATACCCCCAGCACTTGAGAGCTGGGGTTCTGCTTAGATTTTTAAGCAGAAGAGGGGACTTAGGGAACAGGGGACAGGGGTCTGAGCTAAAGCTGGTGTGGGGATTGGGGGGGATAGCAAGTTTCCAAAAGAATGTATGGTAGCCAGTCCTAGGAAAATACTTATCTCTGTTTATTTTTGTCTCTTGGAACTAAACACAGTACTTGACCAATAGTGGTGTGTAGTAAAGTTGGGTGAATTGAATTAAGTTGAATTGCATTACATTTTAGCCTTTATTATGACATTAAAGTAATTATAGTATAGTGTAGTGCTCAAGAGCCCAGCTCTGGAGTGAACTGACTAGATTTGTATTTTGTTTGTTTCCGTTTCCTCATTTGTAGAAAGACAATAATAATAGTACCTGTCTTATAGCATCTTTTGTCCAGAGGAATCAATACAACTAAAGCATTTAACACAGTCAGTGGCATATATTAAACACTCAAAAGAATGTTACACATTATATTTGTATACTTCATGTGTGTGTATGTATGTATATAAATATAGACCCACAGAGATTTTCTTATACTTGTGCACACATATATTTATCAAAGGTCATATTTATTTCTTTAAAGTATTAGACTCTGCTGCATTCTATGGATACAAAGATGAAAAAGATATTCCCTTGCCCTCAAGGAGCCCATGAATACATGCATTATGAATGTCTCTCCCCTCCCCCTCTCATCAAGCTAGAAATCATTCCAAGGAAACATTTGTCATATGTTTAAAAAAAAAAAAAGGTAGAAATTTCAAGAAAACTAGGTTCTGGTCTTAGCTTTTCAATACTCCTTCAAGTTTTACATTTTATAACCTCTCTCACCATTGAGTAACATTAATTGAACTTAGTTAAGTAACTAAGAAAATACACCCCCGTGGGACAAACCCAGGCATTACTACGAATGAGTTATTTGTAAAGACTTACAAGGACTGGTTAGAAAGATCATTCAAAGTCATTTATGTATGAGTCTTGTCTCACACCACCCCCTCCAGAATTCCAGATTACCTTCTTTAAATTAAATGGTTTGCTTTCTTATTTTCCAAAACCTGCAGAAAATGAGAAATTCTAAAGTTGAATAAAATCGACTTACCTTTTCCATGTACAGAAGTGCATTTAATTGTATATGTGTATTTGTGTATGTAGAGATCACCCATACGTTCTACATCCAGGGTAAGAAATAGAGTATTTGTCAGTACTGTAAGTGTGCTCCTTCCCAAACACATTCCCTCCTTATCTGCCCTATCATGCCATTTATAATAAACATCTTCCTGAGTTCTTTTCAGTTTTCTAGTTTTATCACAAATTGGCTTTGCTTATTTGTGAACATCATGTAAATTGAAACTTGTTGAATACATTGTTCCGTGACTTGACTTTTTGTTTTGGAAATTCGTTTGTGTTGTACATGTAGCTACAGTTCATTCCTTTGAACTGCTGTTTCATTCTGTGAATATACCTTAATTTATTTATCTATTGAACTCTGACTTTTGTCAGTTATATTAATTTAAAATGTCTTCTTCCTACTCTATGTCTTGTATTTTCACTCTTTTAACAATGTCTTTTGATGAACAGAAGTTCTTTAATGTGGTTGATTAATCCATTTTTTGCCTACAGTTTGGGCATTTTGTGGATTGTTAAAATTTCTTACCCCAAAGTCTTTAACAATTTCTCTTATATTTTCTTCTAAAAGTTTTGTGTTTTTGACTTTCACTTTAGGTTTTAAATCTACCTAGAGCTGATTTTTCTCCATGTGTGTCTTTAGGGCAGCGGGAAGGAGGTAAAGATCCATTTTCTTCCCCCCATCCCTACCTCAAATGGATCACCAATTGTCCCAAAATAATATGTGATAAAATCCATTATTTATCCACTGGTGGGCAATGTCATCTCATTCATTCATCAAATGTTCATAGATGTGTGAGTCTATTTCTAGTCTCAACACTTTTTTCAACACTTTTTTTTTTGTCTATTTTTCAACCCTACACCAAAAGCATATAAACTTAAATATTATAGTTTTATACTAAGATTTGATGTGGGAGAACAAGTCTACTTTGCTTTTACTCAAGAGCCTCTTGGCTATTTTTTTAGGTCTCCTTTAACTTTTCTCAGTGAGTTTTTGCAACATCATTTTCTATGTAGAGGTCTTGCACTTACATAAACTCCTATTCATATTTGTATGTATGCTATATTCAAATTTTACTTTCTACTTGATTCTGGAATCTAGAAAAACAAATGATTTTTATATATTGACTTTGTATCCAATAACCTTGATAAACTCACCTATTAATTTTAATAATTTATCCTAGGTTATTTTTTATCATCTGTGTACACAGTTGTAGGATCTATAAATAATTATAATTTTCTGGCATCTATGGGGTGGATCAGGTTAATTTCTTCCTTTAATCTATAAACATAGGTTATAATTAATTGATTGTATGATATTAAAATATAATTATATTATTTAGATACACCCAAGTTATATATTATTATTTTTATATTTTGTTGGTTGAATATGTTAATAAGTGATATTAACTTGCAAGTTTCATTTCATTTGCTGTCCTCAACAGGATTTGATATCAACATTATACTTGCCTCATAAAATGAATTGGGGAGTGTTCTCTTTTTTCTCTGGAAGTTTATGAGATTGGAATTGCATCACAACTCACTAGGAAAACTATATGGGCTTATAGTTCTTTGTGGGCAGATTTCAATTACTGTTTCAATCTCTCTAATCATTAAGGGAACAACCAGGTTTTCTAGTTTTCAAATATTTTAGTTTCATTTTCTGAAATTTATTCTTATCTGAATTTTCAAATTTATTCACATAAAATTATTCATGAAACTTTCTCTTTTCCTCATAAGGTTTACAGCATCTATAGTTATAACATTTTTGTATTTCTTATATTGTTTTTCCTAAGCTGCTGTTTTAAAAAAAAAATTAGTCTCCCTAGAGGTTTGTCAACTTAATTAGCATTTTCAGAAAATCAGCTTTCACCTTTGTCCTTTTAGGTTTGTAGCTATTTTTCTATTAATTTCTGCTGTTTTATTTGTTATGAATTTCCTTCTACATTTTGATTTACTTTGCTATTCCTTTTCTGACTTCTTGAGAACTATTTAAATAATTAGCTAATTATTCTCCAGCTCTTTTTTTCTTTTCAAATATGTATATCTAAAGCTAGACCTTTCCAAGTACTGCTTTAGTTTCACTCCAAAAGATGATATGTGCTTTTTCATTTCTAAGTGATTTCTGTGTGATTACTTCTTTGAACCTGAGTCATTAGAAGTGTGTTTTTCCATTTTCAAAACCATAGACCTTTTTGGATCATTTTATTAGTATTCATTTCTAGCTTAATTGCATTCTTGTCCAAAAATGAGGTGAAAAAGATTAATTCTTTAAAATTTTCAAAACTGGTTTTCTTGCCTAGTAAGTGATTGCTGGTTTTCCAAATACTCTTCATGTACTTGGAAAGAATGTGTAACTGTTTCATAATTCCCAAGTGCATTTTTCCAAACATATTAGGTCATACTTGTTAATTATATTGTTGAAATCATATATCTATGCTGATTTTTTGTCTGCTCACTTTTTCATTCCCTGGAAGAGATACGTTTAAATTTTCTATTATTTTTTATGTATAATTAAATGTATGCAAATTGAAAGTAGTATGTTTCTCATACTTTTATCCTTGTATAATTATGAGGTGACCTTCTTTATTTCTAGTAATTTTTTTGCCAAATAGTATATTTTGTCTCATATTAATATTCAACACAATTTCTTTTGATTATTATGGGCTTGATTCATCTTTTTCATTCTTTTACTTTCAACTTTTTTATCTGCTTTTAAATGTCTTTTGTAAATAAAATATAATTAAGTTTTGTTTTGCCACTTAGTTTAACCCTATTTATCTTTTAGCGAGAGCATTCAGTTCATTTATATTTAATATAATATTACTAGCATATTTGGCTTTTAAAATGTCTGCTTTTCTGCTTTACTTTTCCTGATAATGTGGCTTTTGTTTTTTGCCTCCCTTTTCTTTTTAGACTGAAAAAGTACTTATAAACATTTTTTGTTTCCTCTGCTAGTTCAGAAACTATACATTATTATTATTATTATTGTTGTTATTATTATTATTATTATTATTATTATTATTTTGGTGCTTACCCTTACACTTAAAACACACAAAATTAATTTCTCAAACTGCAAGAGTTATAAATACTTTTACCCTCCTTAAGCCTTAAAACATGTTTATAGCATTTGTTCCATGAATTTTATGCTATCAAATGTAGATTAATTTTTTTACTTCAAAGACATTATTTTTATAAGGTTGATATTTGCTTAGATTTATTAAGTTACTAATTTGTTTTTCATCATTCTTTTTGCATCTCAGTTTTCCATCTGGCATGACTTTCTTCTGTTTTAGAATTCCCTTTAGTGTGGTTCTGCTGGTGAGGTGTTCTTGGTTTTTGTTTGTCTGAAAATGCTTTTATTTCACTTTTATTTTTGAAATATATTTTCACTGGTCATATAATTACAGAGTGACACTGATTTATTTCAGCATATCAATTATATCATAATGCTTTTCTGGATTCCATTGCTATTGTTGAGAAGTCAACTCTTGGTCCAGCTGCTGCCTCTTTGAAGTTAATTTCTCTTTTCTCTGTGGCCACTTTTAAGATCTTTCCTTTGTCATTAAAGATTTTCAGTCTTGTTGATGTGTATAGATTCATTTTTATTTATCCCTCATGAGATTTATTTGGATTCTTCAATCTGCATGTAGTAGGCAGAATTCTAAGATGGTCCTCAAGATTCCTGTCCTATGATAGATGTGCTTTGTATAATCCTCTCCTCTTGGGTATGAGAGTCACTTGGTTGATTTATGAATCTGGTGGAATTTCACTCCCATAATGAGGTTATGCTGTATAGAAAAGATGACAGGATTTTGAAAATGTAATGAAAGCCTCTACTCAACTGACTTTGAGCTAATCAAAAAAGAAATTATCCTAGGTGGGCCTGACTTAATCAGATGAGCCCTTTAAAAAGAAGTCTAAACCTTCCCAGAAAGAAGGATTCAAAGTGAGGAAGATTCTCCTGTTGGCCTTGAAGAAGCAAACAAGCACATGTGAACTGCCAATGGAGGGTCATGAAGCAAGGACCTGAGGAATTAAAAGTACATTACGTACTCATAATGTGGGGGTTAGGGGCATATAATAACTCTGCATTTAATTTTTGACTCCCTAAAAATTAACTACTAATAGCCTCCTGTTGATCAAAAACCTTAATGATGACATAAACGGTCAATTAACACAGAGATGGTAGCATATATATGTATATATGTACTGTATACTGTATTCTTACTATAAAATAGCCTAGAGAAAAGAAAATGTTAAGAAAATCATAAGGAAGAGAAAATACACTTACAGTGTACTACTTTACCCTGTACAGTATACTCTACTATAAAAATCTGCATATAAGTGGACTTGCATAGTTCAAACTTGTGTTGTTCAAGGTCAACTATTTATTACTCCTGCAGCTGCAAGGAAAGAAATTGTGCCAATACCACTAGGCCTGAAGGAGAACCCTGAGCCTTAGATCAGATCCCAGTTCTGGACAGCAGCTTGTTTGGAGCCTTATGAGTCTCTGAGCAAAGGGCCCAACTAAGTTGTGCCTAGATCCCTGACCCATAGCAACAGTGTGATAACAAATTTGTTTTGCCTCAAGCCTCTAAATTTGCGGAAATCATTTACACAGTAATAGAAAAATGATACTGTGGATTGGTATTTTTCATCACTTCTGGAAACTCACCTGTTCTCAAGTATTGTCTCTGCTTTCACTCTCTTCTTTTTCAGAAAATGTGATTAAACATATATTAGATTTTTTCCCTCTATTCTCTATATCTCTAAACATCTTTTATTTTTGATCTCTGTCTTTCTGTGATGTATTCTGGGTAATTTCTTCAGGTGTCTTTGCTAGCTTACTAATTTTCTATGTGTGTCTATTATTCTATTAATCTGTCACTCAGTCTTTAATTTTAATGATTGTATTTTTCATGTCTATAGGTTCTAGTTTTGTTTTGTTTTTTTTTTTCTCAAAACTGCTTGATTATTTTTAGAAATATTTCCAAAGTGTTTTTCATATTTCATTGCCATCATTAGAGGTTCAGGTTCTGGGTGTGGGGCACAAAGGGCCCATTTTCCAGTTGATCTGGAAATAGTATTATTTCCTCCTAAAGAAATAGCATTGCCTAGACTACCCTACACACACACACACACACACACACACACACACACACACACACTATACACATACATGCAAAATTTGGTAATTATTTTCTACAATGAAAGTCTCCATAATCATAAATTTAGTTATGTCCATATGTGGTAGCTGGACAGAAATCCCTCATTCTGGGGAAAGTTAAGGGAGTGTCATGCATACAAAAAGAAGACTCATCAGAGCCATATATTTGTGTAGAATTCCAAGTCATTCAAAGTGTGTGTGCCAGCATCCACTAAGGCTGCTGTCTCTTACCCAACTGGGGTAGAACTTTAGGTCTGGGTAGCACAGAACTATGTCACTGCACTTGTCCTTGTTCTCTCCTTCTCCTTCTAGCTTTCCAGTGCATTTCTCTCATTTTTATGAGCTCATTTATGAATAAGCTTAATAGCATTTCATATATAGAAGGAAATTGGGAAAAATTATTTCTAAAAATGAAAGTCAATGTTTTCACAGTAAGAGAATCAACTGGAAAATCTTATAGAAATATATTCACTTGAATGTTAAAAAAAGTAATATCTGGATCTGTGGGTAAAGCCATCTATTAAACTTTTATGCACTCCTCCACCTAAGTTTGAGGTTCCTTATGGTAGACAGTGCTTATTTTTTAAGAGGTTTCACTGAGACAAAGCTCAGCCAGGCTGATGAGACAAAGAAAGGAAGGAGTGGAGTGTGGAAAGAATACCAGCCAGGGAACTTAGTCATTGACCCTCCACTGACTTAGACACGTTTTCTGGTCTTACCTCTATTCTATTTTAGTTTCATTGTCTAAACACTTGCAGTGATTTGAGCAGTCCAAATTCTATGATCCTAGATACAGTTGTAAAATCGCAAGAGGTACAGAAAAAGAGTATTTCCTTTTCAATTTCCTTCATCTCTATTTTCTTCCACTACTTTTAGTAAGACGCATTTTTTTAAAATTAATTTTTAAAGTATACGTTCAGAGCTCTGTTACACATTTTGATGGGATTTTCCTGCTTTTTAAATTTTTGGCCTGTTTTTCTATACTCATCAACCACTGTGATTTTTTTGTACTTATTGGATAATTATAGACATAGCCTGTAAATTTATTATTAAATTATTTGGTTTTGGTTTTATTTGGTATTGCCAAGTGATATTTTGAACTACATACACAAGACCTGAGCATTGTAGTTTATTTATGATTACACAGACACAGACTCATTGTTTCTTCCCCACATTTTAAAATGTATTTTAATAGAATATGTCCATGTTAATTTCAGTATTTCCTTGTTAACAGTAACAAATGGTCAACTATTCCTTGTTTTAGTATGAACCAAACCACAGCAGTCTCAGGCCAGATTTTGTTAAAGGGAGAAAAAACAACAATAACAAATCATATATATTGACCTTTTTAGGCAGACAAAGTACCATTAAATAAATTATCACTCTAGCTTGGGAAACATCTCCTTGTTGACCTGAAAGAGTTCATGTAAGTCTGGAAAATCAATAGTTTATTCCACACATATGAGAACAAGAAGGCCAGTATAATTTAAAATAAGGGCAGGCATAAATTCGTTTGAGGATTAATGAACGCCATCATGAATTTGAGGGCTAGTTCTTTTTATTTTAATCTTTTTAAATGTTTATTTATTTATTTCGAGAGAGAGAAAACACAGCAGGGAAAGGGCAAGGAGAGGGAGAGAGAGAATCTCAAGCACGCTCTTGAACTGTCAGATCATGACCTGAGCCGATGCTAGTTATTACTAGCGTCAGACACTAGTTATTACTCTTCAATTTCTCACTGGTGTATAAGAATGGAAAACAAATGGGCAAGTCCTTCCTAACAACTTAAACGAAGGTAGCTGAGGATATGAGCTTACCTAAATGCCAGGTACTCACCTATTCTTTTGCCTTTCAACTTTCTACATAAAAACCTAATGTAATTTTTTAATGACCCCTTAGTGACCTTAAAATGTTAATGTAGCTTCCAAAAGTATCTGACTCTCTCCCAGAGACTGATTACCTGATTCAGTAAGTCTAATATTTCTGTGTGAGTATATGAAGCTTACCTTTTTACGAGCTATCCATACACACAAACGAAAATAGTGAAATTATTCTAATTATTGATCAATAAAAATTGTACTGTACCAACTCTTTATCTCAAAGCTAAATGTCAATAAAGACATTAGTTAGTAAATATTTTTATTATAAAATTGAGTTTTTATTGATCTCTTTTTTGCATAATCCATTTTATATTAAAATTCATTAATTGAATCTACATATTGCAGTACAAATAACAAAAGCACAGAATAATTCTCTGATTGTTATTACCATATTTACAAAGACACCAAGAAGTATGGGGCAAGATTTCCTTTAAATCTATTTGCTTTAAGTTCAATTTGTTTTCCACTGGGTGTTTGCATGTAAACAGCTAAATTATTTGGCAACCTCTCCTGGGGTTTCCTCTTTTCTCACTATTGACTATTACAGTAGATTATTCTTCAGCTTTGTTCACTTTTCATTTATAGCTTGATTTAATGAAACCTTAAAAAGGGTAGTTAGTTTTCTAATGTGTTCCAGATGAAAATGGTAGTGTAATTATTATCCCTTTCAAATTTGTCTGGCTTCAACTTTCTTCATCTTCATAATTTGGTACTTGCAAATGAAATTTTAATTATGCATAAAATTAATAAAGAGCAATTTAAATTACCAATGAGTGTCAACTGGTTGTCTGGTGATAAATAGAAGGCTGAAATCTTGATGGAATTTTTTATAACAGGAAAAAATAATTAAATGGCCCCATCATCATTATCAGGAAAGAATTATTAAAGTATTGCTTTTTACACAAAACCATTTTGTTCAGCTATTTGAAAATGAAAAGTGGAGAGAGTTATGCATAGAAAATTGGAGTGGTCCCCAAGCTTTATGCACCAAACATCCAGCCAGTTAAACAGCCTTTGTGTGACTATAGGACTTAAAAGATGATCAGCAAAGTATCATATGAGAAAGAAGTATACAGCCTCTGTCCACTGTGCCCACTCCTGCAGTGCGGGAATGCTGAAACATTATCAATACACACACATAAGGGATAAATCTGTAAGGCTGGATTAGGTAAAAGTAAAAAAAAAAAAAAAAAGATATATCATTCTCTAAAATGTCCAGACTGTTATGAAAAACTGGACTAATCCACAAGGATATGACTTGATGGGTTACAATATCATATCTACAGTGGAATAATGCTTGTATGGTGTTCAAAGGCAAGAAGTAACACTTTTGTTTTTCTTTAATTTTCTTGTTATGGTTCTTCTCTTAATAGGACTTATAAATCACAAATTTTAAGAGTGCAATTTTGATTTTTAAACATCTTGCCATGTATGCAAGCATATGTGTTACCCATTCTATCTGAACCTCTTTAAAGAAAAAGATAACTTGAAAAATGCAATATTAAATCACTCTCCTAGCAGTAGTTTTAAATTTTGGTATCTGGTCCAGAGTATCTTACATTTATTCATTTATACACTAAATATACATTGAACACTTACTAAATATCAGGCACTCATAATAGGTTTCAATTTATTCATTTCATTTGATTTCAGTAACAATGAGCCAGCGAGCTAGGAACTTGTGTTCAAGTGTTAACATAGCATAGAAAAATCTTAGCCCATCTGTGAGAACATAAAAACTTGAAAGCACAGCTGGCATTTATATTTTACTTGGAGGAAAGCATTAGAGAGTTCAGAAGGTCCACCCCCTGCCCCAGCTCTTGAGTTATGTCAAAGAAAGTATATACCTCAATGAAAAAGCGCCAACAGTATTTATGGAGGAGAATAAAATAAAAGCATTTGGTAAAAAAAAGTATTTTCCAGCAGATAAAAAAAGAGTCTTCTTAACTTTTGCTTTCTCCAAATTGTCAATCCTAAGGTTGCTGCCTCTTCTGGGTGGTCTTTATTCTACATCCACTCACATCACCTGACTATCTGGTGGGGTTACAAGAAGGGCAGCTATGCCCTGAGGGGGCTGGGAGAGAAAAGGTTCATTCCTCTCACTGCTGCCAGAACGGCCCTGAAACTCTCACCTAGACAATCCTTCCTGAAATTCTCTCAATCTCTTCCATCTTGACCATTGGTCAATCCAAAGATGGTGACCTCAGTCCAATCTGCTTCTATACACAGCTTCTGAGACTAAATGTTAGAGATGTTTTTCCTCATTCCAGGCCATTCTGGAAGTTGTTATTAACATAATTTTACTTGAACAGAAATGTTGATGGGATAGGGAGAGGAGATGTTGCTTTTCTAACACAATTTCCTGGAAAATGATAAATCCTCCCCATCCTTGGGGGCCCAAGGGGGTGGAGAGGATGTGCACACATCACAGCAATAGGGTGATGATTTCACCTCATTTGTTTTATTTTTTGTTTTAACTTTTCTGGCCAAGCAGAAAGTAAGTCAGCTTTATTTACCTAAGCCAGTGTAGTATACAGAAGTTTTGGCTTCCATATTTATCTTGAGCTCTTCGTTTTGGATATGAGGTCTGGACTTACTCAGTTAGTGCTTATGGATCTTTTACCAGTAATTGATTAGGGAATCTTTAAAAAAAAAAAAAAAAAAAAAAAAAACAGGGACATGATAGAAAGATGCACACACATACAATCAGGTAAGCTCATTATAAAAAATAACAAAATTAAAAAAAAATCAAAGAATATAAGACATTCAAGGAAAGGGAGAAAGCATTCCTTATGCATATATAAGCAAGGATTATTTCTCTTCCTGGGAACTTAAAGTGGAGTGGAAATAAGGTTTGGGGAGAAGAGGAGGCTGAGGATCCTACACATATTACTGTGAGTTCTTTATCAGTAGTCTGTTATGAATTAGCTGCACGTTCCTGGAAAAGTTACTGCCCCTGGTTTTCCTGTTGGAAAAAGACTGTGTGACCTTTAAGATTTCTCCCAGTCTTAATAATGCGGATAATAATAACTCATAATAGCAACTATTATTTATTGAGAACCTGCTGTATTATTTGAAATAATTCTCTTAAGCAGCAATCAATATCCTAATTAAGAGATGAAGAGATTGTGGCTTAAAGATATCTAGCACTTACACACAGTCTTAAGCTTTATATAATGCAAAATATGTTAACAAGATGCAAAATGTTAAGAGAAATTCATGACAACTAATTTATTAGCAACATGTGAATTATTTTTATATTTAAAATGTGTTGCATAATCTCATCTTAATGGATATTTATTTATGAGCCTGTTATTCAGCAAACGTTAAGTAGTATGGTACAAGGCACATTGGAATCAACAAAACCTTTCCAAGAATGCTGGGTGGGTCACTCCACTTTTGTGGGTAATTTTCATCATTTCTGAGCTAGACCAGAGTTTCTGGATACAGACTACAAAGATGGAGTCTGTGAAACTCCAGGTATCATATGAGAAGTTGTAAAGGTTTGTGTATACTTTGTGCAGATATAAGTGATGTTCTGAGGAGAGGACCTAAAACTTTCACCAATGTCTAGCACAGTGGTTTTTCAATAAAAGTTGAGCACTACTCTTTTAGATGATCTTGAAGGAGCTTTCTTTTTCTGCCTTGGGTATTTAAGTATGCAGATTGTCTTAGTTCTTGAAGCTTTGCTTTCTATTTGTGAGCTCTGTTCTTGTGAGAGACCTGTATTTTCAACTCTGTCAGGGGCATACCTGAGGGGCACTATCATCTGGCATTCCAGAAATATTCTTCTAAGTCCTTCCATTGACAGTCTTTAAAATTCCACCTGAACTCTATCACAAAGGTCTCAGACCAAAGATGTAAACAAGAACACATTAAAAGTCAAATTTCCTGCAAGGAAGAATACATGCAACTCAAACAAACGAGTCATTGCTTCATAACATTAGAATGAACCATGAAACACAGTCTGAAGAAACTGGGTGTATGAATCATAGATGAAGCACTGTACGTACTCCTATGTTCTCAAAAGACATTTTGATGAATGAAACTACCCAAATGGGAGAGTAGATATGTGGCATATTTGGCAACCAAAGCATAATCATGTTTATTTTAATTTTTATTTATTAAAAAAAATTTTAATGTTTATTTTCTAAGAGAGAGACAGAGCATGGGCAGGAAAGGGGCAGAGAGAGAGAGAGGGAGACACAGAATCTGAAGCAGGCTTCAGGCTCTGAGCTGTCAGCACAGAGCCCTATGCAGGGTGAGAACCCTTGAACCATGAGATCATGACCTAAGCTGAAGTCAGATGCTTAACAGACTGAGCCACCTAGGTGCCCCCGAGAATAACCACTTTTAAACAAACACTCTTCTGTATGGTGAAATGATTCTCAGTAATAATTATGAAATGAAGGAAATAATAATAATAATAATAATAATCATAATATAATGGCCAGGAAAGAAATGTTAATTACAGATATATATATATTTATAAAGGAGGAATATAATTGGAGGAAAAGTAAAATTGGGAAACTTCTGAATTAACTTCCATGTACAATATAGCTTATATTAAATGATAAGTAATAAAAATGTGTTAATTTGAACTTTACAGATATATTAGTAAACTCACTTATAACTATATAGATTATAATAATTGTTTGAATATAAGCCAACAGAGTATTTTTTTCAATGCATAATATTTTATCACTGACAGTGCTTAGCATTGATGGTGCATGGTGATAATAAAAGCAGACCAGCCTTTTGTTGGCTTTATTATTTTTAAGTTTATTACAGTCAATACACCCCTTTAGTGCCTATAACCAATATGGACCGATGCTTACCCTTGATGTACCACTAGTGTAGGAGGAAAAAGAAATTACTCTCATTTTTTAAAAATAATTTACCTCCACCTTAAAAAGGAACATGTTAACAATCATGTTCTGGGACTGCCTTTTATGCTGCCCAGGATGCTGGCTTTATGAAGACTTTTCCAGAAAAATGATCTATGAAAAGCATTTGGCTTCCTTCCAATGAATACATGGTGAATTCCTCCAAGATGTTAGATTGGCTGATTTTGTAGCAATCAATTCTTTCTGATTAGGTTGGTATCAGATGGAAGTTACAACCAGGCCAAGCATTGCCCCTGCCATTTCTCTAAGCCATGACATCTTGAGCAGTAGACAGAATATTATGCTTGTCATCCCCTTTCAGGAGCAAAGTTAAAATGGAAATGTATGTTGTGCTGACCACTCTCTCTGTTCCACTGAGTTAACTAAACAAGGGAGATTAGGTAAGAAGATGAGGGAGGTTGAACAATCCAGGCAACAGAGTTTAAAATCATTGGAGAACAGCTGCATTCATGGAAACTACTATCTGACGTTAGTTATGTTTTCATTAAGTTTGTGGCAAGTAATTTAGTGTTGCTCCAACATTTAAACCAAAAGACATATAATTACCATGATCTGTGCTGAGATAGTTTTTTGCCTCTGACCACACCAGTCTCTCCGGCAAAAACAGAATTTCTACCACTGCATTAGAGACCAGACCATAGCTCTTATTCTGACACTTTGATAAAAGACCTTTTCAAGCTTTTGCCTGAAGTAGGCTAATAACTGAAGACTTTCTTGGTTTGGGGAATCTGAACTATTTAAATGCTTGCTCATTTTTTTGTAACAGACACCTAGCAAAAACATATTCTAAAATATCTGGAAAGTTTCAATTAATTAGACCCATACAATCAAGAGGTAAATGACACAAACAATTTGTTTGTGTTAATTTGAAACAGAAAGCACCAAGCCTTTCATTTTGTGAGAGGTAAGTTGGTCTATTTTGTCTGCAGAAAATATGAGTTACATGCAAAAGTGTTTCTGAGAGTAAGGGGTTCAGGGAATTGTGAGTTTTTCAGGCTAACAGGTTTTTTCTTCCTCTAGAGTTACTCATAGCCTTCAATATGTCTATTTGCATTCAATATGCTGATTATTTCCAAGAGGGGGATATGGTATTATGTGTTTCCAAATTGACTACATAATTTTTTTTCATGAAGTATCTTTTGGAATTCAGCATTCAGTGGACCCTATTTTGAGAAAATCCTGTCTCTCTTCAGTAGGGGAAAAGAGCATGTTTCTGCCACTGAGATTCTGATCTCTCTGTTTGCCTTCTATCAGATTCCAAATCTTCTGCTTGGAAACTTAGATCCCCTATATTCCTGATAATGCCAAAGAAGACCAACAGACATAATCTGCCTATTTGAATCAGACAGTCTCTAAGATGTTCTCTGAGGAAATGAGATGTCATGGGAAGAATATAAGCTTGAAATAACAGTTGAATGCCTTGATTGATATTGTTGCATTATAGATGCATAGTAGATCTAATTTTGATTCTTTCCATAATTATATGTTTAAAAATAATTATTTATTTATGTTGAAATTGTTTCAAATAGAGTAATATTGAGTGGATGTGATTATATGAGCATCTGATAAGGAGTCCACTTTAGATGAAGAGGTATTAAATGATTTGGTAGTAACACATGTCGTCTACAATGCAAAAGCAATCAATGGACATACATTAGCCAATAGTATCTATGAGAATCTGCCAGTCCCAGCCAAAAAGAGAGACTTCCAAGAGAGATTTTGAAATAATAGTTGACAGTTTGACTTAGTCTTCATTGTCTTGAATCATACAATTATACAAAATCAATTGGAAGGTAAATTTACAAGAAAAATCACGTTACTTAAAAATTATGAGTGACTGGGGCGCCTGGGTGGCTCAGTCGGTTAAGCGTCCAACTTCAGCTCAGGTCATGATCTCACAGTTTGTGAGTATGAGCCCCACATCCGGCTCTGTGCTGACAGCTCAGAGCCTGGAGCCTGCTTCAGATTCTGTGTCTCCCTCTCTCTCTGCCCCTCCCCTGCTCATGCTTTATCTCTCTCTGTCTCAAAAAAAAAAAAAAAAAAAAAAAAATTATGAGTGACTTACTTGATTTGATGCACGTGTATTATGTTTCTAGGTTTTACTCAAAATTTACACTAAGGAATTCTGATGTGTGTGAGATTTGAATTTTTTTCCAAACTTTAATATATATGCCCTATAATTACTAACATAGAACAGAGGGTGGGACCTATTGGGAGAGAAGGAAGTTATTACAACCATTGTGTATCTCCTGTCTACGAGGAACACATATGTTTTCTCATTTAACTTTAATAACAACCTGTGGAGGGTCCATTAACCCAGTTTTACCAAGATGGGCACACAGATGTTAAGTAAAATGCCCAAGATTAGTTATTAAGTCTGGGCAGAGTCAGGATTGTGAACCTAAATTAAGCTCCAAAATCCATATCCTTCCCATCAGTAAGTGGCTGTGAAGTAACAATAGGATTTTATTTAACAAGGTATTTTTCACAGTATTTAATCAAATATAATAGTAAGTTTCCAAGTGGACTTAAAATAAGTCAGTTGGCAGAAACACAATTTTTCATGCGACCCTTAAGTAACACTTTGTCATACTAAGACTGTCATACTTTAGGTGGCAGAATCATGCCTCTCTTGTTCTTTTTGATTCTGTGCACATTATGGACACTTGACAATGTTTAAAAAACAATCCACATACAATGCCCACAATGACTGGGCTTGAGTGCTTTGTTTGAGCAGACTTTCCCTCTGGCTGATTTGTGATTTCATTATCTCACATATTTTATGTTTGCTGATTGAAGGTGACCAAAGTGCCAGGTATTTTTAGCTCATTATATAAAACACTCGTTAATGAAGAGTCACAGCAAGTTTAAATTTGCTTAATGTTTATTCTCACTTTTTTTTCCTGGGCCTTCGTGTGGCATTTCCCTTTCTCTCATGTTTTTAAATCTCAGATAAAAAGTATTTCTCTGAATTTAAGAAACTATTTCTAGTGACCTGAAAGTTTTATTATATGAAATAAAAAGAGGGATGAGAACTATATACAAGAACAAAAAAGGAATGTTTGTTAGTGAATCAGAAACAAATTGGGAACAAATAGAGAACATAGAAAATACAGCAGTATGCTTATAGCATGTACAACGTTGCACATTATTTCTGTCACTTTGAAAAATGGCCTTTGAAATTTGCTAATGGCCTCCAAATTGCTAAATTGATCGTAATTTAGTAGGCAACTAATAACAAAAAATTGCCATTTGCAATGCTTACTTAAAGCAAAAAAGAAAAGAAAAGAGAAACCTGTACAGATGAAAGCCTCTCTTAATGTAAGAGGAATGACTGAGAAGAAAATATATTTTATCTGCTCTCTATCAGCCTGACCTGAAAGAAATTGGTTTACAATTTCTTTGAATAGAATTAAAAGCATGTGGTCTCTTATTCATATACAAATGTTAAATTAAACACATATATATAAAGTTAGGAAGTGTATATAATTTATAGAGAAGAAAATATACCCTGTGATTAAATTAAAATGGGAATGTACTATTACCATATTTCACCAGTGACGGCACATTGCCTCTTTCAAAAAATATTTTAATATTTCAATTTAATATTTGAAGTCAAAGTTTAAAACCAAAAACTGTGTGAAAAGATCAGATAAGAAATTAATTCTTATCTGTGTCATTATAGGACTAATACTGGACAAACACATGCAGTACACAATAATGCAGACTGTTTCAGTCAAGATTTCCAGCTCTCTGCTGCAAGATGTTTCACAACTAGCCAGTGTTGGCAAATTTAAGAGATGTCAGTTTTATTCTCTACTCATACTTCTCCTCTAGTGAGGGTGCCTATGTTCTTGATACTTCTCATTCTTTTTTTTTAAATTTTTTTAATGTTTATTTATTTTTGAGAGAGGTAGAGTGTGAGCAGGGGAGGGGCAGAGAGAGAGGGAGACACAGAATCCAAAGCAGGCTCCAGGCTCTGAGCTGTCAGCACAGAGCCCAACGTGGGGCTCGAACTCAAGAGCTGTGAGATTATGACGTGAGCCGAAGTTGGATGCTCAACTGACTGAGACCTCCTGGTGCCCCTTGATATTTCTCATTCCTAGAAGTGTTTCCCTCTAGGGCACCTGGGTGGCTCAGTTGGTGGACTTTAGCTCAGGTCATGATCTCATGGGTCGTGAGTTTGAGCCCCACATCAGGCAGTCTGCTGTCAGCACAGAGTCCAATTGGGATCCTTCCTCTGTCCCCCTTTCTCTCTGCTCCTCCCCCACCCCCACTCAAGTTCTCTCAAAAATAAATAAACATAAAAAAAAAAGAAGTATTTTCCTCTACCTTCTTGATCTAAGGATCAGCTTAATGGAGACTTCACCTTTGAGATCTAGCTCAAGGGCTTACACACCCACTCATTAGCAATCACTAAAGACGCCTGCAGGTGGCTAAGGCTTCCTCTTTTTGTCACTCCCCTGTGCTTTGACTGACTATGGGGATGAACCACTCTACAACCTCACCAGTGATTTCTGCTGTTACTGTACCCCAGTCACCCACAACCACAACTACAGACATTACCTGTTCCAAACCTCTTCCAACTCTGACCTCTTCAACACCTACATCCTTCTCTCTCCTTCTCTGTCATCCAACTCCTTCATGTTTTTACCCACACAGCACATATTCTTTGTCCTCACTGAGACTTCTTGTCTTTTTGCTTCTTCTTTTCCTCTAGATTAATTCCCTGCCATATTTGCCTCTTTCTGTAAAATAAAGCCAAGACTTCATCATGCATAACTTTAATATTTTAGTTGCTACCACTTGCAAATCCCATATTCCCTGTTCTTCCATCCAGGGATACTATAACTCTGATTCAATTTATATTTCCACTTTTTCTTTTTTCTTTTTCTTTTCTTTTTTTTATATCTAGTCAGATGACATCTGAAAAACAAGTCATATAAGAAGGTGGCTTGATCACATCACAGATTCATGGTCTCCAGCATTTGGCTGGTGTTAAAGTCTTCATAATTATGTTTCCTGCTTGATTAAACTTGAAACACCTATGATAAAACTTTGACTTCCTCCTCATGCTTCTGCCCTGCAATTCCTTTTCAGTTTTTTTTTCAATATATGAAATTTATTGTCAAATTGGTTTCCATACAACACCCAGTGCTCATCCCAAAAGGTGCCCTCCTCAATACCCATCACCCACCCTCCCCTCCCTCCCACCCCCCATCAACCCTCAGTTTGTTCTCAGTTTTTAAGAGTCTCTTGTGCTTTGGCTCTCTCCCACTCTAACCTCTTTTTTTTTTTTTTCTTCCCCTCCCCCATGGGTTTCTGTTAAGTTTCTCAGGATCCACATAAGAGTGTAAACATATGATATCTGTCTTTCTCTGTATGGCTTATTTCACTTAGCATCACACTCTCCAATTCCATCCACGTTGCTACAAAGGGCCATATTTTGTTCTTTCTCATTGCCATGTAGTACTCCATTGTGTATATAAACCACAATTTCTTTATCCATTCATCAGTGGATGGACATTTAGGCTCTTTCCATTATTTGGCTATTGTTGAGAGTGCTGCTATAAACATTGGGGTACAAGTGCCCCTATGCATCAGTACTCCTGTATCCCTTGGGTAAATTCCTAGCAGTGCTGTTGCTGGGTCATAGGGGAGGTCTATTTTTAATTTTCTGAGGAACCTCCACACCGTTTTCCAGAGTGGCTGCACCGGTTTGCATTCCCACCAACAGTACAAGAGGCTTCCCGTTTCTCCACATCCTCTCCAGCATCTATAGTCTCCTGATTTGTTCATTTTGGCCACTCTGACTGGCGTGAGGTGATATCTGAGTGTGGTTTTGATTTGTATTTCCCTGATGAGGAGCGACGTTGAACATCTTTTCATGTGCCTGTTGGCCATCTGGATTTCTTCTTTAGACAAGTGTCTATTCATGTTTTCTGCCCATTTCTTCACTGGGTTATTTGTTTTTCGGGTGTGGAGTTTGGTGAGCTCTTTATAGATTTTGGATACTAGCCCTTTGTCCGATATGTCATTTGCAAATATCTTTTCCCATTCCGTTGGTTGCCTTTTAGTTTTGTTGGTTGTTTCCTTTGCTGTGCAGAAGGTTTTTATCTCCATAAGGTCCCAGTAATTCATTTTTGCTTTTAATTCCCTTGCCTTTGGGGATGTGTCGAGTAAGAGATTGCTACGGCTGAGGTCAGAGAGGTCTTTTCCTGCTTTCTCCTCTAGGGTTTTGATGGTTTCCTGTCTCACATTCAGGTCCTTTATCCATTTTGAGTTTATTTTTGTGAATGGTGTGAAAAAGTGGTCTAGATTCAACCTTCTGCATGTTGCTGTCCAGTTCTCCCAGCACCATTTGTTAAAGAGACTGTCTTTTTTCCATTGGATGTTCTTTCCCGCTTTGTCAAAGAGTAGTTGGCCATACGTTTGTGGGTCTAGTTCTGGGGTTTCTATTCTATTCCATTGGTCTGTGTGTCTGTTTTTGTGCCAATACCATGCTGTCTTGATGATGACAGCTTTGTAGTAGAGGCTAAAGTCTGGGATTGTGATGCCTCCTGCTTTGGTCTTCTTCTTCAAAATTACTTTGGCTATTCAGGGCCTTTTGTGGTTCCATATGAATTTTAGGATTGCTTGTTCCAGTTTCGAGAAGAATGCTGGTGCAATTTTGATTGGGATTGCATTGAATGCATAGATAGCTTTGGGTAGTATTGACATTTTGACAATATTTATTCTTCCAATCCATGAGCAGGGAATGTCTTTCCATTTCTTTATATCTTCTTCAATTACCTTCATAAGCTTTCTATAGTTTTCAGCATACAGATCTTTTACATCTTTGGTTAGGTTTATTCCTAGGCATTTTATGCTTCTTGGTGCAATTGTGAATGGGATCAGTTTCTTTATTTGTCTTTCTGTTGCTTCATTGTTAGTGTATAAGAATGCAACTGATTTCTGTACATTGATTTTGTATCCTGCAACTTTGCTAAATTCATGTATCAGTTCTAGCAGACTTCTGGTGGAGTCTATCGAGTTTTCCATGTATAGTATCATGTCATCTGCAAAAAGTGAAAGCTTGACTTCATCTTTGCCAATTTTGATGCCTTTGATTTCCTTTTGTTGTCTGATTGCTGATGCTAGAACGTCCAACACTATGTTAAACAACAGCGGTGAGAGTGGGCATCCCTGTCATGTTCCTGATCTCAGGGAAAAAGCTCTCAGTTTTTCCCCATGGAGGATGATGTTAGCTGTGGGCTTTTCATAAATGGCTTTTATGATGTTTAAGTATGTTCCTTCTATCCCGACTTTCTCAAGGGTTTATATTAAGAAAGGGTGCTGAATTTGGTCAAAGGCCTTTTCTGCATCGATTGACAGGATCATATGGTTCTTATCTTTTCTTTTATTAATGTGATGTATCACGTTGATTGATTTGCGAATGTTGAACCAGTCCTGCATCCCAGGAATGAATCCCACTTGATCATGGTGAATAATTCTTTTTATATGCTGTTGAATTCGATTTGCTGGTATCTTATTGAGAATTTTTGCATCCATATTCATCAGGGATATTGGCCTGTAGTTCTCTTTTTTTACTGGGTCTCTGTCTGGTTTAGGAATCAAAGTAATACTGGCTTCATAGAATGAGTCTGGAAGTTTTCCTTCCCTTTCTATTTCTTGGAATAGCTTGAGAAGGATAGGTATTATCTCTGCTTTAAACGTCTGGTAGAACTCCCCTGGGAAGCCATCTGGTCCTGGACTCTTATTTGTTGGGAGATTTTTGATAACCGATTCAATTTCTTCGCTGGTTATGGGTCTGTTCAAGCTTTCTATTTCCTCCTGATTGAGTTTTGGAAGCATGTGGGTGTTTAGGAATTTGTCCATTTCTTCCAGGTTGTCCAATTTGTTGGCATATAATTTTTCATAGTATTCCCTGATAATTGTTTGTATCTCTGAGAGATTGATTGTAATCATTCCATTTTCATTCATGATTTTATCTATTTGGGTCATCTCCCTTTTCTTTTTGAGAAGCCTGGCTAGAGGTTTGTCAATTTTGTTTATTTTTTCAAAAAACCAACTCTTGGTTTCATTGATCTGCTCTACAGTTTTTTTAGATTCTATATTGTTCATTTCTGCTCTGATCTTTATTATTTCTCTTCTTCTGCTGGGTTTCAGCTGCCTTTGCTGTTCTGCTTCTATTTCCTTTAGGTGTGCTGTTGGATTTTGTATATGGGATTTTTCTTGTTTCTTGAGATAAGCCTGGATTGCAATGTATTTTCCTCTCAGGACTGCCTTCGCTGCGTCCCAGAGCGTTTGGATTGTTGTATTTTCATTTTCATTTGTTTCCATATATTTTTTTCAACGTTTTTTTTTTTTTTTTTTTTTTTTTTTTTTTTTT
>NW_026057582.1:58695180-58695938 GCF_023721935.1 Panthera uncia | reverse complement strand
TCCATATATTTTTTAATTTCTTCTCTAATTGCCTGGTTGACCCACTCATTTTTTAGTAGGGTGTTCTTTAACCTCCATGCTTTTGGAGGTTTTCCAGACTCTTTCCTGTGGTTGATTTCAAGCTTCATAGCATTGTGGTCTGAAAGTATGCATGGTATGATCTCAATTCTCTTATACTTATGAAGGGCTGTTTTGTGACCCAGTATATGATCTATCTTGGAGAATGTTCCATGTGCACTCGAGAAGAAAGTATATTCTGTTGCTTTGGGATGCAGAGTTCTAAGTATATCTGTCAAGTCCATCTGATCCAATGTATCATTCAGGGACCTTGTTTCTTTATTGACCGTGTGTCTAGATGATCTATCCATTTCTGTAAGTGGAGTGTTAAAGTCCCCTGCAATTACCACATTCTTATCAATAAAGTTGCTTATGTTTATGAGTAATTGTTTTATATATCTGGGGGCTCCGGTATTCGGCACATAGACATTTAGAATTGTTAGCTCTTCCTGATGGATAGACCCTGTAATTATTATATAATGCCCTTCTTCATCTCTTGTTACAGCCTTTAATTTAAAGTCTAGTTTGTCTGATATAAGTATGGCTACTCCAGCTTTCTTTTGGCTTCCAGTAGCATGATAAATAGTTCTTCATCCCCTCACTCTCAATCTAAAGGTGTCCTCAGGTCTAAAATGAGTCTCTTGTAGACAGCAAATAGATGGGTCTTGTTTTTTTTTTTTTTTTTTAATTTTTTTTCAACG
>NW_026057582.1:58679254-58690180 GCF_023721935.1 Panthera uncia | reverse complement strand
TCTCAGCTTCCTCTTTTTCCATAACTTTATCTTCTAGTTCACCTATTCTCTCCTCTGCCTCTTCAATCCGAGCTGTGGTCGTTTCCATTTTATTTTGCATCTCGTTTAAAGTGTTTTTCAGCTCCTCCTGACTGTTCCTTAGTCCCTTGATCTCTGTAGCAAGAGATTCTCTGCTGTCCTCTCTACTGTTTTCAAGCCCAGCAATTAATTTTATGACTATTATTCTAAATTCACTTTCTGTTATATTATTTAAATCCTTTTTGATCAGTTCATTAGCTGTTGTTATTTCCTGGAGATTCTTCTGAGGGGAATTCTTCCGTTTGGTCATTTTGGAGAGTCCCTGGAGTGGTGGGGACCTGCAGGGCACTTCCCCTGTGCTGTGGTGTTTAACTGGAGTTGGTGGGCGGGGCCGCAGTCAGACCTGATGTCTGCCCCCAGCCCACCGCTGGGGCCACAGTCAGACTGGTGTGTACCTTCTCTTCCCCTCTCCTAGGGGCGGGATTCACTGTGGGGTGGCTTGGCCTGTCTGGGCTACTTGCATACTGCCAGGCTTGTGGTGCTGGGGATCTGGCGTATTAGCTGGGGTGGGTAGGCAAGGTGCACGGGGGCAGGAGGGGCAGGCTTAGCTCACTTCTCCTTAGGTGATCCACTCCAGGAGGAGCCCTGTGGCAGCGGGAGGGAGTCAGACCCGCCGCCGGAGGGGTGGCTCTGCAGAAGCACAGCGTTGGGTGTTTGCGCGGAGCGAGCAAGTTCCCTGACAGGAACTGGTTCCCTTTGGGATTTTGGCTGGGGGATGGGCGAGGGAGATGGCACTGGTGAGCGCCTTTGTTCCCCGCCAAGCTGCGCTCTGTTGTCCAGGGCTCAGCAGCTCTCCCTCCCTTTGTCCTCCAGCCTTCCCGCTTTCCGAGCAGAGCTGTTAACTTATGACCTCCCAGATGCTAAGTCCTGCTTGCTGTTGGAACACACTCCGTCCGGCCCCTCTGCTTTTGCCAGCCAGACTCAGGGGCTCTGCTTGGCCAGCGGGCAGCCTCTCCGCCCTGGCTCCCTCCCGCCAATCCGTGGAGCGCGCACTGCCTCGCCGCCCTTCCTACCCTCTTCTGTGGGCCTCTCGTCTGTGCTTGGCTCCAGAGACTCCATTCTGCTAGTCTTCTGGTGGTTTTCTGGGTTATTTGGGCAGGTGTAGGTGGAATCTAAGTGATCAGCAGGACGCGCGGTGAGCCCAGCGTCCTCCTATGCCGCCCTCTTCTATATCTAATTCCTTTTCAGTTTTACCATAACCTTTTGTTTCCAATTTCATGTGCAAAATTAGTCATTAACAAGAGACTAAGTTTGTCATTCCACTGACAAACGTATTTTTAATCCATAGCCACACTTCAAACTTATTGCCTTTATCTATGTTCTGGCTCCTGTGCTAATTAGGGAACTTTCTCTATCCCTACCGGTTCCTTCTTGTCAGCATTTAAATATGGTTAGATCCTCTGCAGTATCTGTTCTGCCATTCATAGTAAGTTCTTGGAAACATTCGCCCATATTTACTATTTCTACTTCCTTACTCTCATTCACTCTACAACTCATCTAAAATATTGCTTCTGCCTATCCCATTTCAGGAAAGTCTTTTGTAATTTTCTTGATAATGCTGTTGAATATATTTAGATCCTTGTCTCAGTTAACTTACCACTAACTTAAAATTGTAGAGTTCTTTGGAATCTACTTCTCGGATGACTTATTCTATCCACTTTCCCTAGGTGAACTCATTGACTTTCATAGCTTCGACTGTTAAAATATATGGTGTAAGTTTCCACATAGATCTTCCTTCTTCTGAATTACAGATCTATATATCAGTCTATCCACTAGACAGCCCTTCTTGAATTGACTTCCATGTTCCAAAGAAAACATATAATCTTCTAAGTCAATTATTTCTAATATTTCCTAAAATAGGTTACTAGTTAAGTGAATTACTGAATAAATGAAATCCTGTTTTTTCATGTGGTCTTAAAAACTATAGCCCACACTCCTCTCCATTCTCTGAACTTTTTTTGTATTTAGTGTCACTTTACAGTGACTACCATTCAATCCCAGATTTGATCATTTATTGTTTCTAAATAATGTTTTTATATACACATAATACTATTTATTAAGTGCTTCATATGTTAAAATCCTGGCTCTCTCCTAAAGTACTAAGCTTCTCAAGTTTAGCAACAGTGTCTAAAGTTAGTTTTATTTTTAAAGAATGAGGTATTTAGGAACTGAAGTAAATGATAAAAAATAAACATTTTTTTTAAAAGTAGTAAAATGTAGAGAGGGCACACACTGATATAATTTTATACCTTCTGTTCAGTAAAGGTGCTAACTATGTCTCTTGATCATATCAGTAATATTAAACAGGAACATTTTTTACAAAAATTGTACACTAATAATACCATTAAAATAGTAAAAATAGGTAATAGTAAATTTAAATAGGTACCACATTTAGTGTCAATCATGAGCCAGACATCTTCAGAACAATAGTTGAGGAAACAGACACTCAGAGGGTAATTTGTTCAAGGTTATCCTGCTTACAAGTAACAAAGGGGGTGTGCACTGGGTCTGTATTCTTCCAATGCTGTAGAGCCTCTCATTGTATCCCTTATTCTTTCTAAGTGGTAGTACCTTGCCATATAATACAAAAGGGTTGCACAAAACCACCTGCAAATTTTTCTCAAGCATGAAAATTCTGTGATTCTATTCTATAAGATTCATTCCTTATAAGAAATAAAATGATGTGTTAATGGCTCAAAGAAGTTAAGTGATGAACCGTGAAAAATCAAATAAATCTGTTCCTGGACGATTTGAAGGTATGTAATTGAGATCCTGGCTTGTAATATTTGAACCAAAATTTATTTATTAATTTTTGCATTCTTTGTTTATTAAAAAAAGAACATAAATTCAGAGCTTAGCAAGTAACTTTTTAAAAATGTAAAAACTGAGGCCCGGAAAGATTTTGGCTCATCAGGGTTCCCTCAGTGAGTTGTCATGACAGTTTCATCCCCTTTCCTCTGGGCCCATATCTTTTCCACAAAGCTGTGAGACCAAGACACAAAGATATTGGTCTCTACCACAATCTACATGGCAGCATATCTTGCAACTTTTAGGAAATGACAAGAGAAAGAGGGACTCAAACAATCTCTTCTATTCAAAGTTTTAAAAATTTTTTATGTGCACAAGCAACTTTTCCCTTCTATTCAAAAGAAAAGTATTGCTAATTGCATTCATTTTCTTGCTAGTACTACCAAATAATGTTTGAAAACTTGGTAGTGAAAGGATGTAACTGCTATGAAATGTTTAAGTAGCAAACATGTAGCCTCAGTTTACCTGAACTGGATGAGTAGAGGGATGATAATAAGAATATTTAATTCAACTACTCATTGAGTTGGTCATAAACCACTGTCTATACAATATTTTATGGGCTTTTCTTATTTCCTTTGTTATGCTTTCTTTGAATTGTGATAAAACTTTTATTAGTTTTAGATATTGCTCCAAAATATTCTCTTATCTACGAGATACCATTTGTGTTTAATTTGCTGCATTGTTTTTTGTTGTTGTTTTATTTCTCAACAACTGTTCGTTAGGTTTTTTTAGTGCACTAATTTATTCCCTAGAGCACAATCGTAGCGTTTTCAAGATCTCAGAATAAGGAGCAGGGCTTGAAGACTGGGTCTTAGGGAAAGAATTTAGCAGTGGCCTATGTCATTCCAATATAGAGAAAATAGCATTCTTAATCCCTATAGTTAACAGCATGTGAGTTTTTGCCTCACTGATACTAGGATTTAGGGGGATTTTCAGTCTGTAATATTCACTTAACAAACTTTCTCTTCTTAGGTACATTCCTCTCCACTGTTACTCATTTGAAATAAATTAAGATCTAAAACAATTATGACAACTATAGATTATGATAAATTGCAGGACCACAATTTTTCTTATAAAATGCTTTATTATTTTATTGGTAATATAAATTCTATGGATATACTGCAAATGATTAAATATTAGTAGATGCAGTAAGTGTTTGTCATATTTTCTTCTAGATTATAACTTCTTTGAAGATAAACAGTATATTTATATTTATATTTATATTTATATTTATATTTATATATAATATAGTACTTACTCTTAATTCTGTGTACCTCCTACATTGGGAATTTAGCTCATCAATTATAATCTTCTTTTATGATGGTTAATTAGTTAAGTCAATTTCTTCTACATTATAAGAAAGAACTGGACAGTCACTTCCAGTTAGGAAAGGCCTGAGCAAGGGAAAATGGAAGGAAAGCTTGTCATAGCCAGGAAGAACTATGTAGCTGGAATGGTGAAGCATTTGAGGGAAAAAGGACCAATATTTATAGAGGATTTCTATTAATATTTCTCTTTAGCATAGTGGGAACCTCCTGGGTGTAAGAAGAGCTACAAGAAAGATCTGTATTATGGTTCAGAGCTTCTGCAGTTGAATATATCTATGAGGTCCTATGATAATCGAAGTCTTCTGTTTACATGCCTATATTTCTTCTACACTAAAACTACTTCTAAGTAATAATTGTCTTTTCATCTGCACATCTTCTGTACTTACTCCAAATGTCTGACACCCAGTTCTTTTTTCACAAGTGTTGTTTGAGGCTTAGTAAATTCTCAGAATGCCTGGCCATTTGTGTGGATTTTTTTTTTTTTTTTTTGTAAAACCAGATCATATTGCCATAGCTATGCTCATGTGAGCATATGATCAACAACCTGGAAACATCTACTGAAATGCCAAAAATGTAGACAATCTCCTGACTTTACTCCTGACTCTACTACCTTTCATTCTCCTTCACCTCTTTCAAGACCATTGCCCTTTGCCACACTTGGATTCCATTGTCAATGGTTATAATCACATCTTTCCAAACCCCTTCAACTCCATTGCCTGTTCCTTGTTTTTACTTCTGTGATTATACCAGAAACTTGGTGAAATCCATCCCCCTGCCCACTCCATGATCACTCACACAGTTGAATGGAGTTGGTGTAAAGCACACAATTAGACAAATTAATGTAGTTTTAAGTTCTCATGATTGAACTCAAGGGAATTCTTCACACTATTGGGCACCCATTCTCTACTTCCTCATAGCATTTGTTTTTCTGCTTTCCTGGAGAACTTTCTCACCTTTTCCCCTCTCTCATAAAACTCCAAATAGTTCTTTCCATCCTTGCTCTCAGCTGGAGGCCATATTACCAACTTCCTGACAAAACTGAAGCATTCAGAAGAGCACTTCTACAAACTGTTGCACACCTATCCTCATTCGATGCTTGAGACTTTTACTCTTCCTCCTTTTACTGTGGATGAACTGGTCATGCTCCTTGCTAAAGCCCAGACTTTGTGCATCCCCTTACCACTTATTCAAGAAAATTACTTCCTCAATCCCACATTCTGTCTTTTCATTCCCTAGGATCATTCTCATCAGCATACAGACAAGCTAGTTTCCCCATCTTAAAAATAACCCTCTCCTGATTCAACTTTTCTCTCCACAACCTCCCCATTTCTCTGCTCCATTTTACACAACAAAAACAAAAACAAAGAAACACCTCTTTGGGGCACCTGGGTGGCTCAGTTGTGAGCCTCAGACTCTTCATTTTGGCTCAGGTCATGATCCCAGGGGCGTGGGATTGAGCCCTGCCATCTGACTCCTCACTGAGCTAAGCAGGGAGCTTGCTTAAGATTCTCTCTCTCTCTCTCTCTCTCTCTCTCTCTCCCCCCCTCTCCCCATGCTCGCACTTACTCTTTCTCTAGGGAAAAAAAAAAAAACAAGAAAAGAAAAAAAAAAAGAAAAAAAATGTTAGTGCAAACTTGGTATCCCCAATTTAATTCCTCCCCTTCCACATCAATCAGGTTTTTGCCTCTACCGTTCCACTGAACAGAATCTTGTCAAGGTCATAGGTAACTTACCAGAGTAAGTTCTTAGTCCTCATATTCTTTGATCCTTGATTTGCCTTGAAACGTGGTTCACTTGGCTTGCAAGACCCTGTACTTTCCTGATTTTCCTCCTATAACACTGTCTGTTCCTTTTCTGCTTCTTTTCCTGGTTCTACTTTATCTCTAACTTTTAACATTACTCATTTCCTTGGTGATCTCCTTCAAACTCAATGCTTTAAATACCATTCATATGCTGATGACATCCAAATTTATACCTCCAGCCCCTGCCTCTCTTCTCTAAACATTCAACCCCTGCATCCAATTCCCACTGACATCTCAGTGTGAGTGTCTAACAAACATCACAAAAATAACATATTCCAAACAGATTTTCTGATCTTCCTTCCAACCAGTAACCTGTGGTTTTTTCCATCTCAGTTAATACAGGCTCTTGTTCTAATTTCTTGGGCACAAGACATTGACATGATTCCAACTCTTCTCTTTCTCTGGTACTCTACTCCCAGTTTGTCAGCAAATGCTTTCAGCTCTACTTTGAAAACATACCCAGAACATGGCCACTTTTTTGCCTCCCCTCCTCCTACCACTCTGGTTCAAATCTCCATGATAGGTTGCCTGGATTACTAGAGTGACCTCCTAACTCATCTCTCTGCCCCATTCTCTTTTCCAGATAGTTTTCAACACAGCAGTCAAAATGACCCTTTTAAAATGTTGTGTTAATTCTCTTTTCAAAAACCTTCCAGTGGTTCCTTATCTCTCACAGAATGAAAGCCAAAGCCCTTAGAATGACTTACAATGCCCTACACCATCTGTCTCATTTCTTACCCCCTGGGGAACCTCACACACTACCTTCTTCCATGTTCGTTTCACTCTAAATACAATGGCCTCTCTGCTCTTCCTAGAACACAACAGAGTTCCATCCCAGGATCTTTATACATTAAGTTCCTACTTCTAACAACAGTCTTCTTTACATACCTCTGCTTGGCTTTGTCCCTCATTTCTTCCAGGTCACCTTGTCAAGGATGGCTTACCTGACTCCCTTATGTGAATTGACATTTCTACACTCCCTATCCCTCTTTTCTCTACATTATTTGTCACCTTCTGATATACCATACACTTCTCTTATTCATTTTTTATTTGCTTTTTTTCTCCTAAAATATTAGCGCCATGAGGATAAGACATTGACATCTGTTTTGTTACTAGGTACCTTGAACAGTGATTGGATTTTAGTAGGTGCTTAATGAATATTTTTGAGCAAAAAAATTAAAGAAAAAGATGGTAGGCAACAGGCTACAGGAGAAAACAGACTAATTACCCAAACACTTAAAAATATAAGTAAAAGATGAAGAGGGAAAAGCGTGTGACAGAGAATTGATCTTAACTAGCAGGAAACTCATTTTAGAGAAGTAAAAAAAAATCACTCAACTTGTAGTTTTGCCCCTAAGTGGAAATGTTTCAGAAAATGGGGTTAATTATAAAGGCAGAGCTGTCCCCAAACAGCAGATTTTTATCACTTTTTATAGCCAACATAAAGAAAGCGAAATGAACCATACCTAACTCACATAGTAATAATAAATAAATAAATAAATTAATTAATTAATTAAATACATAAATAAATAAGTGGAAAGTGAACAAAAATTAAGGGATAGTGGTGAAAAGGATTATTTGGTATTACTTCCTGGTCTCAGGAAGAAATATGAGTAACTAAGATACATAATTTTTAACATACTGGCAAACCTCTGGGCACAATTCTGCTTGTGTTCTTTGATTTTTAAATAAAAAAAAACCACTCAAAATACAATTACAATGAGCAGATTTCAGGGCCAGTTTCTTCTCCCTAGGACTTGATAAGTCTTCGCTCTCTTCCATTCAGACTTCAACTCTTAGGTATAAACTTACGATAAAGACATGGGGCTTCTGGGTGGCTCACTCAGTTAAGCATCTGACTTTGGCTTAGGTCATGATCTGCCAGTTAATGGGTTCAAGCCCCACGTTGGGCTCTGTGCTGACAGCTCAGAGCCTGGAGCCTGCTTCAGATTTTGTGTCTCTCTTTCTCTGTGTTACCTTCCTGCTCACTCTCTGTCCCTCAAAAATAAATAAAAATGTTAAAAAAATAAATAAAGTTATGATAAAGACAAAACACCATTCCAAAAGCATCCCTTACAAGGCTTATAAAAGTAAAATTTCAATAAAATTCAAATATTCATTGGAATACTCCTGACTAGATTGGTGGAAATGTTATCAAGGCCTCATGTCTTCTGATTACATAAAAACTTGATGACCTCACTACTCATCTCAGTTCGAAAACAAATGTGTTTGTATAAGTGAAAGACTTTCCCCTGGGTCTCCTTCTTTATGAACAAAACTATTCATTTTAAGAATGATCTATTCATGGCGGTGTTCTAGCTTCAACAACTTTCATGGGGCTACGTACAAATGTTGCTGTCCATGAAAGAAAGTGTTATATTAGATATGTTGGATAATGGGGACATAGGGCAGACTGAACTTTCCTTAAATTATTAAGTTTTTACGTTTCATTTATAAATGTTGATGATACAAAAACTTAGCCTAAGAACTGTTATAATGATAATGTGGTTTCACTTTTAACTAAATCCTATATAACATTTATTTTCATTAGATCAATGTATTTTTTAGCCCCAACACCATACTCTGAATATCTAGCAAGGAAGAATAGAGGATTTTAGAGGTCTTAGGAGTAGAAAATGTAGTCGTATCAAAGAACTACAGTTCAACTTAACATAAAACATTTTATTTATATTCACAGCGAAATGATTATGTACAAAATATGTTGCCAGTAATCTATGGTGTAAAGTCAATATTTTGGAACTTGACAGTTTTGCCTCATCCATGTCTTCATGCATAAAAGAAAATTAGAATTCTGCCTCATACCATGATGAAATAAAATGATATCAGACTTTCCCTCCTGCCACAAGAAACTATAAAACTGGACAAAATATATGAGACAATGGTTTTTTAGGCATTAAACACAAGTCCTCTCAGGACTTCTATAATTGACAAAAACAAATAATACAAGATGAGCATCATATTTTTCTGGCTTCCTTCCTGGGGCATTTTCCAGAGCACAGCTCAGGGAGGTGGAGCCCATGCAGAAGCTGGTGGTCTCACTGAATGTGGGGGCAGTATTAAAGTTTGAAACTACAAAAGTTTCTGGAAACCAAGGAATAGAGTACTGGAAAGGAAGGCTCTGTATGGAGTGGTGTTCCATAAATCTACACAGAAGGTCATTGGCAGAGGGTCTGGCTGCACATGCACAGGAAGAGATACCACAGGGCCTAACGGACAGTAGCTGCAGGGGACTCACAGCTGTCCCATAGCAGAGATGCAAAAGGTCTTAAAATGCCAGGAGATAGTTGAATGTTATTCCAGCCTCACTGGGTATGTCAGTCATTTAGTTGGAATTCCACAGAATAATGACTACTCTAGAGTAAGGGACATGCTCTAAGATTAATGAAAAAAAAGAGAAAAAAACTAAATAGACCAGCCCTAATATAAAATAAAACCACGCCCAAAAGAAGCAAAAGGATTTGTCAATAATTTGACTCTCTGACATAACACACTTTAATGCTCTTTCAAAGAAGACAATAGAATAAAGACAAAATAATGATCATAAATTCCAGTAACTACAAAACAAAAATAATTATTAGATTGATGAAGCAGCAGGAAAATGTGAACTGAAATCAAGAAAAATGAAGTCAGGGGCACCTGGGTGGCTCAGTCAGTTAAGCATCCACCTTCAGCTCAGGTCATGATATCATGGTTCATGATTCATATCGGGCCCACATCGGGCTCTGTGCTGACACCTCAGAGCCTGGAGCCTGCTTTGGATTCTGTGTCTCCCTCTCTCTCTGCTCCTCCCCCACTCATGCTCTGTCTCTCTCTCACTCTCAAAAATAAATAAACATTAAAAAAATTTTTAAAAAGAAAGAAAAATGAAGTCAATAGAAACAGATCCCCATATCCCCAAATGACCCAGATATTGGAATTGTCAGACAAGAACTTTAAAAAAGCTTTAATAATGTTCAAGGACATAAAAGAAAAATAAGCATAAGGAATAAACAAGAAAAATCAACAAAGAAATGAAACCTATAAAGAATTCAATTTCCAGAACTTATAAGCATATGTCTCAAATGAAAAATTCACCGGGTTGGCTTAACAACAAATTGGAGACCATAAAGAATAGGTCAGGTTGGGGTGCCTGGGTGGCTCAGTTGGTTAAGTGTCCAACTTTGGCTCAGGTCATGATCTCACAGCTTGTGAGTTCTCACAGCTTGTGAGATTTCACAGCTGTGCTGACAGCTCAGAGCCTGAAGCCTGCTTCGGATTCTGTGTCTCCCTCTCTTTCTGCCTCTAACCTACTTGCATTCTGTCTCTGTCTCTTTCAAAAATAAATAAACATTAAAAAAAAAAAAGAATAGGTCAGTAAACTTGAAGACAGATCAATAGAAATTACCCAATATGAAAAACATAGAGAAAAAAGACTTGCAAGAAAATTAACATAGACTTAGGGACCTGTGGATAATAGTAAGCAGTACAACAAATGTGTAACTGAAATCCCAGAAGGAAAGGATAAACTTAATGGAAGAGAAAATATAAATGAATAATGACCAAAAATTTCCTAAATTTGGTAATAACATCCTAAAAACTTAGGAAACTTCAAGCAGGATAAACATGAAACTAACCATACCCAGATATACCATAATCAAATTGCTGATAAAGAGATTATTATAAAGTAGTCATAGGAAAAAATATACATTACATACAGACAAGCAAAGATATAAATCATGATTGAGTTCTCATCAGAACAATTAGGTCAGAAGAAAATAGAAGGATATTTTTTAAAAACAAAGGAAGGAAGGAAGGAAAGGAAGGAAGGAAAAGAAAGGAAGGAAGGAAGGAAGGGGAAGAAAAAGAAAGAAAGAAAGAAAGAAAGAAAGAAAGAAAGAAAGAAAGAAAGA
>NW_026057582.1:58456654-58679244 GCF_023721935.1 Panthera uncia | reverse complement strand
AGAAAGAAAGAAAGAAAGAAAGAAAGAAAGAAAGAAAGAAAGAAAGAGAAAGGGAAAGAAACCAGCATTCTTGTCCTTTACAATGAGAGTAAAATAAATACATTTTCAGACAAGTGAAAACAACAAACATTCACTCTACACACCTGCACCATAAGAAATGCTAAGGCTAGTGGGAAATGATACCATATGGAATCAGGAATCAGGAAGAAGAAATGCAGAAGAAATGCACATGGTAAATATGTGGATGAATATAAATGGTTATCTCTCCGTCTTCTCTTAATCCCTTTAAAAGATTACTAACTACTTAAAATTAAAATAAAAATACTTATTTGGTCAGGTTTATAATGTATGAAGAAGTGAAATATATGGTAACGACTGCACAAAGAACTGTGGACCATTGAACTCGTACTCTGCATATTACCTGAAGTGGGATAATATTAGCTGTAAGAACTTTGTATCATGTTATGAATGCACAATCTCTAGTGTATAAAAATCAATAATACAAAGAGCTTCATTAAGAGTCATTTCCTGCATGAGTTCAAGTCCTGCATCAGGCTCTGCACTGACAGCTCAGAGCCTGAAGCCTGCTTCACATTCTGTGTCTTCCTCTCTCTCTGCCCCTCCCCCACTTGTTCTCTCTCTCTCTCTCTCTCTCAAAAATAAATAAATAAACATTAAGAAAAAAAAAAGAGTCATATGTCAAATCTAATAAATCTGCCTCAAGATAGTCTGGCAGGTAAAATCAGCCTCAGTGAAGTAATCAGGTTGACCAGGTACCATCATGGTAGTGCTTTATCCTGCAATAGTTGATATGAGTTCCTGGTCTCAAATTGTGTATGACTTTCTTTCATAGAAAAACGGTTATAGTTCTTACCTATTTCTGCTCACTTCTTGCTTCTTGAGAGTTAAAACTATGTCCAAAACAGTTTAAAATAAGAAAACAAAAAAGAATTATTGACAAATGATTTCTTTAATCCTTAAGTCATGTTCTGAGGGAAGACCAAACATATGACTCTAGATAGAGACTGAATAATAGACTGAATGTTCTATTATCCTCTAGGATCATACCTCCATTGTAGGAGACATACATGTTCTAGGTAGCAATGGATTTAACACTATTGTTAGATGAAGAATTAGGGAAATGATAATCTTTTCTCTTTCTATAATGGTTTTTCTAACAGGTTGAAATATTGTATACTTTGGTTGCATAATAGTGTTTTATATTCTTTAGCTATGTGTAATAGCAGCAAGGTTCACCTTTTGAAGTGCTGTGCTTGTTGACAGAATTCAAGCCTGGAAATTTATAACATCAAAAGAAGTTCTGATGTATCCATTTAACTCTGCCCTTTTATTCACATTCTTTTATGTTTTCATTTCCAGCTACTCTTTTATTTTTCCAGTGGTAATGAGAGAGATGAGTGGTTAGAATAATTCTGTTAGTCAAACAAATAAGCTGACATCTGCCTTTGAGAGCAGTTTTAATCTTCTTTTGTACTGAGGTAAATCAGATGCCTGTCAAGCCATGAAATGTTTTACAAATTCATTCATTTTCTCCCCTGGTAGAATATGCATTGGTTTAGGCAACACGCCCTCACTTTAGAGAACTATGTCCTTCTGACATCCAATAAATCCTTGAATGCCTTGTCACCCAAGGCATAGAACTGGGATACTTTAGATTAGTATTCGTCCAGAGAGTTTCCCACTGATAAAATAAAAACTTTTGTTATTTATTATAGGAACAAGAGAAGTTGAAAGACTCGTGTTCCTCAAAAAGAACAAATAAAACCACATTTCCTAATCACTTTCTACTACCCACTACCCTTCAATTTGTGTGTGATCATCCACCTCCCCCATGCTCCAGATCACCTTCCCCTCATAACTGCCATCTGGCCTGGTAACTAATTAATTACTTTACCTGACTCATAAATGTGTGACTTTTGTTAGAGGAGCACCATCCTAAACAAAATTCAGACTCCAATCTGCACCAATCCAAAACCCTGTCCAATCCAAGATCTCCCCATACTGAGTTGATCTTTCCATAGACTTAAGACCATTTCCTACAATATGATTTTTATTGAATTCTTTGAGGTATTTTGAACACATAGCATGCCAAAGTTTGGGTTTTATATAACTCTGAATTCTTTTTGACATTTTAGTCATTTCATAAGATATATCAGTGGTCAAAGACCATTCCTAGGAAAATCTTTATGATCTATTCATTCTGTTGCTTATACTTGAAATAGTTATTAAACCTAACCCTGCCATGTGCCCAGGAATGTGTTTCTTACTTGGGTTCAAAGATAAAAGGCATCACCTCTGCCTGCTGTAAGATCACGGTCCATTTGGGCAGTGGGGCAGAAACTTATACATTGTAGCACGATGTGATCCATACTAGACTAAAGCTATTGGAGCACAAAAGAGAGAGTGCTGATGGAACCTACTGGTGTTGGGGAAGCCAAAATCCTACATGGAGTCACTATGGGGAATCAAGAAAGTATAAGGGTGCGGCTTTCACTTTCAGAGAACACTTACTCCTACCAACTAGAGCACAACCAGAGGAAAAGAACCTGAAAGGGGGAAAGGCAGTCAAAGAAAATGGAGCCTGAAGGCTGAGAAGAAGACATGGAATGGACAAGATAGCTGGGTTCAAGTGTGAGAAGTGCTGTCATTTAGGAAGATGAATGTGGTTTTCAGTAGCCCCAGATTGCAAAACTTGGAAATTATCAAAAATACCAGATTTTCAATCATCTGGAGAAAATGCAATGGCTACTTTGGGAGGTAATGAGTCCCTCTGTCACTGGGGAGGTGCAGGGTTAGACATGTATTTCCAGAGATGTTGCAAAAAGGATCAAATAATCATTTGGTGATTGGACTAGATGGTTTTTTAAAGCATCTTTTCTTTCCATACTCCTGTGCCTTGCCTGGCTCTGTCGCATCTGGTACAATCCAGGAAATAAATGAGGGTGGGGAATATTGCTCTTCCAGAGGTGACACACTGAGTTTGCCTGGCCTTTTCTGCTTGTTTTTCCTCTGTGGCATTTCTTGCCTAATCTACACAGAGCATATGCAATCAGCAAATTTAAAATGTAGAGTTATTTTGGTACAGTGGAAGAAAATGTCAGCATAAGTAAGATAGAGTAGGTAGGTTTTAAGTTCATAGTCTAACATTATTTAATTAGCATGGCAGGGATTTAAAGAATTAAACAGCCTTTTGCAGACAAGTCCTTTTCACTGTCTCCTAGTCACTTGGCTCTTCTTCTGTATCACCAGAGTGGTGAGTACTGACAACACAATCTTCTCTAAGGAGAAAATGGATTTATTAAGAATAATACAAGCAGATATTTTACACTAAATATTAAAAATCAAAGAAATGCTTCTAAGAATCTCAGTCTCTTCACAGAGATGCAATACATTTGCAGAATATGCTTATTTTACTAGTTTTTTAGAGCTGCCATAACAAGTTACTATGACTTAGTGGCTTAAAAATACAGAAATGTATTCTTTCACAGTTCTGGAGGCCAGAAGTCTGAAATTGAGGTATTTTGGGGCAATGCTGCCTCCAAAGCCTATAGAAGAGACTCTTTCTTTGCCTCTTCCAACTTTTGGTGGCTCCTGGTATTCTCTGGCTTGTGGCAGCATCATTCAAACTTTTGCCTCTGTCTTCATATGGCCTTCTAGACTGTGGATCTCTCTCTGTCCTCACCTCTTCTTAGGAGGACACCAGTCATTGAGTTTAGGACCCACACTAAATCCAGGATGATTTCCTCTTGAGATCCTTAACACATTACATCTGCAAAGACTATATTTCTTTTTTTTTTTGTAAGTTTATTTATTTATTTTGAGAGGTGGGGGAGGGGTAGAGAGACAGAGGGAGAGAGAGAATCCAAAGCAGGCTCTGCACTGGCCGTGTGGGACCTAACATGGGGCTCAAACTCACAAACTGTGAGATCATGACCTGAGCTGAAATCAAGAGTTGGATGCTTAAGTAACTGAGCCACCCAGGTGCCCCTGCAAAGACTTTATTTCTAAATAAGGTCATATTGTGAAGTTCTGGGCAAACATCAGTTTTGGTTCAACCCATTATTCTGGCCATAACTAAAACTAGGCTCCACACTGAGGACTGCAAATTTCTCTCTCAAGAGCATCTCATTTTTTCAAGAATCCCATTGCCACTCTTAACCATTACTCTGTTATTCCTCCATCTTTATATGAAAAATACACCCTCCTTTGGAATGTGTATCCTGGGTATTTCATCTTCTCTCCTTTCTCAGTTATTAAAAGATAGAAATTTCCACAGTTGATTTAAAATACCAATGGAAAAATTAGTTACATGTTATTTGTGAGAGTGTGGTGGTTTGGGACTATGTGAATTTAACTGAACTGGGACTGTGGCTCTATATTCTTAGAGTAAAATGGGCAGAAATAAAGAGGCAGCCATTACCTTCTGAAGGTCCTAGAGGTTAGATGCAAGGACAAAAGAAACAACAGCAGTGCCTACAGTGATCCACCAATTCTTACAGAGATCTTCCAGAGATCTACTCTGGATCTACATGGACCTGTTTTCAGGAGGCCTGCTTTGTATCTTTCCAACTGTCTCCATCTCTCTCTCTCTCTCTCTCTCTCTCTCTCTCTCTCTCTCAGACTCTTATAGTCCCAGATTCTCCCACCACTGTGTGTGAAAAGTATTATTTCTACAATAAACTCCTTACTCCATAAGACTTACAGAGGTTCTATTGCCCTGGTTAAATCTTGGCTGATACAAACAGAAACACCACACTTCCCACTAGAATGTAGATTACATAAAGCACATTTCTTTTTTTTTTTAATCTTTTTTGCTCACTGCTGTGACCCTAGGACAGTTCCTGGCATATACTAACTGATCAGTACATTTTAGTTGAATAAATTTATAGGCAATAAGCAGATTTGAGGAGAGGGTGGAGATGCAATTTTGAAATGTTGAAACGTACACATAGACCATCTAAGTGAAGGTGTCTGGGAGGGAGCTGGTAATTAGGACAGACCCGGAGTAGGGATCCATATGTGCGAGTCATGAGCCTGGAGGTAAAGTTGCAGCTATGATAATGCACGAGACTGCTCTTGAAGAGTGGGTGGAGTGAGAAGACAGTTGAGAGTAGAACCTTGGGAAACACCAACTCAAGTGGTGTACAGGAGGTAAAAGGAAAATTAGGTAATAGAATGTCCAGGAAACAAAGGTAGAGGAATCATTGGGGAAAGAATACCAACACTAACATATGCAATTGGAAAGTATGTAATGTAAGGTCAGAAATGTTTTCATTCGGTTAGGAAAAAGAGAACAGTGATGACCTTAACAAGAGAAGTTTGATTACAGACAATGAGATAACAAGTGTTGATTTTTCTTTCTAGAGGGTTGGCTTTGAGCGGAAGAAAGGAGACAGTGATCAATAAAGGGTTCCAGAGGGTCAATGAAGTTTTTTATTTAAGTGAAAAGCACAGCTGTTTTAAAAAGCACACACATACACACACACACACACAATTTGAAAAATACAAAAGCACACACATTTGTGTGTGTATGTGTGTGTGAGAGAGAGAGAGAGAGAGAGAGAGAGAGAGAGAGAGAGATTGTGTATTGCATCTAATGGAACAAAGACAACTGAATGAGATCTGTTATTTACTAGCTGGAAGATGCTGGGCAAGTTACAGAATCTTTTTATGCCTCAGTTTCTTCATATGTTAAATGGATTAGTATCCTGGCCTCATACACTTGTGAAAATTAAATAATATCTAATTTAATTAAACAAAAATTATTAAAATTAAATAAGATCCTTGGCACCATGGCATATATATAAACACAATAAATATTAGCTGACAAGGTATTTGCTAATGCTAAGAAGAAAGGGTAGAAAGAAAGGCAAAGTCAACTGTAGAAGAGGGAAAAGGGATGACTTTTGAAGAAAGTTCCCTGTGAGAGCTAGAAGGCAAGAGATCCACAGCAAAGTGGGCAATTTCCCTTGGAAAGGAATGTTTTCCACGAAGAAGAGAAGGAAGGAGGCAAAGATGAACTTGGATGTTAATAGGTTTTGGAAGTAGAGCGAATCAAAGTGAGGGAGTTTCTACCTCATGGATGAACTCTATTTTTTTATATGAAGTGAGATCAGAAATCCAACCACTGATTTAAGGAAAGATAGAATGAAGTGGTATATTTAAAAAAGAGTTGCAGGGGCGCCTGGGTGGCTCAGTCGGTTAAGCGTCTGACTTCAGCTCGGGTCGCGATCTCACGGTCCGTGAGTTCGAGCCCCGCGTCCGGCTCTGGGCTGATGGCTCAGAGCCTGGAGTCTGCTTCAGATTCTGTGCCTCCCTCTCTCTCTGCCCCTCCCCCATGCTCGCTCTCTCTCTCTCTCAAAAATAAACATTAAAAAAAAAAGACTCCACATGAAACGTAGGCCTGGCCAACAGCTTGATGACAGTCTTATGAGAAACTTTGAGCCAGAGTGACCCAAGTAGGCCATGCCTAGATTCATGACCTACAGAAACTGAGATAATAAATGTCTGTTGATGGGGCGCCTGGGTGGCGCAGTCGGTTAAGCGTCCAACTTCAGCCAGGTCACGATCTCGCGGTCCGTGAGTTCGAGCCCCGCGTCCGGCTCTGGGCTGATGGCTCAGAGCCTGGAGCCTGCTTCCGATTCTGTGTCTCCCTCTCTCTCTGCCCCTTCCCCGCTCATGCTCTGTCTCTCTCTGTCTCAAAAATAAATAAAAACGTTAAAAAAAATTAAAAAAGAGTTGCACTGATTTGAAGCAGCAGTTGTGGGAAATAGGAAAGGGCACTGCATAAGACAGGTCAGTTGCTTGTCGGGCAAGGACATGAGTCCAATTTGAGAAGAAAAACAATCTTTAGTAGAAACAATCCCATGCTGTTGTAAGATTTCTCTAGCTGCCACTCAACAGCTTGGGTAGAGCTGGAGAACATGGATGGGATTGGCTGGGGGTTGAGATTTTGCTGGGCAAATTGCAGGAGGTGAAGAGGGAAGCAGGGGAGTCAACAGTACTGCAGGCAAGCATCTGAAGTGATGACTCCTGGGTCTAATCAGAATAGGGAAGACTGAAGTCATGAGCGGTTGATGTTTGGGGGTTCTGATGCCTGAAGAACATCTGTGGTAGGACTGGGAAGTGAGCTATTTGGAAAAGCTGATGTTTATGTTTCAGGTTTTTCAAAATTGGTGACAAACTCACCCTGCCACTCCTGGTGCTTTCTTTCTTCCCGGTTTGTGCCAGACTCCAAGGGTACTTCTCACCCAGTGCTGAAGTATCTAGAGACTCTTCTCGAATTGGTCATTTGTCTATATTGGCTATAGCTCAATTATTCATGAGCCAGCTTTCACGCCTTGTTTCAGGGACAGAACTCTTAGGTGAAACTGGGTGCACTGGTCTACACTCAAGCCACCCTGCTGCAGTATGTGCCCATTAACTTCAAGGTCTTGCCATGTTCCTTCCAGGAAGCAAAGCCCAGATACCCTCTATCCTTGAAGCCCACAAACCTCTTTCTTGTCCTAACCCCATCCTGTGCCCAGGGAGATTTTTCTACTCTGGAAAAATATTTTTTCTCAAGCCATATTATCTCTGTGGGCTTAGGCCTTACAAAATAAAAGCCACAAAGTCAGGCACACACGGGACTGAGGCAAGAACCAAGTAGTCTGTTGCCTACTGAGTTGGGGAACTAAAGGGATAAAACATTTGTTCAGATCTGAAAAAAATACACAATATCTGAAAGGATATGCTTTGCTTATTATACTGTATATGTATATTCACTTGAAAGTATGAGAAAGTTCATTTATTGGCAGAAATGACTGAGTCATTTGTATGCAGAAAACCATGTTTAAAGATGACAAAAAGGCAAGTGGCTGTGCTAGGACGAACACAGTGATCTATCCTTTTTATCCTTTTTCAGTTCTAGGGGGAAAAATCAACAAAATGGCTGGTTTTAAACTGAGCATTAGGAATACTTCCATATATGAGTAGTGGTTAATCAAACTTTGGGGAAGATATTGCATCTCAAATCCTATTATAGAACCCTTTTTAGAGATTATCTCTTTAAAAAAATTTGCTGGAATTTTGATAGCATCAGGTTCTTACTGCTTGATACAAACAGGAGATTTGATAGGCCTGCGGTGTTGGTTATCCAAAGATTTCTGCAGTAATATCATGTCTTCCCAAATAAAACAAGTTGTCTCAAAAAAAATCCTTAATATACATTTTTATTTCTTCTTTCGTCATTCTTACAGAGCATTGAAGTGTTATTCTAAGTCTCAAAGCCTGCCACAGGGAACCAAATCAAGACATTATACATCAGTAGAAACCAGGAATCATCAACAGTGTACATAGTGGCAATGGTCTGAGATTATCCTGTCATCTGAGTCTCCGTCTAGAGACACAAGGTCTCATCCTATCCACACCCGACTCCCCTCCCCCCAGACATGCTCAGTCACCACGTGTATTCTCTGACAAGACTGAGCAATATTTCATCAGTTCTCCCTAGCCACTCAGTCCTGGTTTTAATATAGCTGGAATATCTTGGGTAGCTTTATCAAGATGTAAACCTTATCATCAAGGCTTAGTTCAAAATTTAAGTTGTTTCAGCTATCAACTGAAATACAACTATATCAAATCTAAAACTTTCTCTGCTGAAGTTTTCAATGTCAAAATCTCCCCCTGGTGGATTGGAAGAGCATGTGTTTTCACAGATAGAATTGGATAGAATTTTCCAAGAAAATAAATAGATGCTAAAATTTTGTGGGTATGAAAATGAGATCTGTTTATCTCTAAATTGAGAGGGGGAAACATTGCAATTACTTAAACTGTTAACATCAAAAAAAAGTTCAATTCTAATGTAGAATTGTTTTGATTTACTCTAGTCTCACGCACAAGTGTGAATATTGACTTGTACCATTTTTTTGTTATGTGATTATCCTCTCCTGAGTTAAGACATTTTTATGGACTAAAAATGTTAATTTCCCACTTAATTGTTTAGTGAAGAGAAACATAAAATTTCCATTAGGAAATAATGTGCCGCCATCTGAATGAATCTGGCATCTGTATATTCTCATTTTTGTTATTGCTGTCAGTCAAATCAATGAAGGTCCAAGTGCAAAGACCCTAGACCACTTGAAATGTGTATGCACTTGCCCTAGGGAAGGGAAATTTATTTTTTCTAACTGATTTTGTTTCAGCAGCAACACCTCTTCCTTTCCTGGGAATACATTTTGGCTGTAATTTTGTGGAGTTGGTACAAATTTCAAAGCAGCTCTTTAGTCCTTCCCTGTCTAGTGAGTCTGCTGACCTACCTGCTTGGTATGCATTTGCCTGAGGCGGGGCAAAACTGAGGCATGGCAAGAACACAAGAATAAAGCAGAAAAAAACCGACACAGAAATAGTCATGCAGAAGGAAATGCTTAGCTGCCTACAATGCTGACAATCACGTATTTAGAACTGACAAATGGTGGTTAGCAGTTAATAAAAAATACATTTTCTTTGGCACAGATATACCAATGGCTCATCAGTCTTAAACTCCTTACAATATGCTTTATTAAGGCTATTTTTTTCAAAGCATATTACTCTAAATTTCTAATTGAGGGCAAAATTATACTTTTAGATTATAGGTAACAAAGGTAAAGAAGAAAACTGAAGTAATTGTTGGATTTATTGAAAAAACATAAATCACTAAGACGATAGATTTTTCTGTTTATGTAATTTCATGACATCAAAATCACCCTTTTTAGGGTGAAATAAAACTCTGTTTGCAAACGATTAACTTTATGTATAGAAAATCCTATAGACTTAACCAAAAATCTGTTCTATATAATTAATGAATTCCCTAAAGTTGCAAGATACAAAATTAACATAGAAAAATGAGTAGTGTTACTGTCCACTAACAACACATTTTCTGAAAAAGAAATAAAGAAATTAATCCCATTTGCGATAGCATCAGAAACAATGAAATACTTAGGAATAAGTTTAACCAAGGAGGTGAAAGATCTCTAGTCCAAAAACTATAAGAGTTTGGGGAAAGAAAGGGAATAATTGGCTATTCACATGTAAAAGAATGAAACTGGATCCCTACCATGCACCACTCACAAAAATTAGCTCAAAATGAATGAAAGACTTAAATGTAAGACCTGAAACCATGAAACTCCTAAAAGAAGACATAGGAATGAAGCTCCTTGACATGAGTCTTGGCAATGAAGTTTTGGATATGACACTTCAAGCACAAGCAACAAAATAAAAAATAAACAAGTGGGACTACATCAAACTAAAAAGTTTTTATACAGCAAAATAAACCATCAACAAAGTTAGAAGACAATATATATAGAATGGGAAAAATATTTGCAAACCATATATGTGATAAGGGGTTAATATCCAAAATAAAGAGCTCATATCACTCAATAGCAAAATAATTATAATAATAATCCAGTTTAAAAATGGGTAAAGTATCTGAATAGACATTTCTCCAAAAAAGATATACAGAAGGCCAACAGGTACATGAAAAGATGCTCCACATCACTAGTCATAGGAAAATGCAAATGCAAATCACAATGAGGATATTGCCTCATATTTTTAGAATGGCCACCATCAAAAGACAAGAGTTAACAAATGTTGGCATGGATGTGAGAAAGGAATTAATGATGGGTTTGTCAGTTTTTATAACCACAATGGAAAACAATATGAAAGACACTCAAAAATTAAAAATAGAACTACAATCTGATCCAGGAATTCTGGAGTATATCCAAAGGGAGTGAAAACACTGAAAGAGTTATCTACACCCCCAGGTTCATGGCATTATTTACAATAGCCAAAACATGGAGACAACCTAAGTGTCCATGAATGGATGAATGGATAAGGAAGATGCAGTATACATACAATGGAATATTATTCAGCCATAAAAATAAACGAGCAAATTCTGTCATTTGCTACAACATGGATGGATCTTGGAGGCATTATGTTAAGTGAAAAAAGTCAGAGAAAGACAAATACTGTATGATCTCATTTATATGTGGGATTAAAAAAAAAACTGAACTCCTAGATAAAGAGATCAAACTGGGGGTTACCAGAGGCGGAGGGTCAGAGGAGGGAGAATTGAAAGAAAGTGGTCAAAATGCACAAGCTTCCAGTTATAAATAAGGACTAGGGATGTAATGTACAACATGGGGACTGTAGCTATTTCATTTCCGATGAAATATAGGAAAGCTGTTAAGAGAGTAGATCTTAAGAGTTCTCATCTCAGCAAGAAATGTTTTTCCTTTTTTCTTTCCTCTGTCTTTATTTTATCTACATGAGAATATGGATGTTAGCTGAACCCATTATGGCAATCATTTCACAATATATGTAAATGAACCATCATACTGTATGCCCTAAACTTATACAGTGATGTATGCCAATTACTTCTCAATAAAACTGGGAAAAAACTGTTGAAACATTAAAAAAATAAAAAAACCTTTAATTGAGTAGTTCAGTGACAGAGAAGACCACAGCAAGTGTGGCATGGTGGTTAAGAGCATAGGCCCTCAGCCAGATTGCTAGTCAAATGAGATCTCTGACTTTTTTAGCTGTGTGACTTGAGCCAGTTATTTAACCTCTCTGTGCTTTGGTTTCTTCATTTGCAAAATGAGGGTAGTAAATACAAACATTTTCATAGTGCAGTTAGAAGCTAATTGGAAATTCTTCGTTCACAGAATCCCATAACTTTTTTGTTCACTTTCAAATATCAGGTCTTATTTTCAGACATTATAAAAAGCAATTCTTTCTAAAATGAAACTTCAATTTCTCAAACAATTTAAAATTCCTCGTCCCTGTACTAACTTCAGGCTGACCCATGGTTGCATCCTACAGAGAGGAAGAGGAAAGCAATTAGATTCTTTATTATTTATTATTTATCCACTTCTCCCTCACTCTTTTCTCTGCCTTTGGCTCCTGCAATTGAGAGGGGACAGCTTTAATGGACAGGAAAGCTCTCTCTCTCTTTTTAAAAAAAATTTTTAATGTTTATTTTTGAGAGAAAGAGAGACACAGTATGAGCAGGGAAGGGGCAGAGAGAGCGGGAGACATTGAATCCGAAGCAGGCTCCAGGCTCTGAGAGTGGGAGAGTGGGGATTCAGTGGGAACTAGCTTTTTCCTCTTGTAGCTTTTTTTCTTTTATCATTCGAGGAAGTACCAGTGGGTCTCTTGCTTACTTTTAAATTTTCCAAGTAAGAATCAGGCACCAATCTCTGAGTCCTACCAACCCCAGTGGACACCTGACAAGCTCTCCAAGTGATTTCATAGAAGGCCCCAGGCTTCATTGACTGGGTAAGAAGCCAGTTTTCATCTTTCATGAGAGGGAAAATCCACAACACTCTGAAAACTCTTCCTAAGGAAATAGTCTCTATCAATCTTTCTTTCTAGTCTTCCACATAGACTGGAAGTAGGTGATGGCTTGAGAGCAGTGGAGTAGCTAGCACCTCTTTTTAGAATGTGAACACATTTTTAAACTATAGTTATTAACCTGGAAACTTGGGGGTTACACTGGAAACAGAGACGAAAAGGAAACTTACAGCAAACTCAGACCTGTGGACCATTCAATTAGGTTATTTGAGTCAGCAAATACAGCGGTTTGTTCAAACTCTTATGATGTGGATAGACTGGATTCACTTTGGTATGATGTTGAGCGAAGTGATTAACATTTTAGAATTACTTTAGCTGACTGTGTGACATGTCCTAAAAACCTGTGAGTGGAACATAGTTCACTGTGCTGAATTACAAGCCTAGATAGACAGTGGCGGGGGGCGGGGGTCGGGGGAGATGAAAGAGTAAGTAATATGCACAGGACAACTGCTCAGTAAATATTTCTTAAGCTGAATAAGTGAATGCTATACCTACTGGATTAAATTGTTCTTGAGCAAGAGGCAAAAATGAAGTTCTTACGTTTTTTTGCCTGATTAAAAAATAATGTTACACTGTAATCCATACTTTAGAAGTTATTTTATAAACACTAAATACTTACATAATTTTTACTACATGCCAGACACTGTTCTAAACACTTTGAACATATTTTATCCTTCTAACAACCATATTAGGTAGATGCACTATGATCTTCACTTTATGAAAGAGGAAACTGAGGCACAGACAGGTCAAATTACATGCTCAAATTTAAATACATGGAAAGTATGTGATGTAAACCAAAGAGTTTGACATTAGGCAATTATAGCATGCTTTCACAAATATTATCATATTTCATATGATGTCAATAGCATATCGCAGATTCATATTATCATAGGATTCCAAGAGGCGGGCATAGCCAACTAAGCACACTCAAGAGACCACTTGGCCATGGGGCTGTAGAGGTTGCCTAGAAGATGGTAAACTACTCCAGCTCCTGTTTCAGTTCCTTCTACCACGTTCTGCTGGGTACATTTCATTTGCTATTTAATTTGCATTATAATATGTTAATTTCTAGAATAAATTTATTAGTGTTTTTCTGAAAGTAAAAATAATTAAGGAGGAAATAAATCAGTGAATGCCCCATTAAATAGAGCAGACACTTACGGCCTGGAGTCTTTTCCTTTTTTAAATTAAGAAAAAGCTTTTATTACTTTTATCTTATTTAAAAAGCAATACATACTCATGGCTGAAAAATTAGAAAATCTCTCCATATTAAAGGGAGCTGAAAACATCCATAACACAACTACTTTGTGATAACCACTTTTGTAATATCTTAGTAACCATCCTTTCAGGCCTACAGATACATATGCTCATTGTGTGTGTGTGTGTGTGTGTGTGTGTGTGTGTGTGTGTGTGTGTGTTTATTGGGACCATCTGGTTTTGAAACAGGCTTGTCACACTTAGCAATGCCTTGACTATCTTTCTGTGTCAATAATAATTCACCTGCGACATCATTTTTAGTGCTTACTTACTATTCTATTGTATTAAATACAAGAAATATATTTAATGCCTCCTTTGCCCCATCCAGTTTTCACTGTTCACTGGTGAATTTGGGCCCCAGGTGTCATACAGTCCAACTGTAGTTTCATAACACACAACTCCTCACATCTTCCTCCAAGGGCCTGAACTGCTTCACTTGTGTTGCTGGAACAACCCCCCTGCCACCAATGCTGTGCGCTCCTTTACCCCCTCATCACCCAAGGTGATGCTCATGCAGCATCTCCTTCCCTTCCCCTTTGGTCTAACCTAGGTCAAATACACCCAGCCTCTCCAGCAACCTCTGGCCCCTCATCCCAACTTTTCTCCTTAGAACTTGTCACCAAATACAATTCCATTCCCCATGTGTCTACTTGCTTACTCTCTCCTTCCGTCTCACTAGAAGTCTATAGGAAACTAGTTAACCTTTGCCATTGTATTTCCAGGGTCTAGAACAGTGCCTGCCACCCAGTGGATGCTCAACAAATATTTGTTAATGAACAAATTATTCAGCTTGGATTAAAAACATAGCATTATTCATACATAGTGGAATTATGATATTAATTTTCAGTTCCTTTAAAAAGTGGGGGCAACAAAGTGACTGTAGTCAATACAACTATGAAATTCAACACTCTTCCTAAGGAAACAGTCTCTATCAGTCTTTCTTTCTAGTCTTCCACGTAGACTGGAGGTAGGTGATGGCTTGAGAGCAGTGGAGTTGCTAGCACCTCTTTTTACAATGTGAACACATTTCTGTAGTCTGAATTTCACTTCTATACATTTTTTTTTAAACCTCAGGATACAGTATTAGAAACCAAGGTTTTGGCTAATTGGATAAGCAGTAAAATTTCAGTTCACCCAGGCAGTCTACAAGGAATGGTAACTTCTTATTCTAGGCCAGGTGGCCCTACCTGGACTGTGCTATCTTCTGACCTCCCTGCTCTGACAAGGAAAGAAGAGTCAGACTGTCACACAGGCTGCTGCTTCCTCAAGGACAAAATAAATTCCCATCCCGTGTTGCATGGAGAAAGAAGAGCAAAGGCAGGGCCTGGTGTTGGGAAGACAGCTTGCCCTCAGGAAGAGGAAGTCAGCAGGCCATCTAGTCATTCTCTTCCTGGGCCAATCCCAGTGGTTCTGAGCCTCCCTCCTGAGCCCATAGCTCACAGACACTGTCTTCTACCTCCCACCAAAGACACAGATGCATTCACCACAAACCCACTATTGGCAGTTCCACCACACGTGTGCAAAAGAAGAAAGGGTCAGTCACGGAAGTCGCTTTGTGTCATCTAAATAAAGCACTATTTTGGTTGACAGAGCATGGGCCTAGTCTCCTGCCTCAACATACTTAAAATGGGAACAAAATGGCAGTATCATGATGGCAGGCATTATGATAACCACATAGATTTAAATCACTCTCTAATCACATACCTTTTTGTTTTTGATTAAGAACAAAATATTTTAGGGGCACCTGGGTGGCTCAGTCGGCTAAGCTTCCGATTCTTGATTTCAACTCAGATCATGATCTCATGGTTCATGTGTTGAGCCCCAGGTCAGGCTTTGTGCTGACAGGGTAGAACCTGCTTGGGATTCTCTCTCACCCTCTCTCTCTGTCCTTCCCCTGATCATGCTCTCCCTCTCTCTCTCTCTCTCTCTCTCTCTCTGAATAAAGAGAGATCTACTTTTTAGATCTTAAAAAAAAGATAGCTTCATAGGTTTCCTCTACAAAGCTCTCTTTGCTTCCCACAGCCAGCTTTTTGCTGGTTTTGGGCTGTTCCTTAGCTAGTGAAACTGATTGACACATACAGCCCACTCCTAAGGAGTAGCCCTGTCTCAAGAAATGGGTGATTTGCTGTGACTGTTTAAATGCTCTGCTTAAAAAATAATATAAAAACAGGGACAAAACATAAGAGGCTCTTAAATATAGAGAACAAACAGAGGGTTGCTGGAGGGGTTGTGGGAGGGGGGATGGGCTGAGTGGGTAAGGGACTTAAGGAATCTACTCCTGAAATCGTTGTTGCACTATATGCTAACTAACTTGGATGTAAATTATAGAAAGTAAAAAATAAAAAAAATGCTCTGCCTAAAATCAAACATCAATAAAAGAAACAAAAGTATGGTTTTGTGACTTTGAAAGCAGTTTTGTAGTTTCTAGTAAAATGAGTAACATCAAAAGATGTTTTGATAAAATTGCTTGAAATTAAATTGGTCTGGAAATCCTTAACAGACACCACACTATAGAAACATGTATTTTTGTTAAGGACTAATCAAAGTAAGATGAGTAACATGCAGCTGCTTTTGTTCTATTTTTATTTATCCATTGATGATAATGAATATTTTCCTGTAGGTGCTGAATTCTTGTTCTTAGAAGTAGTATGTAGTAGTAGAGAATCCTTAGGTGAAAATGTGAGTTGTTGCCCTGTGCGTATTGTTTGAAAGCACAAAGGTTACTTGGTCATTGCTGTTTCACAGAAGAGGCAATAGGAAAACCAGCAGGCCATGGCGAGTTTGCCGAGATTGGTGATGAACTGAACCACAGGCTACCAGGGCTGCTGTGAGGCCAGGGAGGCATCCCTGCAAAATGAGGTCTGGGATTGTTCCTTAGCCCCACGGCCACTTTGCACTCTGGTTGACCTTCTTATCAGACTGTCATCCTGTTAACTGCTTGGTGGCAGATGGTCTTCAGGTGACACATCCCTCTGCTGTGGGCCATATTGCTGAGTAGCACTTGTCCCTCAGAGCCAGGTAGGTCCCATCTGCCTACACAGGTGTTTGTAAACACAACTGTGATGATGCCACTGCAGAGGACGCTCCACAAAGTGTTCCCTTCAATCCCTGGCCCCAACTGACACTTTACCACCAGCTCGGATTAGAGGAGCTCGTTTGAGGACCACCACAGGCTCCAGGTAGAAAAACCACATTAGTAATGATTTTGACAGAAGCAGAGTTTGAACTCCTGATAATTACTATTCCACCAAACCAATTGAGACTCGGGACTGCAATTAAAAAGAAACGATCTTCCACGTATAATGGCTTTCACACTGCATGATACTATTAAATAACCATCATTAGCTACTAAAGTATGTACCACCCATTTTCCAGAGCCCTTTCTCTGCCAAGACATTTAAGACCAAGAATGATCAATGAAGGAGTCATCAGCATAATTGTTGATATAGGACATGCAAATTGAAATTGTTCAGAATGATTTAAATGTATAAGAAATTATTATAGATGATATTACACAGAGATCAAAGCTTCTCTTGCAAGAGGCCAAGAGTTCATTTCTTTGTATCTACATCTTATGGGTTAGAACAAAAAGAAGATATTATCTATGGGGTACCTTAGAAAAATAAAACAAGGAGGTGTTGGGCAATTTTCCAGGTACTGTGTTGGGTGCTGGGCATATAAAGATAAGTAAAATACAGCCCCTGTTCTCAGCAAGCTTACAGATTTAGAAAGGAGGACAGATAAGTACACCAAGAAATCACAGCACAGTGTGATAAATACAGCAATCCGAGTGTGCATCTGGGACATGAGAGCACAAGGGAGTGTGGCTTGTAGAAGAATTGAGATGGCTAAGAAAATCAGTTCACCTAAGAATCTTCAACTTCCTAAATTAGGACTTTTCATTCTTCCCTTCTTGTGGGCCATCATCTTTCTTCTCTCATATCTAGAAATGTTCGTATCTCAGAAGCATAGGAAAGATAGTAACCAAAGGAGGGAGGACTGCAGGAATTAACTCTCACAGATGAAACAAGCTTATCTTAAGCTTTTCCAGGCTTTAAATATGTGAATTAAAAAAGGGACTTTTTAAAGTTTATCTACTTACTTATTTTGAGAGAGAGAGAGAACGAAAGAGAGGGAGAGATTGGGGTAGGGGCAGAGAGAGAGGGAGAGAGAGAATCCCAAGCAGGCTCCAAGCTATTAGCACAGAGTCTGATATGGGGTTCGATCTCCTGGATCTGGGATCATGATCTGAGCCAAAATCAAGAGTAAGTCACTTAACCGACTGAGCCACCCAGGTGCCCAAAACCCCTAAAAAGTTTTTAAACAAGACATGAAGATTATGGAGTCCTGACTTCTCAAAGGCCATGTTCCTTACACATTACAACAATCCCATGCCTACATTAGTGTTCCTGTTTCATTAAGAGACATTAAATTAAGGTCTGAGAGGAAGAAAGATTCCTAAGTGGGCTCCTGTTCCTAACATAATTTAAAAACAGCTGCAACCCCATCTCATGTTGTTTAGCCCAGAAATGCTGTCTTTTGTTTGATTGTTTTTATTTATCATGGATTAGTTCACAGATATAATGTTAAGGATTAAGTGACTGAAAAGACTTGATAACACCGCATGGCTCATACCCATCTCAATCACTCTCCTTTTATTGAAGTAAAATTCACATGACATAAAAATCATAATTTTAACCATTTTTAAAATGTGCAATTCAGTGGCTTTTAGTACATTCACAATGTTGTACAATCACCACCACGATCTAACTCCAGAACATTTCCATAACCCAAAAAAGAAACCCCATACCCATTAAGCGGCCATTCCCCATTCCTTCTCCCCTCAACCCCTGCCAGCCTCTAACCCATTTTGTCTCTATGGATTTGCCTGTTCCAGACATCCCAGATAAATGGAATAATGCAATGCATGACTTTTTCTGTTTTGCTTCCCTCACTTTGCCTAATGTTTTCAGGGCTCATGTATTGGTACTTCATTCCTTCCTATGGATGAATAATCTATTGTGAGGATATACCACACTTTGTATATCCATTCATCAGTTAATGGATATTCGTGTTTGACTTTGTGGCTATTATGAATAGTGTCACTGTGAACCTACTGTACCAGTTTTTGTTCAGTACCTATTTTCAATTTCGGGGGGTAAATTCCTAGGGGCGGGAGAGCTGGTCATACAGCAATTCTGTGTTTAACTTTTTGAGGAATCATGAAACATTCTAAAGCTGTTGCATCATATGAGAGTTCCAATGTCTCCACATGCTCGCCAACATTTGTGGTTTTTTTTTCCCCTTTTCAAAAATTACTAAAGCCATTCTAGTGGGTGTAAGTGATATTTCCTTGTCCGTTTGTTTTATGGATAAACAATTCATCATAGAAACCACTTCAGAAACAAAAAACATGTTCATGTCAGGTCTTAGGTTTTCTTCTTTCCTATATGAGACTACCACTAAATTGGGAGGAGATTTCCCTAAGGTGAGTGGCAAAGTGAACATATGAGAGTCTGAACAACAGAGCTGTGCTTTACTGGCTCCCATCATCCTCTCCCCCTGGAGCAACCATGATCAATGCCAAGGCATCTAAATGATGACTGTTGAAATGTCAGCCCCCTAAAGAATAGCCAGGTGTCTTTAGTCAGTGATTGGCAAAGAGGCATCCAAACCATTATGAGGCTTGGCTTGTAAAAAGCTCTTCTGGGGGAAAAAAGTCATTTTTTTAAACTTGATGAACACTATTTTTTTCTCCATATGTTCAGCATTTTTTTAAGGAAAAAAAACACACAACTAACCCTCAATTCCACATCCTGTTTTCGTAAAAGGTAAAAAGTAATTTGTTTAGATAAAGCAATAGGTTAAATAGCTTGGGCCTTGTAAAATTTGAAATTCCTTCCTAGCTCATTTCTTATTAATAATTCGGTGTTCATTGCACACCTTCCTCTGAGGGTCTGCCATAATTTATCTTTGATTGTTATAATCAACACACTACAGAAGTTATTCCTTTCCTTTTAGGAGCATTTCGTTTTGAGAACTAAAACACATATATGCAAATGATTGCCCAGATAAAGAAAGGGGGCAAAAGGAATTATGCTTTTTTTTTTTTTTTCCTTTCAGTTTCTGCATCCAGTTCTGCATTCTGAACTGTCTGGTACAAATAGCTTCAGTGAGGAGTTTAGTCTGTTTTAGGTCGCCTCTCTTGAGTGTAAACTGTACTGATGGGAGGGAAAACTGAGACCCGCTGCTCCGTGGTTGGGAGGAAGGAGAAACTAACAAGAAACTGGAGACAAAGCTAAAGTTTGAAAGACCTGCTGCAGGTCAGTCTTCCTGGGAACAGGTGCGTTTCGGAGAAAGACTTGATGGGATTTTGAAAAGGGATAGGAGAGCTGGAAGGAGTGGTTCTTCCTTGGACTGCAACAAGTGAAAGGCCAAAAGGAGCCTAGGCTAGGGATGCTGGGAAGTCCGAAAGGTAGTTAAAAATCATGGTAATTGAACATTCATTCTCTTCCACAGAAACCATCCAGTTCCTAAATGAGGCAAAGGCGCTTTAGGCATGCCTACATCGATTTCTGTCTCTTAAAAGTTTCGGAATTAGAACGGGGTCACACGTCCAGAGCCTCAAAAAAGGCTGAAATCCTAGCTGTTCACAGAAAGACTCGAAGGTCTTCCGGCCAGTTTGTGGAGTTGGTGACAGGTCGGGTCACCTGCACAGCGGCCCCCTCGTGGGTTTAGAGGAGCTGGCATCCTTGCCCTCCCAGGCCTTTACACTCTCCTCCCCCGGGGCCCGCCAACTCTCCTGGGTACAAAGTACAGCAGGGACGCAGGCGGAGCCTTTCCAAGCGGCGCAGCCATATCTTTCCCCACTGAACACCTAGATGGATTTCCAATACCGCGCCTGGCACGTTCGGGAGGGAGCCTCAGGCTCCTTCCGAGCTCCCAGCCGCGAGTCCTCCTTTCTGCAGTCTATATTCGTCTGGGAGACGCAAGGGGCTCTGGGCACCACAAGGCTTATTAAGAGATTCGCAATGGTTTACTCAGGCCCCTAAACCGCTCCCGCCTGCGAAGAGCAGCCTGCGGTGTTGTAACGCAGAAGCTCCTAACGCAAGGTTTTTGCGCTTCCTCCTCCTAACACTGCTCAGGGTCAGTTTCAGCGACTCTAAGAGTATCTGCGTGGGCGCCTGTGCGGGGGTCCCGCCCAAAGAAAGGAGTTGGACCGCGCGAAGAACGTCATCGTGCTACCAAACCGCACAGGCACTTTGCACGGGCCATCTACGCGTCGGTCTGGAAGTAGCGCGCCCTGGGTAAGGGGGACTGAGAGCTTCCGCGGCGGGTCTTCAGGGGTAGGGCTAGCGGGGGCAGGAGGTGGGGGTTTAGGGCCCCGGACGATTGGACGGGAATGGAGTTGCGGGGTCTCTCAGGACCAGGCGGCAACTCAGGGAAACTGAGATGAACTCTGGACATCTGTGCTTGGGGTCTGCTTCATTGGAAAGGAGCCGGGGTGGGAAAGATTCTACACTTTTGGTTCCCACCCCCCCTCCAGGAGGAGAAACTCGCCAGTCCCCGCTGAGGGATGGGTAAAGGGTATTGCAAGAGACTCCCTGGAGCAGCTGCTCGAGTTGATCTGAGCACAGGACTGGGAAAGAAAAAAAAAATGGGCGAGGGGTGGTAAACCACCTACAACGCCTTCCTCCCTCTTTTCTCCATCACCCCTCCCTTTTCGTAGCTGCTGACGCGCTGGTGGTGCCTATTAATCATTCACCAGCCCAGAGCCGCGCCACTTAATGGCTGTGCGGCGCGGGGCTCCAGCCTCTCGGTCTCCCCTCTCCACGCTCGCGTGTGCCCAGGCGCCTGGGAGCGGGCTTGCGGGTGCGCGCAAGCAGCCGCTAGGCAATGCGCCCCGCCGGCGCCGGTCAGAGCCAAGCTCCCCTTAGCCGCTGCGTGCTACCCCAGGTGCCTGGCAGCAGTGAGCTGCGGGCAGGCGGGCAGGGTGCCGAGTGAGAGCGCAAGCGGCGGGGGCGCAAGGAGAGGGCTCCAGCCCCAGCAGCCCCAGCAGCCCCCATTAGCTGAAATGTTCCCCAATGGCACTGCCTCCTCTCCTTCCTCTCCTAGCCCCAGCCCGGGCAGCTGCGGCGAAGGCGGCGGCAGCAGGGGCCCCGGGGCCGGCGCTGCGGGCGGCATGGAGGAGCCGGGGCGAAATGCGTCCCAGAACGGGACCTTGAGCGAGGGCCAGGGCAGCGCCATCCTCATCTCTTTTATCTACTCCGTGGTGTGCCTGGTGGGGCTGTGTGGTAACTCCATGGTCATCTACGTGATCCTGCGCTACGCCAAAATGAAGACGGCCACCAACATCTACATCCTGAACCTGGCCATCGCCGATGAGCTGCTCATGCTCAGTGTGCCATTTCTGGTCACCTCCACGTTGCTTCGCCACTGGCCCTTCGGCGCGCTGCTCTGCCGCCTCGTGCTCAGCGTGGACGCAGTCAACATGTTCACCAGCATCTACTGTCTGACTGTCCTTAGCGTGGACCGGTACGTGGCCGTGGTGCACCCCATCAAGGCAGCACGCTACCGCCGGCCCACCGTGGCCAAGGTGGTGAATCTGGGCGTGTGGGTGCTATCGCTGCTTGTCATTCTGCCCATCGTGGTCTTTTCGCGCACGGCGGCCAACAGTGATGGCACGGTGGCCTGCAACATGCTCATGCCTGAGCCCGCTCAGCGCTGGCTAGTGGGCTTCGTGTTGTACACGTTTCTCATGGGCTTCTTGCTGCCCGTCGGGGCCATCTGCCTGTGCTATGTGCTCATCATCGCCAAAATGCGCATGGTGGCCCTCAAGGCCGGCTGGCAGCAGCGCAAGCGCTCGGAGCGCAAGATCACCCTGATGGTGATGATGGTGGTGATGGTGTTTGTCATCTGCTGGATGCCTTTCTATGTAGTGCAGTTGGTCAACGTGTTTGCAGAGCAGGACGACGCCACGGTTAGCCAGCTGTCGGTCATCCTCGGCTACGCCAACAGCTGCGCCAATCCCATCCTCTATGGCTTCCTTTCGGACAACTTCAAGCGCTCTTTCCAGCGCATCCTGTGCCTCAGCTGGATGGACAACGCCGCCGAGGAGCCTGTCGACTACTACGCCACAGCCCTCAAGAGTCGCGCTTACAGCGTGGAGGACTTCCAGCCAGAGAACCTGGAGTCTGGAGGCGGTGTGTTCCGTAATGGCACCTGTACGTCTCGGATCACGACTCTCTGAGCCTTGGCCACGCAAGGGCCCTGCGCCACGGGAGGAGGAAGATGAGGAGGAGAAAGGGAGGCAGGGTGCGAGAGGTGAAAGTATCCCCGGCGTCTGGGTGCGGTGGGGCAAAGTGGGGCTAAGACACTGTGTGCGTGTGGGGTGGAGAGACCAGGGAGAGTCGTGCGACAAAGTTGGAACTGGGCACTTTGCTTATAAATTGGGAAGGCTTGAGGGCCCCTTTCTCCTCTGTCTGCTACTTTCGCTCCTTCCTACACTGCGCTTGCACTTCTGCGCCCCTCTATGCTCCCCACTCTGTAACTTGGATCTTTCCTTCCGCCCCGTCCTGCAGGTGCAGATCATGAACTCATAAACGTCGCCAACTCTGCCTGACCCTCAGCCCGGCCAGCCGTTATTTTTGTTTGAGCTGAGCCACAGTTACCGCCACGGGTTTCCCACGGGATGAGTCCCCAGCTCGCCCTCAGCCCCGCCCTGCCGCGCCCCTCCGCTAGCCAGGGACTGCCTGGCGCCCCTAGCGGAGTCTAGAGAATCACCGCTCTGCGTTTGCGCATCCCCGTTTGACGGGAAGTAGGACTGGAGAATGAACTAGGCAGTAGGTCTTTTTCTTCTTTCAGGTGGGGTTGTGCCCTTGCCCGAACCCCCTCGCCACTCCCTCTCCACCCAGGGCGGAGCCAGGTGCTTAGTAAAATCGGTCCCGCGCTTCGAACCCCGGGCATTTTGTAGTCCCCATCTAAACCCCACTTGGAGCAAAAAGGAACTGAGGACCAGGAGTTTTTTAGAAGATTCCAGGGTTTGGCGGATTGTAACGGAAGGGATTGTAACGGAAACCACCCTGTTTTCCGGCTCACAACCGGCGCTTTTGATTTCAAAGACCAAGTGCTGGGCACTCCCAGGACACTGCTGGTCTGCCTTAGGCCGGGCGAGTCAGGGCGCACTTTCTGCGGGGCCGCCTGGGAGTCGAGGCTGCTGCCGCTACACTAGGATTTCTCCCTCACCTAAGCTTCTGGAGGTGCAGATGTAAGAGCAACAACAGACTCGGTTCCTGCCCGGGTTTATGTCGAAGACCAGGCACCGGGGCCAGGACCTCCGTGGCGCCTTCTGAGCCTTGGCCAATCCCGACCGCGTTGCTGCCGCCCGCAGGCTAAAGAGTGCGGCCTGCCTGGCCCCTGAAGGTTGCTGCCTTTCAAGTGGTGCCTAATAAGTTATTTTCTTGATTAACATGTTTGTTTCTTTATTTATTTGTGGTATTTGAAAATGTGTCTCTGCTTTGCTTTTCTCTACTTGCCTAACCCAGGGCCTTTTCTTCAGGACACTGGGGGTGGGGATGGAGGTGACAGTGGGGGGGGGGGGGAAGCTCTCTCCCTAAGCCCCACTCAAAACCCGTCTTCTTTGTTGGGCCCTCTTTTCTTTTTGCTTATGTTCAGTGAAGTTTGGAGATTCTTTTATACTTTTCTTATGTAGTCTCTTGTTTGTCTTATAATAATCATCATGATGATAAATAAATAGGTAACGTGGCTTAGCCTCCTCCCATGCAGAGTGGAATGTCCGGAATTCCTTCCAACATCACCCTATGTATGACTTTATTTCTGCTTTTTACATATTATGAATATTTATCTTGCTCCGTCGTCATGAGTCCTCGAGACAATTGCCAAATACAGCCACTAGCAGTGAGAGATGCAAGGCTGCGGGAGCACTTTCAGATGCGGGCGTTCAAGCAAGCACTCAGGTCTGGAGCTGAGAAATCTGATTCAGACAGATTTTAATCAGTGTTGAGAATGTCCCTGGTTAGGTCCCTGCTTCTTCTAAGTTCCAGCATAGGTGATTCTAATATACATTCTGGTTAGCATTGTCCCTTCTTTTTCACACACTGAAAGCAGAGTAATTTGTGTCTGTGTTTAATCTTACCAACTACATTGGAAGCCTGAGCAGGGCAAGGACCAATAATTTCACTTCTTTGTATTTCCTGTATTGCTTTAGTATGCTGGCATGTACATAGTAGGCACTAAATACATGTTTGTTGGCTGATTGTTTAAGAAAGCCAGAGTGTATTACAACCATTGGGTGATACTAAATCTGGGGCTGTCATGGACATGATACACAATGGTTGAAATCACTATAGAAAAAGATGTTTTGTGTAATATTTGCTTCAAGAACATTGTGCTTTCCTGAAAGCAGTAACCTAGAGTTAAAATGTCTCTAATGTTTTGTTTAAACTAATGAACAAACATATGCTTTTGGTTATACATCATAAAGTTTAGCTCTGTCCCTTAATAATATATATTATTACTACTTTGGAAAATAGATTTTTAATGGTTAAGAACAATGAAATTTACAAAGCTAAATCTTGATCATTATCCTCTTTAGAGGATACAAATCCAGTGCTCTTAACATGTTACCATCGTAATATTAATGAAATAAACAAATGTATTATGTTGTTGCAAGTTGTCTAACTTTGCCATTTGAATTTTACTGTTTCAAGGGATTACTCAAAAACACATTACATGGGCTTGGTCGCTTTATGTTTCACTTAGATTTTAAAAAGAGAGGTTTCAGATTACTTTGGGAATTTTACGAAGATTGGGGTTATACTTTGAATTATTATTTTTTTTTTAAAAAAAGAAAAGTCTGTTAGTTCAGAGAAAGAAGAAAAGCAACTTTGAGTCAGTATGAATAGGAAGCAGTGTAGTGGCCTGTAGTCTTTATGGTCTGTTCTTGTCGCCAAACTAACTAGATGATACCTCAGTCTTTGCCAGATTAAATTACTGTCTTCCCTCACTTATGACCTCAGTTCGACGATGGCCTTTCTATCCCTAGAAGAATTTAAGAAGATACTAGAGAAAATTTTTAAAAGACTTTATTTTTCAGGGCAGTTTTCTTTTCATAGCAAAATAAGTGGAAAGCAATATTTCCCAAGCAGGCAATAGCAGTGATTCCAGAGCGAGAGTGGTGGTGGTGGGGGGGGGGGGTGGTCAAAAAGCTACAAATGCTGTAACTCTAGGCTTTATAGTTCTATACATGATCTCAGTATGACTAAGGATAGCTGGACTTTTGTCTTTTTAAACTATTTTTAAAAGCTATAGCAAGGTGGCAAACTGAACTCATAACTTAGATATGCAGAGAAAACATTTTGTTATTTTGGTTTTAACTAACCTGAACATTATTCCAAGCCCCTTCCAACTGGCTAGCTGGGAGAAAAAAATTAAATAAATATTCAAACATCCAATTCAACTGAGCCCTCTCTGCCCTTTGCCCTCTGTAAACAGGTGGTTTGTCTCTCAAGATGATTCCTTCTATAGTTTGTTGAAATCTGCAGCTTCTGGAGTTTATGATCCAACCTCTCAGCTTAGTGAGGGCCACACTCACCTCCTGTGGGCTGTGACCTTTTCAGAGTCTTCCACAGTGTTCCTCCAGCCCACTGGTCTGGGAGGCTACCCTTGACTCTGCACAGAAGGAATGATCTCGCCCTGCCATAGGCAGCCCCATGGTGAGCCTCTTGGCTCAGCGGCTAGGGGAATCTAGGGTGGCTGTGGACTGGTGACCCTCTGGATCTCCTGTCTGGGATCTTCTTTATGTGGCTCTGTCTTGGGCCTTTTGCATCTCTCCTTACCTTTGTCAACCTCACTTCTCAAAACCGTTCCACTCACCCCACATCTCCTTTCCACTAGAGAAAGTACAAAGGAGAGGAGTCCTTTAGTCTTAGCCCTTGATGTGCTAAAGCAGGATGAAAGGATTTGGTGAATCTCTGTGCAACCCACTACCCCCATTGTCTCACCTGATTTCCAAGGTTTTTTTGCATTGCCTACAAGTTGAAGACAAGCCCTCTCCTATCCTAAGGTGATGAATCTCATCTCAGAATGAGAGACTGCAATGAAACATGATTTATTTTATTATTATTTTTTAAGTTCACTTATTTTGAGAGAGACAGAGATGCACACATGGGGAGGGGAAGAGAGACGGAGAAAGAATCCCAAGCAGGCTCCCTACTGGCAGCATAGAGCCCGACATAGGGCTTGAACTCACCAACCGTGAGATCATGACCCGAGCTGAAAGCAAGGGTCAGATGCTTGACAGACTGAGCCACCCAGGCCCCTGAACATGATTCATGAAATATGTTAAGATGTATCATTCTAATGTCTATGAACTATTATCTCTCTTACTAGTGACGTTTGTGTCCTAGAGGAGAATTCCTCAGGCCATTTTCTCACACAATATCCCAAAACAGGATCATGTTGAAAATCTTTCATGCCTCATGTAATTTAACCCTGATCATTGCACCAAATGCTGTCTGTATGCATGATTTTGGCCTGAGAAGAAAGGTAAGGCATTCTTCTGGAAAATATTATGGAAGATACATTTTTAAAATCTGTGATATATTTCCAACTTATTTTAAACCAATATTAGAGATATCATATTTATATCAATCTTCTAAAAACCACCTTGGTAGTGGGGTAGCTTTGTAAATCTTGCTCATTACCTTCTATATTCCAATGTACCACATCAGAGAGGTTAGGCACAAAACTGAAATGATTGATAGATGTTCACATAATAGTTACAGTGGTGTGTGCTTAAAAAAATAAAGCATTGCAGTCTATGCTGCTATCTCATTGCACCATACACCTTTGAGCTAATGAGAACCTCTTCCATATATTCAGATGGAAATCTTGCTTTTCATTCAGCACATTTCAGTTTGCTGGTTTTAAAAGAAGGCAGAGAGGTTCAACATTGTTACATGGTTTCCCTGGAGGAAGGCAGGCACAGAGATAATGTTGTAAGTGATCATTTACTATTTTGTTAAATATCTAGAGAAAAGCATTATAGGTAGTGTACTCATGAAAGGATTTGTATTAAGGGTGATCAGATATAGTCCAGTTTCTGATTTCAACTATAAAGGAAAGGAATGTGTCTCTACAAAGATGATAAAGTTGAGGAGGCCTATGAACACAAGCAACCAGTGCAAACTAAAATTATCAAAATACCTGCTTGTCAAACTGTTGGGTGGAGGGGAACATCATCTAGAAAGGAGATATAATTTAAAATAAAAACCCTTTGGTAAAGTTCACTTTGATAATGAACCTAATTATTTTCAAAACACATATGAAACTTAATCTTATTAGTCAATAGTTGGAAATATTACACACATTTAAGACTGAGACTAATGGTCTTAAAATTCTTTGGAACAATAGTGAGCTTAAGACTCTGAAAATAAAAATCTCTTTAAGCCAGATTGATTCAAGTATTCAATTTTGAAAGGACAAGAAGTATTTTAAAAAAATGAGAGGTGGGGAATGGTATCAGCTATCATACTATCCTCGCAGTAGAGTTCAACTCTGTGCCCTCCTCATTGCCTTTGTGCCCACCCCGGCTAGGGATGAAGATCTCAAGCACTTCCAGCTTTAAAAATTAAAGGGACACCTGGGTGGCTCAGTCCGTTGAGCATCTGACTTCTGCTCAGGTTATGATCTTGCAGTTTTTTAGATCGAGCCCCACATTGGGCTTACTGCTGTTAGCACGGAGCCCACTTTGGATCCTCTATCCTCCTCTCTCTGTCCCTGCCCCGCTTGTGCTCTCTCTCTCTCAAAAATAAACATTTTTAAAAGTTTTAAAAATTAAAATTAAAAACAACTTACTATGTATCAGAGCCCACTTGTAAGACTGTATGTTGTGGAAACACTGTAGAATATCGCCTACAAAAACAGTTCTGACTTTCACAATAATAATACCTGTATCAAAAGACAACTAATACTCCATTTACATTTAAATAGGGAGAGAGAAAAAAATCCAAGACATGATAAGCAAGCAGGAAAACATTTTACAATGGCACATGTGGTTTACATGACTATTCTGGGAAAGGCTATCTAAATATTGATGAACAATAGCTCTCGCGGTGTCTTTCTGTCTCTATAACCCTCGAATAATTCATTAATCTAGCTAATATTATTAGCAGTGGCAAAATGTCTATTCAAAGTCAATAATTAAACATTCTCCTTCATGTCCAATGAGCCACTCTAACTAGCAAATCAAGCAGATGTCTGTATGGTTTTTTTTTTCAAGAGACTCCTTAGTCTCTCTATACATATATACATATATAAACTCTATGTAGGATCTGAACCTAAAACACACACACATATACACACACACACGCACGCATGTACACACACACCTTAAAAAGGAATTTCTTAGGTAATAATGGGTGAAATAGAATTTCATGACTCTGTCTCCCCTTCTCTTTTAAGGGCCCAATCTCCCACCATCGTCGCCCCTGCTCAGAAGCCTTTTTCTCTTACTTTATCTACTCCCAACAGAGCTCTTCTCAGAAGAAGATTTCCTTTGATTTGTAGTTTATATCACTGACAAGACTTCAAGTGTTATCTTCCAAAAGCAAGGCTTTTTAATAAGGACATAGTGTCAGAACATCAGGCAGCAGTATCCTTGAAGTCATACCTTTGTCTAAAGGAAATATTTCTTAACAAGTGGTCCATGAGCCTTGCATCAGAATTACCCAAGAACTTAAATGTGCATATTCTCTTTGCTCTATCTCCACTGTAGAGATTTTGATTCATTAGATCTGGGGTGAATCTCAGTGTTTCTAAAGTACACTAAAGTTTGAGAACTAAAGGTTTAAGGGTTAAAAGCATGGAGTTTGCCATCAGCAAATGTGGCGCTAATTATTAATTGTGTGATACTGTGTGAGTGAATCTTCATGGTGTGTGTTTTGCTCATTTATAACATCAGATAATAATACCTTCTTTTTAGGGGTGTTGTGGTGACCCAACATGTCAAATGCCAAATCCATCAGAACCCTTTTAGTTGTGAATGAATGAAAACCTAATTATCTCACATAATTGAAAATTCTTGAGGAAGATATGGCTTCATGGTTTACTTGATCCATAACTCAGTGGACCTTTTTTTTTTTTTTCATTTTCTTTTCTCATCTCCGACTTTTGCCACGTTGACTCCATTCTCAGATAAGCTATTCCTTTGTAATTACAAGACAGCAGCAGAAACTGAAACGTGATATTTTTCCAGGTTCAAATTTCAAAGGAAAGAGAAAAAAAGGGATTCTAACTGGACTGTTTGACATAGTTCATCTGTCGGGAGGCACCACTCCATGTGTCTCTCATGCTCCATGTATCTTGTTGCGTATGCCAAGAATAAAGGCTCTGACCACTTTTTTCCTGGGTTATTTCTCAAGGTCGTGCTTGTAGCAAGAATCTCGAGCATTCAAGTAATGTCTCTTTTAAGAACAGGGAAGACTTGATTACTGCTTGCTATGAAGTGGTGGTTTCCCCAAGATCAGTGTTCCTTAGTTGTAACATAAACCCACTGCTGCACATCATCCAGATGGGCTCATATAGAGTCAGCTCCATGAGAATCAGAAGCAAAAGGAACTCATGGAAATCATGTTGCTTCCTGGCTGCACCATAAAGTAATAATATTCTTTGTCTCTGACCCAGAAATCTTGTGTTTTCTGCTAGCATCTATAAAACTGCAATAGACTAACTTATTAGCTTATAATTTAAGTGAAATCAAATTTCAGACTGACAGTATCTATCAATGAACCCACTAGCAGGGTCTGGGGAATGTTTTGGGCTGGACCTGGGCTCTCTACTCTACTCTTGGAGTTGTGAGGGTCAACTCCACCCAGAAGTAGGAGGGACAGCAGGATGGGATTCCCCCCCCCCCAAAAAAAAAGTGAGATACTATTACCCAAAGTAGATAATGAAAGGTATGTTATATGGCAAAAATTAAATTAAATAAGAACCATCTACAACTGCCTAGCACAGATCCAGGAACCAAAGAGATAGACAGACTGATACAGTTATCTCAATAAGTGACAGATTATATTATTATTATTAATCATTATTGGTATATCTGCAAGAGAAAGAAAATTAAAAGGATTCATGTTTTAAAATGCTTCTACTTCTAGTCATATAATTAAGTGGATGGTGTCAGATTAATTTTAAATATACAAAACTTTGCTTCATTTCTTTACTTTTTTATTTAAATTTTTTTAACGTTTATTTATTTTTGAGACAGAGAGAGAGACAGTGCAAGCAGGGGAGGGGCAGAGAGAGAGGGGGACACAGAATCTGAAGCAGGCTCTAGGCTCTGAGCTGTCAGCACAGAGCCCAACATGGGGCTCGAACCCACAAACCATGAGATCATGACCTGAGCTGAAGTCTGGCGCTTAACCGACTGAGCCACCCAGGTGCCCCACTTCATTTCTTTAAATGTAAGCACATGTGAAAGTTGAGCAAAATATATTTCTATTTATATAACATATTTTTTCTATGATAAAGAATATAGTGATATTATTTATTTGGGAAATTCAAAAACATCTCACAGATATTACTGATAGATTCCAAATGACTTCAAGAGAATCAGTCACTCTGTGCATCAGATTCTGCATCTTTAAAATGAGAATAATTAGACATCATTGCAGATTAATATCAACTTACTACATTTTTATAAGATGAATGACACTGTTTATATATATTTTAAAATAAGGTGATAGAGGCATTTTAATGTTATACACAGCTTACAGTTAAACATACTGAAAATGGCATTGAGATTAGAAACATAAATGAATGAAACATGAAGTAATGTACAAAGACTTGGTTGAGCCAGCTCCAAAGCTACATTTTATCATCAGCAATTGGGGAGAAGTTTGCTTTAAATACAGCTTTGAGTAATAGAAATAAGATAGTGCACCACAGCCAAGATGGGTACGAATGATTAGTAAAATAATATCCAGACAAATTTCCTTCTGTTTTAGTGGGGCTCACAAAAACATTTGTGTCACATATTCGGGGCCTGAGACCATTGTGAAGATAACCAACTCCCATGAATTAGAATGACAGTTTCAGTTCCCCTCAGATTTCATAGCAGTTTTATAAAACTGTCAGTAACCAGAGTTTAAAATACAGCAGCAGGGCCGGCAGGGAAGGAGAGAGAAGTAACATGTATTCAGTACCCACTTTGTAAGTGACACATTTGCTAAGTGCTTTATATGTCATCTTATTTGGTCTTCCCCAAGATCCCCATGAACAAGAAACCTTTATTTCTCTTACAAGCAGGGGGGAAGGGGGAAGGAGGGAGGGAGAGAGAGAAAGAGAAAGAAAGAGAGAGAAAGAGAGAGAGAGAGAAATTGTCCAACATGTTAAAACTGGTAGTTGGAAGAATCAGTACTAAAAATCAAACCTATTGACTCCAAGAACCATCGTCCTTCTATCATATCAGCTAAAGTGCTTTTAAATGACACACAGAGTCCATTCCATATACTACATAGAAATGGGAAAAGTTCGACTATTGCCTCAAGTTTTACAAATCACAGTGACCAAAACCAAAACGTCAAAATGTACCATCCTACTAGTGGCCTGTACCTAAAGGAGAATAATCAAATAGATTATTGGCAAATACTAAAGAAGCTATATAGTATTTTCCACAGAGACAATTCGATTGCCCATGAAAAACACGTTTCATCTCTAAGCCAAATGTACCCGTGTCAAGAACTCCACTGAGTACATCTAAGGCCTCCCCATACATGCTCTTCCTCTAAAGAGGGAGATGTAACAGTGGTTAAGTAGGTGATGTCAGGAATCAGAATGCCTGGTTAAGAATCCTGGCTTTGAAAACCACAGGCTATGTCACTATGGGCCAGTTATCCACTTACGCCTCATGCTTCTTAACTGAAAAATGAGACTAAAAATAATTTCTTTTCCATAATGTTAGCAAAGTGACATGTAAGTCCTTTTGGTATATTTTAGACACTTTAATAATCCTTTTCATTAACATAACTATCGGAGATAGCAATAGTTCAAGAACACTGAAAAGCAGAAACGGTTTTCTTTTCACTTATGGAGATATAGTAAATATGCTCCAATTATTAAAAATTAAATAATTAAGAAATATTAAAGTAATCATTAGATACTACAACTTTAATGGCCAGAATAGGACAAAACTCTGGAGTTCATAAATGCAAAATTCTAGATGAGTAACATTAATTCAGTACTATAAACTACTGTAAACAGTTTTGGACATTAGTAACAAGTTGAGATCTTTTTTCCTCCCTACTTTAAATTTTTTTTAACATTTATTTATTTTTGAGAGAGAGAGATAGAGCATGAGCCGGGGAGTGGAAGAGAGAGGGTGGGGGGGACACAGAATCCAAAGCAGGCTCCAGGTTCTGAGCTGTCAGCACAGAGCCCAACACGGGGCTCAAACTCATAAGCCATGGATGAGATCATAACCGGAGCTGAAGTTGGACGCTTAACCGACTGAGCCACCCAAGGCGCCCCTTTCCTCTCTACTTTAAGCTAGTAAGGTGTTATGCTGTAAGAATAGTGTAAAGTAATTGAAAAGCCTTAAACTAATTTGTTTAAATCTGGCATTCTTCCCAGTTAACAGGTCATATCATTTATCAGGATAATAATTAAATAGAATCCACTGAATTATTTATGTGAATAGAGTCTAGTTAAGATGAGAAACTAAAAAAAAAAAAAAATCTTCCCACAGATTGAAAGCTGTTATTAGAAAATTATAAAACAACTTATTTTCTTATAAATTCTTTTTGTAAGTTGTCTCATTGAATCTCTGAGCAGAAGGAGTAGCGGACCAAACAAAGAGGTAAATATGCAAAGCACAGCTTCAAACAGCTGTGGACACTTTAAAGCTGGGGTCTGCCGAGTACTTCTTTGAAATGAGTACTGTCTCACCTGCAGCTGCATCTCTCGTCTCATTTGCAAACCAAGGATGGATCTGTAAGAATGAAATTGATGACTGCGTTGATTCCCCCGAGAGTTCATCCTTTTCCTGTGGCAAATCTTCTCCCAAGTGAGAATCTCTAGAATCATCACGACCAATACCCAGTTACATCCCATTTCGAAATGAAATAAAACTGACTCCACTCTAAATTGAGTATATCTTCAAATTTTCTTATCATTTTTCTGACAAAAACACAGAGGAGATGAAGGGCAAGCTAAGTGATGGGTTCTTGCAAAGATAGTGAGCGGCAATGAGCAGGATGGAAGGTCAACCAGGATTTGCTTGGAGAAGACCCAGTTCATGCTCTTTCTTCCTGAAACACAGATGGCAGGAACCCGATTTCCCAGTTGTTTTCCACAAATCTAAAATTTCCTAAGGGCCATTTATTTTTGATTTCTCAATGCCTAGCCCACTATCTGAAAGGTAGCAGTACCCAGTAGCTAGGAGCAGGAACTGAGGAGCTCAGTGACTTAATAGCTCCCTGACCTCAGGTAAATGACTTCATATCTTCACCTTGGCTTTAATTTCCTCATCTATAAAGTGGGGGAAATGCTAGTACCTACATCATAGGGTTGTTATGAAGGTTAAATCGATTAATATTTGTAAAGTATTTAAAACAATACTTGACACACGATGAGTTTTCTAAGCATTCAGCAAAATATCATTACTTTAAATTGATGGACTTATTAGGACCACGCAAAGTTTTTAAATCACTGATTTTGGTATTGGGGCCATTGCTTAGCTCTTAAGTATCTCTCTCTCTCTCTCTCTCTGCCTGCCATCTTCTGGAATCTTCCCCACATGAGCATCTCACTCTCACATGTCAACTAATTTTTCTAAAGTACAAGCAATTAATGACTTAAATTATGAATCCCTTAATCATAAGTGTGTTGGCTTTTTAAAAAAATTTTTTTAAACTTTAATGTTTATTTATTCCTGAGAGAGAGAGAGAGTAGGGGAGGAACAGAGAGAGAGGAGACACGGAATCTGAAGCAGGCTCCAGGCTCTGAGTTGCCAGAGCTCGGTGTGGGGCTCGAACTCATAGACTGAGAGATCATGACCTGAGCCGAAGTTGGATGCTTAACCCACTGAGCCACCCAGGTGCCCCCAGTGTGCTGGCTTTTCAATGAGAGAGAAGAACATGGTTCCCTAACCCGGCTGTACATCACACACATCTGGGAAGTCTTTTAAAAACATAGATTCCTAATGCCCAGTTTAAGAACTCTCGAAAATAAAGCCCAAGCATCATTTGGAAATAAGGTTTCCACAGGATGCTACCACAGATGGTTTCACTAACTCGTATTTGGGGAGCCTCCACCACAAATTCAAAAGACTTCACAAAGGAAAGTACTCCATTTCTAGGGAGGAATTTTGGGTGTGATTAGTCTACAGTAGTGGAGGTGGCATTTTTGTTTTTGTTTTTCTTCAGTCTGGCATCTTTTTCAGCCCTTCAAATTTCACGACACCATCATCAGAATTGCCTGGAACCCCAATAGCTCTGCAGAGGCCTTCTGTAAATCTCCCAAGTACAAGGGTGTTGTTGCCAACCCCTCTTTTACTGGTATCATTTTCAAGAACAATGGAAAATATTCACTCTGATATTCTTCCTCTTTGATATTCTTCCTGCAGATCCTTCTCTTCAGGGGAACCAGACTTTGTACATACATAAGTGTCTGTAGACTTCCTTTCTATATCCTTACCTGCTCTTTGGGGTCTTGGTTCATGCTCCATCAATTACTCAAATTAAACAAGAGTATATGACATGCTTAACCTTTTTTTTTTAAAAAAATTTTAACGTTTATTTATTATTGAGAGACAGAGAGACACAGAGCATGAGCAGGGGAGGGGTAGAGAGAGGGGGAGACACAGAATCAGAAGCAGGCTCCAGGCTCTGAGCTCTCAGCACAGAGCCTGATGCGGGGGTCAAACTCATGATCTGTGAGATCATGACCCTAGCCGAAGTCAGTCGCCCAACCAACTGAGCCACCCAGGGGCCCCATGACATGCTTAACCTTAACCTCTTACTCTGCATCTTTTTCTACTTAGCTCCTGTGATTAGCATATGCAATTTAAAAGTCACATTTACAAAGGGCTTTGAGATCACTGAGCAAAAGCAGACTTTGTTTATTGGAAATGTTAGTTCATTAGCCATTATAAGGAATGGAGACTATGCCAAGGTCTGAAGAAATGGTGACCGTGAGCAGTGGGGCTGGTGGGGATGACACTGACTGCTATTATCTCCGTCACCCTTGTTATGACCTCCTTGCTGTGCAGCGGTAGTCGAAGCAGCTTCAAAGGAGTGGGTTATTAGCGTTCAGATGAGCAAACATAGGAATCCTAGGGTCTCACTGGATATTTAAGGCCATGATAAAAAGAATGAAATGGAGGACTAATGACTTGGAAAAAAAAGTCAAATGACAGATATGACTCTAAAGGGAGAGTGTAGGGTCTAACATTTGCTACATCAGAACAGTATTTAGCCTAGGTATAAAAGTATGGTAGCTCAATATCCAAGAATAATTCAAATAAATGTAGTGTTTCATCTGTTTCCCATAAGTGGCATAAAACTAGAAAAATAAACATTGGCCAATAATATGAAAGACAACATGTTTTGCAAAGAATTCTCTAGGAATAGGAAAACTTAAAATTTTTGTCAAAAGTATTAGAGAAAGAAAAAAACCAATGCTTAAAAAGGCCAATTTCATTTAATTTCTTTTTCATAGTCTTCAGTAAAATATAAGAAAAATTTTAGTACTGAGGATAATTTATTTAACAAAAGTCACACCTGTTTATTCCCATTTACTGTCATATTTGATCACCACTTGAAGGTTGAAGGTTAGTTTTGAATTGGAAAACATATTTTAATAGTTTGTCTAGTAAGATAAAACCCCCCAAAAATATTCTCTAAAACAAAAGATTTGTGATAACACAACCCTGTAAATAGCCTAGTTCTATTTCTTTGTTTCAATCATTTGCCCCCCCCCCCCAATGATTTATTTCTTTTACAAAAATGACAAATTTCAGATAGCAAGTTTGCAGTTGTGGACTCTTAAAATATCTTACTTGAAAAGATTATATTCATATTATTGCCTCACTGGAGTAATGCCTTATGTGTGGATTAACGTCCCTAGACAAGTAACATTGGATAGTAATACTTTGCACAACTGAAAGGTTATGAGAAAAAGTTCCTTAAAAATGTGTTTTTCTTTTCCCTGGGATTTGCCTTTTTATGAATCCAGAGTGAGTCATCATTCATATTGGACAGGAAAGCCCAGTATTTGTTTTTGGGGTAAAATTTCATTTGCCCCAAATTTCAAGTATAAACAAATTTCATAGTATAAATTTATATACAAATATAAATTTCATAGTATAAACAAATAATCTCACAGCCAACAATTTTTTCGGCATGAAAATCAAAAGAGGTTGAGAAATGTACATTTGTTTTACATACTGAAGGGAGATATTTGGCAGCACCTAGTATTGTTATATTTATGAAACAAATTATAGAATCTCATTTTTACAAAGGCACATGAGTCTTTAGGTTACCATAAAAAAGTGCTCTAAATTTCATGAATTATGTAACTAATGATTGACAGATTTTTTTTAGTTGATTTACTCTTTAGTTGAAAAATTACTAAAGTAAAATTTTACCCAAGTTTTTGAGATTCCTGTTTCCAGAATTTATTTTCCACTTCAGTATTCAGAATTTAAAAAATAATCAAAATTGTAAATAAAGTATTATCATAACTTTTTGAAAAAAAAATAATGATGTATTTGTATGAAACAATGCCATAGAAAATAATCTAGGATTGTATTTAAATAAATTTTAATATATTTAAGTTTAAATCTTACTATTTAAATTTTAATCTGAGGTACACAAAACCATCCTTGTGGTATATTTGTCTATGATTTTATTAGAAGCCCTCCCCCCACTTTTTTAAATTAACTACTGTCACTGCCTTTGAAGGAGCTTTTCTTTCTTTTTTTTTCAACATTATTTATTTTCAAGAGAAAGAGAGAGCATATGAGCGGGGGAGGAGCACAGAGAGAGACATAGGATCTGAAGCAGGCTCCAGGCTCCGAGCTGTCAGAACAGAGCCCGATGTGGGGCTCAAAAACCCACGAACGGTGAGATCATGACCTGAGCCGAAGTTGGATGCTTAACCCACTGAGCCACCCAAGCACCCCTGAGCTTTTCTTTTTTTAAGAGTGGGTCTTGACCTATAAGGGATTAGTATTAAAGTTCCTAGGTTAGTATTTGAAAACAGAAATTAAAGTAAATGCAGTGGTTTCTAAAACTTTATTGAATTCTAGGCCTTCTTTGAGTTTAAAAGAAAACCAATCTTATTTTGTGGATAGGGGGAGAAATTTTCATCTCTATGGCATCAAATGTTTCGATAAACATGGAAATGGAATGAAGGTACAATTGTTACTGAAAAAATAATAGTTGTCACTGTGCAAATCAATGTTAATTTTCTAATTCACACAAGAAATATTTTTAATTGCTTACAACCTTGAACAAGACAGATGTGTTCCCTACTTTCATGAAATTCATATTTTAATGGGGTGAGACAGACAACAAACAAATACATATAAATATATTAAAAGTTATAGTGAAGATAAAAAACTTTTTCTGGGTAACTAAAATTGAGTTGCTAGAAAATGCCCTTCCAAGGGGGAGCTATTTAAGGTGAGACTTGAATGACATGTAGGATATTATTATAGAAAGACTGAGGGAAAGGGAATTCCCAGCTGAGGACCTAATATGGAAATGATGTATTTCAGAAACCAACTGAAGATTGAGCAGAAAAGGATGATCAAGAAAGAAGTGGCCAGTGAGGAAAGAGGAAATCAAGAGAGGAAATTGTTTCTATAAAGGGAAGTGGTCACTTGTGCCAAATGCTCATGAGAAATCCAGTAAGATAAATGTGATAGAATGTAGGTGGTTGTTGACTTAATGTAGCACTATTTCAGAGGAATAGGGGCAAAGGCCAATTGGAATGGACTGAGAGAAGAAAGGAATGGAGAGGAAATGGAGATAGCAACTATAGTCAACAATTTTGAAAAGTTTTTCTTCAAAAGAGAAAATATAGCAGGAGGTGGAGGAAGAAACCAGGAGAACATGTTTATACTAGTGGGAATAAGTAAGTTCAGAGGGATAAACTGAGGAAAAGAAGGAGTATTTCAGGAAGAGAGTTCTACGGTAGGAAAGGCGTGGGCTGGAGAGCATGCACCCAAGTGTTGGCTTTGGCAGAAGCATGTTCATCTCTTACAATGGAAGGTGTGAGAAAACTGGTGCACAGGAAGTGGTTTGCATCTTGGAATGCAGATTGGCAGCATAAGGAGATATGAAAATTATGGCATAGTCTGATTTTGGAGAGTGGGAAACCAGCACAGATTAAGATGTGTGCAATATTGACTACCCAGTAGGGATTTGTGGTCTTGAGTTTAAATTGGAATCAGTCAGCAGGAAGTGAGTGATTTTCTCCAGACTTGTTCACCTGCCAATGTGAAAAAAAGAAATAGTGCGGGGACCCTGGGTAGTTCAGTTGATTAAGCCTCCGACTCTTGATTTTGGCTCAAGTCATGATCTCACTGGTCGTGGGATTGAGCTCCTCATCAGCCTTTGTGCTGACAGTGTGGAGCCTGCTTGGGATTCTCTCTCTCCCTCTGCCCCTCCCCACTCTCATGCATATTCTCTCTCTCTCTCTCTCTCTCTCTCTCTCTCTCTCTCTCTCTTTCTCCAAAACAAATAAATAAGCAGTTTAAAAAAAGAGATAGTGGGATAACTAGAGCTAGAGTTTTTTGAGGAAAAGAAAAAAGGAGCATCATAGTTACATTTTTTTTTTTTCAACGTTTTTAATTTATTTTTGGGACAGAGAGAGACAGAGCATGAACGGGGGAGGGGCAGAGAGAGAGGGAGACACAGAATCGGAAACAGGCTCCAGGCTCCGAGCCATCAGCCCAGAGCCCGACGCGGGGCTCGAACTCACGGACCGCGAGATCGTGACCTGGCTGAAGTCGGACGCTTAACCGACTGCGCCACCCAGGCGCCCCCATAGTTACATTTTTTAAAGTACATAGATATGTGATAACATGAAATATCAGCTCTATAAGGAATAAAAGAATACAGAATAAAGAGAGATCATGAAGAATGGACAAGAATAAAGATTGATGATTCAGAGAACTTGGTATGATCAAACCCCAGCTTGAGTGGGAATGTGAGAATGATGGGCAGTGAGGTTAAAGAACTGAATACAGAAAATTGGAGGAAGAGCACAGTTGTCAGTGATAATTAGGTCAAGGATATACCTGTGGGAGAGGCCAGCTATTGTAAGATGGGAAGAAGATGCTGGAGATGAAGGTCAAGGGACTGTGAAGCCATGTGAGGGATGAGTTTTTCACAAGGATATTGAAGTCACCAACACAGATGATAGATACAGGAGTAGAGACGACAGAGATTCACATACTGAAGTCTTCTATGAACAAAGGACCAGGAGATTAGTGGATGCCAACTACAGAAAAAGTGAGCACTGAGTACTGTATAGAATTGTTGAGTCATTGTAATGGGCACCTAAAGTGAATATAACACTGTATGTTAATTATTCCCCAGTTAAAAAGGTGGTATAGTCTGATATGAACTGCTAAGATGTTTGAAAATTTCAAGGATGGAGAAGTTACACAAGCATAAAGAGAACAGAGGCATCAAATTTACTATCAGACCTCAAGGGTTATCTGTGTTAATGTCCAAATCACAACAAAATACGCGGTGTTATGTGTACAACACAATATGTGTTTCATAGATGGTTTTAGCTAGAAATCGACATGATTTATTGGAGTTTAACCCTCTTGTTTCATTTTTGTTCTATTACATAAAGATATTTAACCTCACCCACATTGCTCTAGAGAATAGTTAACTATTATACATAAAATATTTGAAATTATAATACATTCAACTCCATTATTCACCTTAAGATTTTCCTTGTGTGAAATAAACTTTGACATCTTTGCACTGGAGCAGGGGGTGGATATCATGACTTGTGATATCCACTAGATTTGTGGAATTGTGATATTATGACTAGAAAATATAGGACTAGGAAGAAGCCAGTTCTCATAGGTAATAAAATTGCAAGCTTACATTTTCCTTCTCCCTCTCCAACTGCAAATATAACAATTTAACACTAAAGAACAAACCTTCCTTTTGGCCACATGAAGCTAATAATACAAACTAATCAGCATATCTGGGATACAATTTACAGGAACAACTTATAATATACACTTCTTCCAGTTCTTTTGACAAATGTATTGGTTCTGTTGACACCCTATGATAGATCTATTTCTGTCTTTTTTTTAATATATAATGTATCTCACAAGAAGGATAAGCAGAAAACATATTATACAACACAACTGTTTGTTTTCTCATTTCGCGTTCATGATTACTTGAGTCACAAATGACATATGATCCAAACTAGTAACATATGTCTGTGTCTGACAGAGGACATTTTTCATCTTTCCAGTCTGGGTTACATCTTCAGCAGCCAGTGTTGTGAATCTAAGTGAAGTGAAACAAGTTTCTCAGTTTCACTTCTCAGGTATGACATACTTCAGTGTTTCATGGAACCAGAAATAAAAGAAAAAGTTTTGCCTATTTTAAAAATTTCTCTTAATCACGGCAGTCTTTAGCTTACTTCCAGATTCTATAAACTTGGTTAAATCATTTTAATGTGGAGTTTCTTCTTTGGATCAGAAGCTGGTTACCTGGCCCACCTTTCCTGTCCTTTCCCTCACCCCTTTCCTCTGCACACCTTTGATCCTTCTGAATCACAGAAATATGGGAGCAATTCCTATCCACCAAGTGATTGTTCATATCTTCATAACTTTCCTGATGCTCAGGATGCTCTCAGCTTCTTCAGCCACTTGGAACATTTCCACACATCTTTCCATATTCAGGTGAAGCATCACCTTCTTTATTAAGCCTTTCCAGTTTACCCTATTCACCTCTCTCACAGCTGGTTATTCCCTCTCCTTTCTTTCTATGTGCATTTGAACATATATCAGTTATTGTTTGGGTGGCCATATAATGTATTGTCCAAACCAGGGCACTTTTGAGAGTTATAGGGGTGCATTGTTAATAATTACACTGGGACATCAGGAATAGACTATGACTGTCCTGGCTAACCATGGCATATGGCTACTCTAATTACCACACTTACGGCATTGTGTTGTGGAACCATCCTCCTCCTGCAGTGAAACTGTGAGGGCAAGCCTATTTTGTACCTCATGCAAAGGCTAGTGGTATTTAAATACTTGGTGGATATCTACTGCTTTACTATTACCTTTCTTCTAGTAAAAATGTCTTTAGGCAATTACTGTGCCCCATTCTTTGGATGTTACAAATTCTCATCCATGTCATTTGGATGGAGCTGAATGCACCCCCACTTTGCCCCTACTTTTCCTCTCTATGTGGGTAGAGACATGACTCAGCTTCCTTTGGTCAAAACAACACAAGTCACAGGCTTGTGATCGGTTCAGATCTTCACCTGATCACGGAATTATTGCCAATTTGGGATTTTTTTCAAACCAGGAGAAGAAGCAGCTCAGTTTCCACTTTGGTTGCTACACTGTAAGCCTGGAACTGCCAAGAGACCCCTCAGCTCCAAGAAGAGCTACTCATTAGAATGAAGTAAACATTGAAGAAAACAAAACCAAGACTTCAGTCTTCCAAGAAACCACTGGAGCTTTTTTCTCCAGTGTTGCCTCATGCTAGATTGTTTTACCTTACATTTTTGAGTTATATGAGCCCATAAATTCCCTTTTGGCTGAAGTCAATTTGAGCCGTGTTTCTATCTTTTGCAGAAAAGTAGTTTTGTTGTTTGTCCTGTTGAGGCCCGGGCTATAGGAGGCCCTCAGTGAGTGGCAGTTGGTTGGGTTGCAAGGGTGGGTAGGAGGCTCCTGGTGGCCAGTCTCAGGACTGTGAATGACTACCGGTAACTCTCCCACCTGCAGCTCCCTTGCTCCATCACCAAGTTCCTGGGTCTGTTAGGAGTGCTCTATCTTAGCGGTGCTTCCTTCGGGGACAGCTACTGGAGCAGTCACTACAGGCTCTCATTTTTGTTTGTTTCTTTTTCTATGTTATAGGCACTTTTGCCATGGGTGACTTGATAGTAATTTGAGGACAGCTGGTGAAGTAAAAGGAGGTATTGTTTCCAGCTACTGCTTAAAAAAGTAACCAGAAGTTTGAAAATACTGTCAAGATGAAAACCATCTATCTACCCCTAACCATTCTTCCATCCCTTCGTTTACCAAGACAAAGGGGATGTTCCAAGCACATAACACACTTTTGACTGCCAGTTTGGTCTTACTTGCCCCATCAACACTGCTGTCACATGTCCTCCAAGAAAACTTGGATAAAAAGGTCTAGAAAGAAATATTTTAGGGATCCCAGATATCCAGAAACATTTTATGGTGGGGGGGGGATAGATATGGTCATAATCATTATGTAAACAAGCCCTTGACCTTGCCCAAGATGAAAACTCACCAGTGATACCCCACATTGCTTAGCACCACGGTGAACACAAATTAGTTCACTTATTAGTGGGTCAGTTCATTCTGTATACTGGGGGAAATGAACTTGAGCAGAGCTACCGGACAAAATTTAGACTGCAGAATCCAGATTTTAAATGTATCTTTCTGAGAGCTGGAAGCGAGTGGAGCATAAGGAAAGCCATTTTGATGAAACAAGTACAAATATCTATTTGGAATAAATTGTATTTGGGGGATTGTTGGATAAAAATTCACTTCTATTCCTCTAAACTAAGCAGTAAATAGTGTTAACATTAATATATAAAATGACAGGTTAATGTCATCCCACCCAACTATCAGATATTTACCAACTTGGTTCTAATGACTCATGTAAGCATCCAGAGCTCTTACCAATGATGACTGCGACACAGGAACTCTGGGAACTACGTTCACAAAAACTACATTCCAGAGGCCCAAAGGATGCTTTTTCCCTTTTCCTCTAAGGCTTTGCCTACGTGGCTTATATTATGTCATGGGAATATTGATCCTCTATGCCTCAAATCTCTTCTGCACACTGCCAAGTAATTTTTTTTAGCATCATAAATTAGATCATATCTTTTCTTAACTTAAAACTCTTAACTGAATTTTTCATTCACTTAAAATAAAATCCAAACTCCCCAGCATAGTGCATAATGCCCTGTCTGCCTGGTGCTTCTACATTCAACTTGTATCATTCATATCCTTACTCACTAAACTCTAGCCAGAGCCTTTTTCTAAAGTCTCAAAAGTGCTATATTCATTTCAGCCTCAGGACCTTTGCACGTGCTATCCCCTCTGCCTGGAAGGTTGTTCCTTCTCTCTCCCTACAACTATATCTTCCACTTTTTCTTGCTTTAAAGCCTTTGGTAATTGCACATCGTGCTTATTTATTTACTGCCTCTCCTTACTGGAGGGTAAGCTTTAGGAAGGCAGCTGGAGAACTGATCTGCTTTATTTATCACTCTGTTCACCAGCATATAAGAGGTGCTTAATATATATATTCCTTGAAATACGATAGCATAAACACACTGATGGCACAGAGTTTGTATATCAGTTAGCTCAGGAACACCTTCCCATTCTGAGTGACCTTTAAGTGACCCCCAGGAAACACAACCCTCTCTTCACCAGTCCTGGGTATAGACTTGCCCCCAAAGAGGCTTTTTAAAATCATAAATATTATAGCTAAAAGGTATATTGGAGATACTAGTTTACAGATAGGAAATTTTAAGTTGTATAAAGTTGAAGTAACTTCCCTCAGGAGGGATGGCTTCTCCACTCCTCTAGGGTCCCTGATGAGGGAATTTTCCTGAAACACTCCTGGCTTCTTCCCCCTTGAAGGTAAGAGTGAGTTGGATGATTATGAATTAGGGAGAGAAACGAGGTGTGCAGTTTCAGGCCCTCAGGCTCTCTCTCTAAGGGATCTGTCACAGGACACACACATTCTGCAGTGCTCCTTGTCCTGGGTTTTCAGACGCAGGCTTTGCCCCACATGGAGCCTGCAGCTATCTGGTTATGCTTCTGACTGAGGATAGTGGGATAGGGTTGTCTAATTCTTGGTTCAGTGTATGCACGGCCAAGGTGTCTGCACATTTAAACTCTGTTCTCAAATCTCTCTTTTTATTAGTTTAAAAGGAAATAATTTTCTAATTCCTCTGCCTGTTTTCACTGGCTCATATCTGGGTGAGCTTAGCCCCTTTGTGTCTTAACACCAAAGCTCTGGAGTTGGTCACTGTTGAAGTTAAGGACTAGAATTCAAATCTTCTGAAGCTCCAACTCTGATTTCTTTTTTTTTTTTTTTTTTTTTTAATTTTTTTTTTTCAACGTTTATTTATTTTTAGGACAGAGAGAGACAGAGCATGAACGGGGGAGGGACAGAGAGAGAGGGAGACACAGAATCGGAAACAGGCTCCAGGCTCTGAGCCATCAGCCCAGAGCCTGACGCGGGGCTCGAACTCACGGACCGTGAGATCGTGACCTGGCTGAAGTCGGACGTTTAACCGACTGCGCCACCCAGGCGCCCCTCCAACTCTGATTTCTAATGTGTAGTGCACATACCTCAGCCAGTTCCAGTTCAGCTGCCCCTGAATGGTCTCTGCTACCCTCACTAATCCCCTGACCCACACTAGAGGGTCTTGTCCTCCAATCTATGCATTCCCCATGCTGATTTTGGTTACAGACACACTTAGAATGATTTCACCATGAACATGTTTTGAGGCTAATGAAATAAATATTTATGAACCCAACTTAATAAGAAAATTGGGTAGGGGTGCCTGGGTGGCTCAATCGGTTAAGCGTCCGACTTTGGCTCAGGTCATGATCTCCTGGTTTGTGAGTTCAAGCCCTGCATAGGTCTCTGTGCTGACAGCTTGAAGCCTGGAGCCTGCTTCTGATTCTGTGTCTCCCTATCTCTCTGCTCCTCCCCTGTTCATGCTCTGTCTCTCTCTCTCTCTAAAAAATAAGTAAACATTAAAAAAATTAAATGTAAAAAAGAAAATTGGGTAATAATCAGATTAATGAGGTAAACATAAATACATCATTATGAGTTATGTTATAAATACATATTTTATTATCAACATATTTATTTTTACTTTTCCTTCAATGATTTTGTCACTTGTTTAATTTTTTGTTTTATTTAGTATTGTTTCCCGTGGCCTCTTTAAAGCTATCATTTCACTCAGACATTTATCTGGATACGAGATCAGGATATTAACCCTCTTTTGGCGGATGCATGTTTCAGTTAATTGTGCCTAAGAAGAAAATTGTATTCTGCTTTATTTTTGCCATAACGTAATACTTGTAATATAATATTTCTAATGGACAAACAGGTGAACCTTTTCTGTGTTCAAGCAAAGTCTAAAAAATTATGGGGTATGATTATGACCTTACTTGTTGAAACAAATTCCTCCCTGGTCATCCTAGAAATAGAGGGGGAAAGAAAATCACTTATAATAAAAAAGCAAAAGAAACATACCTCCTTATTGAAAATCCTTAATCATTCTCTATTATATAAGTAAATATAAGTAAAATAAAACTTAAAGAACAAACAAACAAAAGGGTCTCTTATGTAGTTACGGTCTTTTTTGCTAGTGGTGTTCGGAATGGTGAAACCACTTCACGTTGTGCGTTTGGAGGAGCAATGGGTCAATGGATGTTCTCCACTAAGAATTACCTCCCTTTCCATTAGAAGACTAACTTTCCAACCTTTTCTCTGTGTCTAGGTGGCATATGTCCTACTCAGTTTGGAGGCTGCGTGCTACAGTTCAGAGATCCTTGTGTCTTTGATATAGCTAGATATAGACTTTTGATCTCTTATATTTTTGCTTCTTCTTCTTATTGATCAGCCAACAATTATCTACAAAAGAGCATCCTCTGGATGTATAAATATGCTAAATCTTGAGAGATCTGAAAAAAAATAGTTTCTGTGTTTTAGTTCTTATCAGCTCAAAACTTATTATTGGGTTGGAAATAAACAGATGTGTCTTGATATTCTTTTTGTTGATTTTCATGCCACCATGCTATTTCCTGATACAAGCCTTAACTCCAGTTAAGACCATTGTCTTGATTTTTTCCTCCTTTAGTTGGAATAGAGGCTAAGTAACTGAGAGAGACTTCAAGACACAGGGACTTGTCCCTGATAGTTTATTTCTGTCTTCTGCAATAGTCCAGATGTGGGAATTCTAGGCTGGTGTAGTGGCCCTACTCTACAAAATCATTCAGAGACTCCAGTTCCTTTTAACTTAGGCTTCTGCCATGCCCCAGAGTGGTGTCCTCATTTTTATGTTAAAAGACTGGTTGAGGCCACATATGTTTCAGCCTTCAGAAAATAGAGATTAAGTCTATAATATGCAATTTCAGTTTATTTAAGTGTAATAGACATAACAATATTTACCAATATCCAGCTTTTTATTATTATTATTATTTATAGGCTCGCAGAAGGTTCTACTTCTTCACTCTTTGTAGTTAGGCACAGCCATGTGACTAGTTTCGACCAAAGCAATAAGGAGCCAATGTGGCCTGAGTCACTTGTGTGCTGCAAGGTTCATTGCTGGCACTTGACTCCCCAGCCCTTGCTTCCCTTGCCATAGTGACCATAAAACACATGTTGATGTGAAGATGCTATGAGATGGAAACCTGCAGGAATCCCCAGTGAATGCAAAGAAGTTCTCTGGACTTTCAGGGGATTTTAGTGAGCAAGAAATAAACTTGTGCTCTTTATTCCACAACATAACCTATTGTGCAGTAACTATTACAGCAGACGAGGGGGACACAGTATACATTATTGCTGCCCACATTTTATCAGTGAGAACACAGTCGGATAATCCTGATTTGAGGGCTAGCTGAGCTGTTTATACTCCATTACTATGGAAACAAAGAGAAGCAGATAGCTGGGCAGGGGAGGGAGTGGGGTGGGCAGCTTCCTTCCTTGTCTCACACTCCAGCCTTGTACTTGCTTGGAATGCCCTCCTCCCACTTCTCAGTCTGTGCACATCCCACACCTCCTCCAAAGCACAGCCTTTTGCAAACTCCTCACTCTGATTTCTCTCTACTCTAAATTCTGATTGCTCAATGTTTACAAACTTTTATTACATAATTCATTAATTTAAAAAAAGGGTTATGTACCACTTAGCTATCTCCAGGCATTGTGCTAGACACAGGTTATATAACAGAAATATCATCTCCACTTCCAGAGCTTGAAGTTTCCACCTGCCTAGCACAAATGCCCCACCCAAACTGCATGGTTACTAAATAATCTGTGGCTGAATATATGAATTGGCAATATGGTGACCTGTGATTAATATTAAGTAGCAGAGCACTATTGACAGATAAGAGAAGGGAGAAAATCCCAAGGAAGATCTTAGGATGCATCAAGACAGGGATTGTGTTTGTCTCAAATTCTGCCTTATCTCCAGTGCCCATCACTGGGCCTGGCACAAAGTAACAGGGGTGTCTTGAAAAGACTTAGGACGTGAGGTTGGACCAGATTTTGAGAAGTCAGTCATGGATTTTGGGGTCTTCATGTGCTAGGAAATAAGAATCATAAGCTGTTTTTTTAAGGGTGCTGTAGAAAGATTGAACTGGTTTTCTGGTTGGATTGTTTATGGCCATATCACCCTGAATGTACCCGATCTTGTCTGGATATAAACATTAAAATAAAAGATAACTAAATGAAGGCTGTAGTGTTGAAAACCTAGTTTGGAATGGCAATGATGGACATGAATATAAAAGGGCAAATCTAATGGACATGTCAAAGGGAGGAATATAAAGGTTAAGGGGAAAAAATGAATTGGAAAAGAATATTGGAGGGTGCCAGCCTGGAATTCCAGAATGAGGATCCTAGCATTAAAGAGATAAACGTTACAAAAGGAACCTGTGATGGGTTTAATTTGAGGAATGCTGTATTGGCTGTGGCAGGAGGAAATCTTTGTGGGGATGTTGAGCAGGCAGCTAAGGCCTGGAAAGCAGGTGTTGTCAGTAATGAAGATATAGCCTTGGGAGCCACATTCTGTGGATATGCAAGACCTGAAGAGACATCTGCTCAGATTCTATCCTTTCCAGCATATGGTAAGGTAAACAAGACCAGTCCTCAATACAATTGTCAAGTGGGCCTTGCCTCCTTGTAGACGCTTCTCCTGTCAGTGGAGCCCCTGGAGCTTCTGTACCTGCCAGTGTATAACAAAAGAGAGGAAGATGCCAGATCATTTACAGAAAAAGTTGGGTAGAGGATAGCTGAAGCGTTAAAGGGTGGTAGAAGGCATGCATGACAGAAAAAAATGGCAGAGCTGGGACGTGCAGAGGTCCAGAACAGAGGCACATAGGCAACTTCTATAGAGCTAGAGAGGTGGAAGGTGTGTGTGTGTGTGTGTGTGTGTGTGTGTACAGTCAAATGCAAATGTATTCAGAAAGTATCAGCAAATATGTCTCCACCAACCCTGCCCATTAGCTATGCTTCAGATGACCTACCTCCATGTATTTAATAAGGACTTCATGCCATTTATGTGCCAGACACTGTGGACACGCAAAAGAACCAGGCAGACTTGGTGTCTGCCCTCGTAGGACCTATATATTATTAAAGGTGAAATAGAAAGTGAATACAGACTAGTTGATTAATTTACTAAAATTGTGTTAAGTGAAGAGAGAACTATATATTCTTAAATTCTATAAATTTTGCCTCTTCAAAGTGAGAGAGTTAAACAGCTGTGCAGAAGCAAGAAGTATTTGGGGCCAGCTAATACCTTGGAATTAGCTCATTTGGGAAAACACTATCCTGGTGGCCTGGAGAGGAGGGCCTGACTGGGGACACACAGAGCCATTCCAACCACACTCGCCACCCACATATTGACACCCAGTATAAAAGGTGAATTCAATGAGAGGAGAAGCCTACCTTCAGCTTTGGAGGCCTGGAAATATCTATTTAGCATTCTCCCCACTTGCTTCCAATTTTAGTCTATAGGTCTGTCTATGGGCTCAAGAGACAAGGGATATAAGGATGGTGAAAAGATGATACAAGTGGGTTATCAATAAGAGAACAATAATAGTGGAGGTTGTGGGTATGAACAATAGGACCATAGATGTGTAAATTATTTCTCATTTATATTTTCTCCTTTTTTTCTACCACTTGGATCACAGATTTGTTGGGTAATAGAGTCTGGGTTGGTGTTGCTAGCTGGAGCCACTGGAGGTCCTAGTTCCACAGACTCTTGAGTAGAGGAACCAGTGTGCCCAGAGATCCTTGTTCTCCTCAAGTTACAGCTATGAAAGCAGGCACTGTCCTGTTGGATAGATCCTCCTACAGGCAATTTTATTCCCAGGGAGAGTCTATTGCCATGTATCCTTCAGCTTAGAGTTCACCGCCTGCCTTGGATTTGTTGCCACCTTTACTCCCCCAAACAATGGCACCTCAGAAAATCCAGATGCTGCTTTGAGCTGTCAGGACATCCAATGCTGGTCTTCAGAAAGGAGGACGTTGAGCAGGGTGGATGGAGGGGGCAGATGTTGGAGGGATTTTTTGGAGAGAGAGATTCCATCTGGATTACTTATTTAGGGATGTATTCATAAGAAAAGAGATGGTCTGGGAAGGAAGAGTATCTCCATTTTTAACCATGTGGGAGGGTATGTGTGGGCACAAGGAAAGACAGACTTTCAGGGATACAGATCAAAGAATTTCATTTCATGCTTGCCTGAGTTAATATGTACATATCCTGAAGTGAAAACTTGTATAAGGTATCAAGGAAAGCTTTTAGGAATAATGCATAATAGAGTTACTAAATTCTTTTTTAAGAATTTAAAATAGTAAAAACTTGATTATTCAGTATAAAAATTAGTATGCATTTAAATAAATTTATTATCATTTCTGACTAATTATAATTTATTTAGGAAACATCTACTGATAGCTTGCAACATAAAGGTAATTTATTTTTTACAAAATGTGTAAGGTGTAAATCCCTCACTTCAACAGCATGCAGTGTAGTAGGGGACATGAAAAAAAATATGCACCAGTAGCTTTAAGAGAGCTTCTAAGAGTGATGAGGGATTTCAGAGAACTGGTTTGAATTTGAGGTAGCTGGGGAAGATATCTTGGAGGAGGTAGCATTTAAAATGGGATGTGTATCCGGATGGCCAACAGGCACATGAAAAGATGCTCAGTGTTGCTCCTCATCAGGGAAATACAAATCAAAACCACACTCAGATATCACCTCACGCCAGTCAGAGTGGCCAAAATGAACAAATCAGGAGACTATAGATGCTGGACAGGATGTGGAGAAACGGGAACCCTCTTGTACTGTTGGTGGGAATGCAAATTGGTGCAGCCACTCTGGAAAACAGTGTGGAGGTTCCTCAAAAAATTAAAAATAGACCTACCCTATGACCCAGCAATAGCACGGCTAGGAATTTACCCAAGGGATACAGGAGTACTGATGCATAGGGGCACTTGTACCCCAATGTTTATAGCAGTACTTTCCACAATAGCCAAATTATGGAAAGAGCCTAAATGTCCATCAACTGATGAATGGATAAAGAAATTGTGGTTTATATACACAATGGAGTACTACGTGGCAGTGAGAAAGAATGAAATATGGCCTTTTGTATCAACATGGATGGAACTGGAGAGTGTGATGCTAAGTGAAATAAGCCATACAGAGAAAGACAGATACCGTATGTTTTCACTCTTATGTGGATTCTGAGAAACTTAACAGAAACCCATGGGGGAGGGGAAGGGAAAAAAAAAAAAAGGAGGTTAGAGTGGGAGAGAGCCAAAGCATAAGAGACTCTTAAAAACAGAACAAACTGAGGGTTGATGGGGGGTGGGAGGGAGGCGAGGGTGGGTGCTGGGTATTGAGGAGGGCACCTTTTGGGATGAGCACTGGGTGTTGTATGAAAACCAATTTGACAAAAAACTTCATATATTGGAAAAAAAAGAAAAAAAAATAAAATGGGATGTGTAACATAGGCACATTTCAGCATGCCGGCTGATTATGGCTAGCATTTCAGGTAGTAGGAATGCGTGTTTAAAATTATGGAGCTGCAGGGGCTCTTGGATAGCTCAGTCTTTAAGCATCTGACTTCAACTCAGGTCACGATCTCACAGTTCATGAGGTTGAGCCCCACATTAGGCTCTCTGCTGTCAGCGCAGAGTCTGCTTCGGATCCTGTGTCCCCCTCACTCTCTGCCCTTCCCCCACTCACATTCTATTTCTCTCTCTCAAAATAAATAAATAAGCAATTAAAAAAAATCACAGAGCTGCTATTAAGCAAAACCGAGTAGTTCAGCTTAAAAAAGACACGGGTCCAATATGATAGGAGTGTGGACTAACCTGATGAGGTCTTGGAAGATCTTGAAAGGCCCTGAGCAAGAGTCAGGAATGTGGACTTGAGTGGCGGAGCCTGGGATCCTTCTGAGCAGCAGAGTTGAATGATGGAGTACTACATCATGGAGGTAAACGTGATAACAAGCTAGGGTAAATCACCAGAAGGAGAAAGATGAAGAGTAAAGGGGAAAAGCACCGTGATGAGATTTCTGTTTGTGGTGATTTAGGATGAGGCAGACCTGATGTATAGTCCAAAGGGAAGACCAGTGCAGAGAGGAAAATTGAAGGTAAAAATGAGACAGTCTCAAATTATGGATGGGAATGTTAAGACCATAAATGGAAGGGTTAGCTATCCTACTGCTGCCTGCCCTGAGACCTGAAATAGGGGGAAAAGAAGAAACGTAAAGGTTGTGGGAGGGGGTACAGTTGAAGGTGCTAACATCTGAAAGTGAGGATTTCTTAGCACGATTCTGTATCTCCTGCAACACCTGCCAAATGCATAAGAAGCGTGAATAAGAAGTTTTAAGTCTAACTTGGCTTTCACCTAAATCTGTCAAGTTCAGTCAAATGTGGCTCTACCTTAAGAACACAGAAATTTTAAACTATGTGAAACCCCTTAGCTTCCTATGTTTTCAAGGAGAAGATCCTCTTGTTCCAATGAGAAACCTGACTGATGTGCTATGATAACAGAGTCTCAATAACTCTGCGGGTCCCTGCTGGGAAGAAGGTCATAGACACTGCATGTTTCTACCCATCTATCCCTCCCCTAGTTTCACAGGGTTTTGTGAGGATAAATAAAATAAGATAGTACATATACATTTTTTCTATAAAAAGTTGCTATGAGGATGTTGTAGGTCTACAAAAAAGTGTTATGTGGATATTACAACATATCAGAATAATCTGGAAATATTTTGTTTGTTCTATTTACTTCACATTTAACTTTCTTAAAAAAAAAAACCTTTTCTTTAAAAAAGAATTTAAAGCATTTGTTTCGTGGCTTACCATTTTTAAGAGCTTTCTGTATATGCTGATGAAGGAAGTTTTGGGAAAGAAAATACTTGAAAGCAAGCATGGTGCACTGGGAATAATAGCGTTTGCCAAAAAGTTCACACTTCACACTATTAACACTGTTGATGGGCCCACAGTCACAGTGCTGGATAGCCAGGCCATCTGGGGCTTGTGCGGGCAATAAACTACAATCACTGCCTTCTAAGACACTATAATTCCAGAAGTTATCCATTGAGGTGGGTCATTTAAAGGATGTGTTCCTATCCAAGGCTTTGAGAAGGATGCTTTCTGGATACTCTAAGTGTTCATCCATTCGGTACCCAATGGCTGATACTCACGCTCCCAGTTCTGCCATTTGAAATTTCAGAGGGAGAAATGTGGGAATTGGAGAGCGGTCATTTTTTCAAATAATGAGTCTTACTACCAGCTCCTATAGCACCCTCACTTCTCGTAACAAGTTAGCACACTTGGCAAAAAGAACAAAATTATGTTTAGTTTAAGAGCATTGTTTGATATGCTTGGACACATTTAAGTGCGTTTTTTTACCCTAGAGTTATGGACCAGTAGTTATAGACTTGTTTTCTGGTTTTCAGGACTCTTGGGTTATGTTCACTAGTTTGTAATGACATTAAGACTTCCTAAAATCCTGAATGGGGGTGGTGTGAGTGGTCTATATTAAATTTTCTGTCATCAGCAGAAATGGGGCTCAAGAATTAAGTTCTGTTACTGAGAAATAAAGAAATTTGTATGTACATACTTAGAAAAAATTGCATATATTCTCAGCTTTGTCTATGAAATGGAAGTAATGTTATCTGCCTCATACAACTGTTTTAAGAAAATTAATATAGAGACTTATTACAGTAACCTACAGTAGACTGAGCACTCATCAAATGCCCTAATGGCAGACTAAAAAGGGAAGATATGAAATGCCCTTATCATGATACTTATAGATCAGTTTTTTTCTGATTTTTCTTAGCGCCACCTGGTTAAATGTCAGTCCAGGATCCTCTTCCTCTCACTTGATCACTTATCCATAGGAATGATCTAAGCTCTAGGAAGTTTACACACTGCCCTGGCACTGGGGGATAGATGCCCAGTCCCATGGTGCATGATCACTAGATCTGTCCAATATGGTTTTTAGTGGGACATACAATCTTCAGTGCTTTCTGCTTTCTGGCTGCCTACATCTGTGGTTGCAAGTTACATTACATAAGTTTATATATAAAATGTTTTATATATATGCAAAATATTATATTATATATTTGTCACCACAGGTGATTCCAATGATGAGGTAGGTTTAGGAACCACAGGTGGAGTAATTTGCCATTCAGGCAAGGCAAGACTGTGGTAGCAAATTAATTAGCATAATCTGAGAAGACTATCAGACTATCAACTATATACATGTAAGTCTTAACTCCCAGTATCTGTGAATGTGACCTTATTTGGAAATAGGATTGGTGCAATGTAATTAAATTAAAACAAAGTCATACTGAATTAGAGTGGGACTTAACTCCCGTGATTGGTGTCTTTATAAGAAGTGGGAGGGCCACCTGGGTGACTCAGTAGGTTAAGTGTCCCACTCTTGATGTCAACTCAGGTCATGATCTCATGGTTCATGGGATAGAGCCTCACATTGGGCTGTACACAGACAGCACAGGACCTGCTGTCTGTGGTAGCTATGTTGGAGCAAAATTGTTGCATACTATTGAAATTATTTGGTATTAATCCTAATTATATAGTCTTTAAATTAAGATGTTAATTATAATCTTCATGGCAGTCACTTAGCAAAAATCTTTATAAAAGTATAGGAAACAAGAGAATTAAATGACACTCTATAAAATATTTAATACAAAAAAAAACAGCAATAGAATATAGGAACAAAGAGACATAAAACATGTAGAAAGTCAATAGAAAATAGGAGATGTAAATCCTACCTTATCAGTAATTACATTAAAAACAAATGTACTTAACATTCATTCAGAAGGCAGAGATGGGAGAATAGATTAAAGAAAATAATCCAAACATATGTTGTCTACAAAAGACACATTAGATTCAAAGGCATAAATGGTTGAAAACTAAAAGATGAAAAAAATGTAATAAAAAAAGGAACCATAAGACAACTGAAATTGCTATACTAATATCATGCAAAATGGACTTTAAAACAAACAAACAAACAAACAAACAAACAAAAAATGTTACCAGAGATAAAGAGGGACATTTTATGAAAAAAGAGCCCATACATTAGGAGATATAACCATAAACATATATGCACCTAATAACAGAGCTCAAATTACATTTAAAAATAACCAGCAGAACTGGTTAGAAATAGGTAACTTGACAATAAAGGTTTGAGACTTCAGCAAAAAACTAAGAAAAAGATCAAACTGAAATAAAGGAATTGAAAAACACTATAAACAAAGTGTTTACAACAGACTTCTCTAGTACATTACCCAACAACAGGAGAATACACTATCTTCTCAAGTACCTGTGGAACACATTTTCCAGGATAGACCATATGCTATGCTCTGGGATAGACCGTAAACAAGACTCAATAAATTTAAAAGGGTTGAAACCAGGGGCACCTAGGTGGCTCAGTCCTTTAGGCATCTGACTTTGGCTCAGGTCATGATCTCATGGTTTGTGAGTTTTAGCCCTGCATTTGGCTCTCTGCTGTCAGCACAGAGCTGACTTCAGATTCCTTTCTCTCTCAAAAATAAATAAACATTAGGAGCACCTGTGTGGCTCAGTTGGTTGAGCATACAACTTCAGTTCAGGTCATGATCTCACAGTTCGTGAGTTCGAGCCCCGTGTTGGGCTCTGTGCTGACATGGTGGAGCCTGGACCCCACTTTTGATTTCTGTGTCTCCCTCCCTCTCACTCTCTCTCTCTGCCCCTCCCCTGCCCTGCTCACACACACTCTCTCTCTCTCTCTCTCATTCTCTCAAAAATAAACGTTAAAAAATTAAAAACAAATCAATAAACATTAAAAAATAATAAAAATAAAAGGGTTTAAAACCACGCAAATTTTCTTTTCTAATCTAACCACAATAGATCAAATTAAAAATGAAAAACAGAAGGAATTTAGGGATGTTTACAAATATGTGGAAATTAAGAAACACCCTCCTAAATAACCAATGTATTAAAGAAAAAAAATCACAAGGAAATTAGAAAATACTTTGAGATGAATGAAAAGGAAAACAAAACTTGCCTAAACTTACTGAATACCATTAAAGCAGTGCTTAAAGGGAAACCTAGAGCTGTAAATGCTTATATTAAAAAAGGAAGATCTCTTGATTTTGGCTCAGGTCATGATCCCAGGTTTAGGATTGAGCCCTGCATTGGGCTCTGCCCTGAGTGTAGAGCCTGCTTGAGATTCTCTCTCTCTCTCTCTCTCTCTCTCTCTCTCTCTCTTTCTCTCTTGCTCTCCCTCCTCCATTTGCTCTCTCTAAAATAAAATTAAATAAATTTTTTTTAAAAGGGAGATCTCAGAAAAAGAAAGATCTCATATCAATAGTCTAACTTACCATCCTAAAAAAGTAGAAAATTGCAAATACACTAAATTCAAAACAAGGATAGGGATGGAATAATAAAAATTAGATGAGAAATAAGTGAAATAGAAAACAGAAACACAATAGGGGAAAATCAATGAATCCAAAAACAAGTTCTTTGAAAAGATCAACAAAATTGGCAGACTTTTAGTTAGACTAATCCCACCCTTAGGAAATACTCAAATTACTAAAACTTAGAAATCAAAGAGAATATATCACTACCAACCTCATGGAAATGAAAAATAATTTCATGGGAATACTGTGAAGAATTGCATGCCAACAAATTATGTAACCTAGAAGTAATCATTAAGATATTCAGTGTGGTGGGGCATTAAGCTGGCAATTTGCTCTTACATGATTCAGGAAGGAAAGTTACTTTTACTGCATTTGCAAATTCTGTATATGTGAAATTGTTTACAAAAAGAAAAAGAATTATACCATGTAAGGCTAATATTCACAGCAAGCCTGTTATTGTAAGAAAGAAGGAATCTCAAAGGTCAAATGTTAATGGTTTACTTTCAATCAGTGGCAAAACTCAATAAAATACAAGTCTCAACATATGTGCAAGCATATGGATGTGTGAATTCATGATTTCAGATTGTAGAGCAGTTTCAGAATCATGTGAAAGACTAAGGTGTGGCTGTTGGATCGGATGACTACAATGAAGTGGAGGTCACTGGAAGTAGGGAAGTCAAGGAACTGAAATGTACAGGCATTGGAAGAGTCATCCATGAGTGAGACTGTGTGAAATAGTGGCAGGACTTACAGGGCTGAAGAGAAAGACTGAAAATAGATGCCAAGTCTTCCTTTTAAGGAAATGATTGAGCAGGCAGCTACTATATGAAATGAATGTAGGGACAGAAGGTCTAAGAAAGGACTGAACCTCAAAGAGGTTGGAGAAGTAATGAAGTGGTAGTAAAGAAATAGTAAAGACTCTAACCTTAGTCAGTTCACAAGAGATCAAGTTTGACTGGCCTGATTCTGCCATGGATTCGAAATTTTAGGGAAGATTTCATAGCCAAAGCTTAAGAGAGTCATATGAAGCTTGGTCTGCAATTGCTATCTGTCAGGAAATCAAATATGAAAACAACACAGTTTTCTGTAATTCTTGCCTGATCTACTTACAAGGGGGAAATAATAGCAGGTAATAGTTGAGTAACGAAGCTCAAACCTATTTATTTTTCACATATGGCATTTGGACTCCAAGATTTGTAATGCCACCAGTGTCATGTTGCATAATAAGTTAATGATACATACTCCATTGTATTATAGCAATGATACAAAAGCAATCTACTTTAAGACAAAGCTTGTGTACACACAAAGATATAGATAATTTTAGATATATTGATAATTATAGACATAGATAATTTACAGTTCAGTTCAGTGATAGAGGGACCTATTTTTCAAGTTACAAAAGAAAGGATCATATATTCTATTCACACAGTTACCTTCTCTACACAGAGGTCATGTAGTAAAGAGGAAAGACAAAACACCACTATTGAGGAGAACTGAGACACTCTGACAAGTTAGAGACACTGAGTAAGCCATTACTTACCTGATTTTAGTTCTCTTGTGAAATGATTTTATTTAAAATTCCTTCACATCTTAAATCTAATTCACTTGTGATTTTATTTTATAACTATTTAGATATATATTTAGTATATGAAGCAAATTGCCTATTACTTTATTCCTTTAATGTTAAAATACCATATATATATATATATATATATATATATATATATATATATATATATAAAATACAAAGTACACTTGAGAGCATCAAAATGGTTCTATGAAAATATAGTGCAAACTTCTTGTTTTCATTCTTCCTGATTACTAAGCTTGTTTGTCTTTCTCTCTCTCTGTATAACAACACCCACACACTTAGTGTTAAAGTTTTAGCATACTAGGGGCCCCTGGGTGGCTCAGTGGGTTAAGCATCCAATTTCGGCTGAGGTCATGATCTCGAGGTTCATGAGTTTGAGCCTCCTGTCAGGCTCTGTGCTGACAGCTTGGAGCTTGCTTTGGATTCTGTATCTCATTCTCTCTTTGCCCCTCCCCCACTTGTGTTCTGCCTCTCTCTGTCTCTCAAAAATAAATATTTTAAAAAATATTAAGTCTTAGCATACTAATAGAAGTGGGATATTTTTAGGGGTTTCAATTCCACTAGATAGTGATTATTATAACTTCTCAATTATTTTTTAGAGGAATGCTTTACTTAGATTACTTTCTAATGCCCCAAGTCACAACAAGATGATAGATATTTGTATTTTTCACTTATTTCTTATACTATCAATCTTATGGAGCGCTGTTACCATGCCTGTTGTTAAATTATAAACATTTGAAGATGGGCATGTACAATCATTGCACACACTTTTTTTTTTTTACACACACTTTTTTAAGGAGGATAAGGAAATAGTTTGGAATTCAGCATTTTTCATTGGATTAAACAGTACGTAAGAACCTAGCAACTTTGGCAGAAATCCAGCTCATTTTTGCTTTAATGCACCCAAAAGATTTCAAATCAATACTTAGCATTAACGTTTTAATTGAAAATTAACATCACCATAATTGCAAGTGAGGATCAGCATCCTAATGTTTAGGAGAGGGCTATTTGGTTGGGAAGGTCATTACACTGGACAGCACAAACGCTGGAAACGGAAAACACAAGTCATTTGTTTCCTGAGCAAGGACACACAGTAAACACTTGAATTGGTGGTCAACTATAATTTCCTTCTAGAGCCAGCTACTCTGGCAACACTACAGTTTGGATTTATAGCAGAGCACATAAGTAGCAGTGACTTTGAAAGCAAAGTATAAAAGAACCAAGAAAAAAAGTTGCTAGTTGTTAAAGATCTACTCCTCATTACAAGGACTTGAAGATTTCCCCTTCAATCTGAAAGCAGGATGCTCTTATTGCTATTCCCAGCATGCCCCTATGCTGTTTTTCCTAAATAATTACTCCTCCAGGAAACCAATGATATTTGAGTGTGGGTTATCAACAATCCTTTATTTTTTGCCTGGGAATTTCAAACCATTATATGTCCAGGCTGAACAATGCAGACAGTAAGTTTCCTTTCCATTTTGGTTTAAAAATTTTTTTTAATTGTGTTGTTTTCTATTTGCTTCCAATGTCTTAACAAATTCAAGCCCTTCTCCAAATCCCCCAGAATAAACACAAGGGAAAACCTCTCCACAGTAGGATCCCAGCCCCCACTACCACCATAAGCCACTTCCATTTCAATCACCTCTGTCTTCTTCAGGGATCCAGCGTCCAGTTCAGATTTATCTCCTCAGTAGAGTAGAGAGAATTTGGGGGAAGAGAATTTTCTATAGGAATAGTCAGTCCCTAAATAAGTTCATTTTCTTTCCCCTTTCATTGACAATGAAAAACTCTGCTCAGAGGGAGTGCCTTTTCCCTATGTGTCACCTGACCCAAGAGAGGACCCTGTCAGTGAGGCGCCCTCCGCTCTGTCCCGCAGACCACAGTCCCCTACCTTCACCCCATTGTCTGTGCAATGTACAGAACTGGAGCGCAGAGCAGCGGCCTCGGTACCACTCTCCATGCCTGGCTGGGCCAAAGGCTCCTTTCTTGACTGGGAAGAAGAGCTTTTGTGGAAGCAGAGTTTGAAAAGACCCAGCACTGTCACAGTCAAGATAACCAACACTATGACCGCTATGCTCACAAGTATGAAGACCACGGTGGAGGAGGAGTTGAAAGCCTGGGGAATGGCAGGGGAAGACGTGGAATTAAACTTGGGAGTCACGCTTCCTGAAGAGGTGATGGCGGCCTTTGAATTAGCTTGAGAGGACATCTGAAGAGTGGACATCGTGCTCTGTGCTCCCCACTGAGGAATCTCGGCAATAGATGTTGCTGAACTGCCTTGTCCAAGGACATGTGGTACCTCCCTTGGCTTTTCAGGTACCCTGGGTGTCCACGTTCTCTTCTGATCGGGGCTGGCTGCAGTGGCTGACCTGGTGGGCACCTCGGTCCCCTCAGAGACCGGCTGTCCTTCCCCACTGATTACACAAGACTGTCCGTCTTTCCCCAGCACGAAGCCCGCCGCGCATTCGCAGGCAAAGCCTCCCAAGTCATCTACACAGTTAGAGTGCTCTGCGCATTTGCCAGCACGGAGGTACCTCCCGGGGCAGGGACAGAGCACAGCCCCGGAGGGTATCCCGTCCCAGCGCGCGCCGACCTCGTCCACGATGCAGGTGGCTGTGATGGAGAGCTGCCCAGGGCAGAGCGCACTCACCTTGGTCCCTGGGGGACTGAAGTCCAGAGCCGCGCTGTACAGCTGGAAGGGCGCACGGTAGCTCAAGTTAGAGGCGGCCCCGGGGCGCGGCGCCGGGCACAAGCCCTCAAACTGGTATTTGCACAAGTAGCCATTGGCGCGCGCATGGCATCGCATCTCCTTCCAGCCTGCGGGCTCAACCCCCCGGGTGGCCTGGAGTCCTGCGCAACTCCGAGAAGTGCAGGAGCGTTGAGGCTCCTCCACCCACTGCAGTGTCTCGCTTTCGGACACGCTGACGTCGGGGGAGAGCCAGGAGAAACCCCGCAATGGCTCTTTCTCCAGAGTGCAGTGCGATCGCCCGCGTTCCAGCGCCACCCAGAACAGAAGGTCTTTGGAGCCCCCTCCGGGCCCCGGGCCTGCCCGCAGGAGCGCAAGCACCGCCCGGAGCTCTGCGCCCCCGCTCACCGTGCTGAGCGCCCCGCCGCGCAGACTGCAGGCCTCCTCGGCCGCCAGCCTCTTGATGGTAGCGTGGTGCAGGCTGTAGCAGGCCCCCGAGGCCGAGCAGCCCGCGCGGTCTGCGGTGGGGTGCTCGCTCCGGCCAGGTCGAGGCCAGAACGCCTGCCAGAGGAGGCACAGAGCTAGTGCCGGCCTCATCTTGAAGGCCCTGCGCCCACAGCTGTTCCCAACTTGGATCTGTCCCGTCCGAGGGCGCGGAGCTGTCCCAAGAGCGTGGTCACCGCCCCCTACAGCTGGCTCTCCCCCACTTCCCCGCCCCATCAACGGCCAAGAATCCCCACCGCCGCCCTGACTGCAAACAGCCTTCCTTAGGCCCCTACAGGAAATGTGTCCGGAGCTATGCCAGGCCTCTCGCAGCCCTGATTTATTCTGGGGTCGGGGACACAGCTGGTGCGAGAGGTATAGGGAACACAGTCGACCAGGTCAAACACCCTGCTTAGAGCAGGAGAAAAAGAAACAAAGTCGCTACAGGGAAGAAACGTAACGTTTCCCTACCACCCCCCCCCCCCCCCCTCTCCACCCTCGTAAAAACTGGAGGGGGAAAGAATCTTGTGAGAAATATAAGCATATCCCTTCACCACCAGAGGCAGCACTATTTAAGTGCCAATCTCTTTCTGGGCACTGCTTCTCTCTCCTGTCCAAGGAGATTTCTGCACGCTAATTGCTAGACAAAGAATTTAGAGAGTTCCTTTTGGGTGTTTTCAATGGGTAATACTGCTTCTTCAATCAGAGCTTGTCTTACAGTCTATTTTTTGCTTCTATTTGTTTCTCTTTGAAATGGCCTTATTGGTCGCTCAGGAAAGGAAATGTACTTCTAAGCCTAAATGGAAAACAATGGCCATAGATCTTAACTGTTGTGTAGTTACCTTTCCTTACCACTGTATTGGTTCATAACTTCTTCTGGCATATATGTTATATAAAAATGAGATCGTGGTCTTATTAATGTTTGGGAACAACTACCCCATGTGTAATTTTATCCTTGAACTATTTTAATATTTTCACCTGCGATTGAGTTGCCAATATTTGAATTCTTTTAACGTTTATTTATCATTGAGAGAGAGAGAGACAAAGCATGAGCATGGGAGGAGCAGAGAAAGGGGGGAAACACAGAATCTGAAGCAGGCTCCAGGCTCTGAGCTGTCAGCACAGAGCCCCACTGGGGCTTGAACTCACAAACCTGGAAATCATGACCTGAGCTGAAGTCAGAGGCTTAACCGACAGAGCCACCCAGGTGCCCCTTGAGTGCCAATATTTGTATTAGTAAGTTGTAAAAGTCCCCTTTAAGGGACACAAGAATTCAATATTCTTCTTTTTTTTTTTAATTTTTTTTTAACATTTATTTATTATTGAGAGAGCGAAACAGAGCATGAGCATGGGAGGGGCAGACAGAGGAGGAGACACAGAATCCAAAGCAGGCTCCAGGCTCTGAGCTGTCAGCACAGAGACCGACGCAGGGCTTGAACTCACAAAAATGAGATCATGACCTGAGCCGAAGTCGGACGCTTAACTGACTGAGCCACCCAGGCGCCCAATATTCTTTTTTTTTTTTCAATGTTTATTTTTGAGGCGGGGGAGGGGCAGAGAGAGAGGGAGGTAGAGGATCCAAAGCAGGCTCTGCACTGTCAGCCAGATGCAGGTTTGCCCACCATGGGATCATGATCTGAGCCTAAGTGGGATGCTCAACTGACTACACCACCCAGAAACCCCAAGAGTTCAATATTCCTAAGAAATCAAATTATTTATTACATTACAATGCATATTCTGCAAAAAAATGCCCTGTGACTTAAAAATGAGTGAGTCAGTTTCTTCAGAGGTCCAGTTTTTTAAAAATATAAACAACTCAATTGGAAGTGGGAAGGAATTAAAGATAAGTAAAGGAAGAAAAGTTTAAACACTTCACTGTGTATGAAAAGATTTTCTTGTTAGCAACATAGGCAATTCTACATCATTTTAGGAGATCTATTATCCATCTTGACTCAGTGACGAGATACATTGCAACAGAAGCACAGAGTTTCCACTAAGCCCACTTAACATGCATGATGCTTTTATATATCTATAATCAGAACGAAAGTTACCATTCCATGAATAATGCATACCACGCTTTTAAACTCACTTTCTTGTGGTAGATTAGATGGTTCAGATTAGTGAGGAGGGGTGGAAAGGAAGTCCTCAGGATCACATCTGTATGTCCTTACTTCTTTCTTACCACTACTCTCACTCTTCTTTTCCTCTTGGAAATTCTATGTGTGTTAACAAGCTATAGTAAACACCATGAATCATCATCACACTTACTTGCTTTTGCTGACTGTGGAGTTTTGCAGCAGGATTTCTCTCCTACCCTCGCTGCTTTCCAATTTAAAGGACATTCATTAGTCCTTCATTTCAGATGTCCATGTCACCTTAAACATGACTTTGCATTTAAATTAAGTGACTTAATGTCTAATGAGAAAGGAACATGAACATCTAGAAATCTAATTGAATGGATTTTAAAAATACTTAATCATGTGGGCCAATTCTATATACCTTTGCAATCAAATGACTGTGTGTTCATAAATGTGTCCGTGTAGCGCTATATATTTTAATAAAATAAAACCTTTTATAAACCTGAGTAGGCAATGGAAATCTCTCAGATATTTTTTAAATCACTTGGGATGAGGTGAAGCTTCTAGAGTGAGAAAGAATGAATGACTGAAAAGCTTATAGCAAATACATGATCTCACTCCTTGGCATTCTGCCTCGGGAGGTGGGATACCAGAAGAGAATATAATGGCCAAAATGACTGTATATCATAGTCCTGGCTATGTCTGTAGTAATGTGAAAGAAGAGTTGCAAAAAAATAAAATAAAATTAGCCCCAAGTAAGACATAGGTCATTTTGTAATTAATTACTTTGTATTGATCTATACACCACTACCATATTTTGAAATGCACAGTATTCTTGAAAAAACTAGAAATGAAGGAATGTTGGAATGTTTTTATTTTAAAATAATGTTTATTAAGATCACAATAGGATACCATTTTACCTCCACTGGATTCTAAATATTTAAAATTCTGATAATGCCAAGTATGGCTCCATAGCTTCTCTCACATGCTACAGATGAGGGCAACAACTCTGGAAAAGCTTGCCACTTTTTTCTTAAAATCAAACATTTATCTTCTCTATACCCCAGTACTTCTATATCCAGGTATATACTCAACAGAAACCCTTGCACATGTATAAGAGAAGACACATAAAAGGATGTTTATAGCAGCACTGTTCATACTAACAAACACCAGAACGAATCCAAATGTCCAGCAATAGATGGTAGATAAAATAAACCAAGATACAGTCACTCGATGAATATGGAGGCAATGAAAATGAATACAATGTAACTGCAAGTAACCATACAAATTAATCTTATCAATACAACACTAAATGACAGAAGTTCCAAAAGATAATACAAAGTCTGACATTCTTTTTGTAAATTAAAAAAAAAAACTACTAAATATATGTTTGTGTATGTTTTAGGAAAAAAATAGTTATAATACAGTTATAATACAATGAGATAAAAGGAACAAGGATTATAAGATTCTGGGTGGTGGATCCTTAGGATAGGAGAGAAGAGGGGGGTGGACTGTTTGGGATAATGGGTAACAGGATTTGATGTGAGCTGTTGTTAGAGGCTCAGCTTTTGTTTTGGATAGTGACTTTGTGGGTGATCATTCCATTATTAAAAGTAATTAACAAAATAAAAGTGGTTATGTCTGGATGAATGATGAATGAAATGAATTAAAAATTATAATTAATCTGTTTCTGAGCATCTGAGTTTCAAAATGTAAAATCACGATGTTAGTTACATTTTCAAAATATATTTTCCTTTCATCCCCACATTCTTTTTTCAGGTAACACATTTCTAAATTTAAGCCAATTATTAACCAGAAAAAAGCATAATAAATAAAATGTTTTTCCTATGCTTCTAGACTTTTCAGACAATCTATGTTTTATTAGTAAGAATCATGTATGATATTTATTGGTGCATTCATTTAAACAATGCCATCCAAAAAACTAGAGAGAACACATAAGGAAAGTAAATTTAGTCCAATGTTTTCAATTTGATTTAATTTAAAATATCGGAAACAAAAATGCAGATAACATTTCACTAATCACATTTTAAATAATCTCATAAATTTATAAAGTTACTGATCCTCACTGTGTAAGTTCTATAATTGTTGAAATAAAACAACATCTGGGTCTTAGCATATTTTTCAGTTCACTTAAGATATATAAAAATACTGCAGAGAACATTGAGAAGGAGACAACATTCCATTAGGAGAACATGGCATTAAGAAGCTAATCTGAGCTACAGACTAAGAATTGTGAAGATTTATATGTAGCCTTTTAGAACTGTATTGTAATTGTTAGAACTGTAACAAAATGATCAGTGATCAGCATTTTTATATTTTTAACTGAGAAAATTTAAAATTTTCTGTCCCAAGTGTCCATGAAATGTTGAACAAATGATAAAATCTGGTAGTTGTATTTGCTGAAAACACATCTAATCGTCATTACGGCTTAACCAGGATATATGGTCTGACTCTTAATCCGACAGATCATACAGGCTTATAACGTAAGAAATTCATATATACCTGACTAGATAAAGAGTTCTTTTAGATAGTGTTGTATTTATGACATCTGCATTCATCTACATATAGTCAGTCATCTCAGAAATGTATGTCACAATGATAGGGACTCTTCTGGATTAGTGAACAACGTGACTAAATACAGAAATAAGAAACTTAAAAAAAACTTCATTCAAACTGCTTTCTAAACAGGCAGTGCTGACCTCATTCCATGTACACTGGAGGTAATATAAAAAAAATTATTCTCCAATGACCATTACAGAATTAGTACACTTCCCCATTGCCAAGTTTATAATCAAGAAATAATGGAGAAATGACTCATGCACACAAAAGGCTTGCTATAATCCAAATGCCTAGCAAGTTCTAAAGTATAAATGTTTATCTTACTACTCAGATATTTTTCTCAAGATTGCCTACAGAGTCAGTTTATGAGCCACCCTTGAATATCAGTCTCATTATTTTTTTTAATGTTTATTTTCAGTCTCATTACTTTAAAGTGACACCGTTACACACACTCATACATTCCTCACCCAGCTTTTTTTTTTTTTACAGATAACAATGAAGGTGAAACTTGTAGGGTTAGTTATCATCATCCAGCAAACAAACTACAGCTGTATGGTGGTGGGAACACAATGGGCAGCTTGCAGACCTCCTTTGTGAAAGTTTGGTATCTATCTCATCTATGGCATGAGGTCCATGGATCTCGGAGTTCTTCAGGACCTAGTCCTGGATTCTGTTCTCTTTCCACTGGACATTCTCTACCTCATTTAATTCATCTCATATCATCCCACAGGTTTGGGTATTAACTCTTTGCTAGTGATGCCTAACTTATATCCACACTCCATTCCTCTTGGCTGAGCTCTAAATTCTAATTTCCACTATCTATTTAATGTTTCCACTTTGATATCCCACCAGTATTTCAAATTCTCATTATATCAACAATACTTTGGCTCTTCCTTCCTGAGCCAGCTTCTCATCTAGCCTTCATCTATTTGGTAAATGGCATACCTATCCCCCAAGGTGCTCACCTCCAGCTCCTTCACCTTTTACACTGCTCAGGTTTTTTTCAGTTGTAATTGAAAGAAAGCCAATTTGAACTAGCTAAATGCAAAAGGGAATTAATATGATTTGTGGAACTGGGAAAAATTCTGGAATAATTCCAATAGTCAAATAAAATGCTGTTAAAACCACAGCAGCTGGGAGATTCTATCACACACGGATTTGTCTCAGCCTCTCTCCCTTCTCTCTCTTCATGGTTGCATCCTCTCCTACTTCCTTCTGCCTTTCTCCAAACAATCTTGAACAGACCACTTGCAGTTCTCATGGCATTACAACATTCTACTAAAGAAGGAGAGTCTTACCCTCTAGCTCCACTAGGAATATCCCACGAAAGGATTCTGATTGATCCAGCTTTAGCCATTTGTCAGTCATCGGCTCAATCACTATAGCTAAAAAGATAGGGCCCAGGGATTAATGATTTCCTTTGGGGGGGTAGAGTCTGTATGAGAAATATATGTAAGGAATATTCAATTCTAAGTCTACAGTATAACCTGAATATATCCAGCTGTATGTCTCTACTTTAGCATCCTAGTTAGCCCCTATCATATGTCTTCTCACTGGGCTACCTGCATCGTTCTGAACCCACAGAAACCATTCATCATAGAATCATCAGAATGATCTTTAAGAACCTTAGTACGATTATTTGTCTCTTCTGTGTAAATACCTTTAATGACTTTCCACTGTTCCTAAAATAAAGCTCAATTTTTTTACTGAGACCTATAGGCACTTCCCTATTTTTTTAAGTTTACTTGTTTATTTTGAGAGAGAGAGAAAGCACGAGCGGGGTGGGGGGGGGGACAGAGAGGCACAGAGAGAATTCTAAGCAGGCTCTGCACTGTCAGTGCAAAGCCCAACATGCAGGGCTCAAACTCACAAACTGTGAGATCATAACCTGAGCGCAAACTAAGTGTCAGATGCTTAACTGACTGAACCACCCAGGGGCTTTTATGCCCCTGTCTAGTTTTATCTTCTTGTCTCTCTGGTCTCAGTTCAATTGCCAGCAACTCAGTATGGTCTTTCTAGGTGACCCAGTCTCCATTACTCCACCAAGCAACCCTCTATCCACAGTGTTTTTCTATGGTATCAACCTATTTTGTTTTCTTCATAGTAATTACTAATCTCTGAAATTATCTTGCTCATTTATTTGTGGGTTTTTTTTTTTTTTGCCTGTCTTCCACTTAACGAAAGTTCCATTAAAAGAGGTCATACATGGGACACCTGGATAGCTCAGTCAGATGAGTGTCCAACTCTTGACTTCTGCTCAGATCATGATCTCATGGTTCATGAGATTGAGCCATGCATGGGGCTCCGCACTGAACGTGGAGCCTTCTTGAGATTCTCTCCCTCTGCGCATGTGCTCTCTCTCTTAAAAAAAAAAAAGAGGTTGTACTTGTCACAAATGAGTAATGAATGTATGAATGAATCTTCCACCATTCTCCCTGTTGTCCAGCCATACTTGCCTGTTCTTCCAAAACATCTACATAATTCTTACATCATTCCCCTTTACCTAAATCATCCCTCTCTTGTCAGACTTTTTTAAATTACATTTTTAAATGTTGTGAAGTGTAATATACATATAGTAAAGTGCCTAAACCACTTATATACAGTTTTCCAAACAACCATGAAGCCACAATCCAATTCAGGAAATAAAGTCAGTTTACAACTTGTTCCTCTTTCCCCGTGAGGTCTTCAAAACAGAAATTCAAGATCACCAGGATTGGAGGCAAATGTCCAAGAGCAGAAGTAGCTTCACTTCAGGTTTCTCTGTCTTTCTTCCCCTTCAATTTCTATCTGAGGTGTGTGTGTGTGTGTGTGTGTGTGTGTGTGTGTGTGTGTGTGTGATTGTTGTCCTCTCTGACTGGGTTGGTTTCTTAATCTGAGTTCCCTCAAAAGCAAACTCTGAAACAAGGATTTAGAAGAAAGTAATTTATTTGGAGGTGAGACCAGAGTCATTGGGCTGGAGTAGGGATCTGATACAGGGAAAACAGGAAAGTCAAAGTTAATATAAGAGTTATCACTGTGGGTCACTAGGGCACAATCCTGCTGGGAACTCTCTGAAAGACTGTGAAACCTAAGTGTGTCTCACTAAGGCATGGTGAAGCTGGGATGTTTATTTATAAATTTCTGTCCCTGAAGCAAATAGCTCCAGGGTATTTGGCTTTAGGTACTTTGGGCAATCCCTGAGCACAGGTCAAGACACTCTGGTGTCTGGAGAACACCTTCAGGCAGAAAGACACCAAATGTACGTGTGGCATTGACTACATTTGGCCTCAATAATTTAGCATGACATATTCCTCCCCCACCCCATCCCATTCTTCAGCTTTTGGCTTAAATATCCCCTCCTGAGGTATAGATTGGGTCCCCCACTTTATTTGATCTCATAGATCCTTGTGTTTGTTTCTTTATAGCACTTACCACAAATGTAAGCATATAGTTATTTGTGTGATTTAATGTTTGTGTCCTCCAACATTTGCTACGTAAATGCCAGCAACATCAGCATTAAAAGGGAGTATATTAGAAATGCAGAATCTCAGCCTTCCCCTAGACACACTGATTCGGAATTTGCATACTAATGAGATCCCTAGGTGATTTGTATGCACATTAAAAGTTTGAGAAGCACAGCTCTGCTAGGCTATGTTTTCCTGGGGTGGTGATTGTGTCTCTCTTTCAAGCTCTTATCCCAGGTCCACAGTAATGTAGCTGGTATATAATAAGCACTTAAGGCATGACATTTGACTGAACACACATACACAGCGCACACACATATATAGTACAAACAAATATGATAAATATGATAAAGTCCAGTGATTTAGCAAAAATGCAGTATGTTAGTAATTGAACACATAGGATTTTCTAGCCTTTTTTTTTAAGAATAGGATAATTTTTCCACGGGGCCAGCTGTTCTAGGCTCATTGGCTAGTGTGTCTCCTAATAAATTGATCTGAAATACTGCTTTAGAAACTACTGTTAAGGAATTCTTGGCGTGTCTGGGTGGCTCAGTCTGTTAAGCTTCTGACTGTTGTTGGCTCAGGTCATGATCTCACAGTTCATGAAGTCAAGCCCTGTGTTGAGCTCTGCACTGACAGCGTTGAGCCTGCTTGGGATTCTCTCTCTCCCTCTCTCTCTCTCTCTCTCTCTCTGCTCCTCCCCCACTTGTACATGTGCTCTCTCTCTCTCAAAATAAATAAATAAACTTTAAGAAATTCTTATTGTAACAATGTCAACAGCATTTTTATTTAGCGTATGCTGTGTTGCCTGATGCAACCCTAGTTTCATGCTATGATTTGGTCTTGGAGGATTTGTACGGTGGATGTGGCTGATCATCAGGGCACGCCTTAAGTCTGAAAGTGCGCATTTTCTCTTGGAGCCTGTTACAATTTCCACTTCACAAAGCTGGAAGAGGGAGGGAAAAAAATCACAGCCGCTTAAATTCAAATCCTATTAGGCTTATCTGTTATCACTTTCTAAGTCCTGGGGATGATCTGCAGTGACCTTAGCATTTACCTTGTAGAGGTAGTGGGAACCTTGAAATTATTATTAGTCAGACTTAATATCTGGACTATTTTAAGGCCTATGATTCTGATAAATTCACACACCCCTGCCCAACAGATTCTAAATTGGCTTGTCTATTCCAGTACTGTGATTTATCCTTACTATTATACAGTATTTCAAATCCGATACATTCAGAAGATTTTGGTTTAACCTTCAGATTTAGCATCAGGAATTTTTATTTTAAAATAGCAGTGATTTAGGTAAGCCTACTCAATAAAATCAATGCCATATATCTTTTTGGTACACTACCTCTTTGTTTTATACCAAATTCACATAATATGACATGATTTATTATAGTGGGGAGAGAGGGAAAAGTGCTACTTGCTATACTATAGTTAGAGTACACATACATCTATCTGTGAAAACTGAAGATCATTATTACTGTATTTTTGCTAAATTACCCCTTTTGTGAATGGTCTTACTGTGGATTTGATTTTGCAGTTACCGACAGGTTGGAATATTTTGTACCAACTGTCTCTCATTACCTCATAGTTAGCATAGGAATTCACAGTTTTAAATGTATTTATGAATATGCCATTGTTTAATCACAGCCCTTCCACACACACTGTGTGAGCCGGCGTGTGCTAACTGGAAATCTCACTGGGAAATCCTCCGGAGACATATAGTTTTCCTGGTTTTCTATTGACAAGGTCACCCTGAGTCATAAGAGATGGAGGTAGAGAGCAAGAAAGGAGCTTAGAAACACACGGCCTGGTACAACCTGGGGTATCTTGAACTACTGCAGCTTTCTTGGCATGGTATCTAAATGTATATTCAGGACAAGGTGGGGAGATACGGCGTCGAGTGTGGTGTGCCTCTTGTGTGCTTTGGGTCTTCTGCTCAGTGGCGTGGAAAACCAGCACAAACACGCAGGGGTGGGGGTAGGCTGTAAGAATCCCTCCTCACTCACTCCTAGACCCTCCTTGAGGAATAGCAGGACTGTGGAGAAAGCTGATTTCAGCACAAAGAAGGCTTCACCAGCAGAGCAGGAAATCCTCTTTCCCTCTCTGTATTGACAGAATTCAGAAAAGGCTCTGCCAGGTCTCCTTTGTTAAGTGACAGATGCACACACTGAGATTCTGCTACACCCAGCAATCTCAACCCAGGAGTGACAGGGCAATTCCCCTGGTCCTTCTCTGACTCTCTCTTCATGACACTAAATAAGCTCCATCTTATCCCTCTTTGAAGATGAGGGATAAGAAATCAATTTGCTGGCCTCTTAGAATAAACAACCTTTACCTTTGCTACTTCTCAACCTTGAATGGACTCTTTCCCAGTCTTCATTCTCCAGATCGTCTCCACCTGGGAAGCCACACACACACACACACACACACACACACACACACACATCAACAGGGAATAAGTGTACTATGTTTATTGTTGAGAGTTTGTTCATGTTCAGGAAATTTGTTCCCTACAATTTTTAAAACTGTTAAAGAGAATACTCTGGGTTCTGAAAAGAGCCCAGAAATATGAGGGGCATGTCAGAGGCCAATACCCTTTGGATATTTTAAGTCACTGGCATCCCCATCAGTATTAATAATTAGGGTATTGGAGGATTTAGGGGAAAATCAAGTGATGAAAGAGGATGAAATCATCTCATGTCCAGCCTGGGAAGGCTTAATGAAAACAAAATGGTAAATGAAGAAAGGCCAAATGAAATTTATGAAATTGCTTAATTATTTTTTCATTTTACTTCACAGCCAATGTTAATACTGGTATTGGAGAATATGGTCAACAATATTGTAACAACTTTGTATAGTGACATATGGTAACTGGACTTACTGTGGTGACCATTTTGTAACATATATATAAATATTGAGTCACTGTGGTGTATACCTGAAACAGATACAATATTGTATGTCAATCATTCTTCAATAAAAAAAGAAAAACCTGATATTTAGGCTTTTAGAAACACTGGGAATACTTTAGTCCATCTGGATAAAAATTCAGGGTGGTGATAAAGTTAGCATGGATTTATTATCGAACTCTCCAACTTCTCCCCTCTGGCTCCTGGCTGAAACACTTGGCTTTAGAGGTGTTATCATCGAAGGAATCTGTCAGCTGAGATGCCACCAGTGTGCCTGGCAGTACCCAGTAGGTGTCCAATGAACACTTCAATTTTTTTTTTTTATTGGTGGTAAAAAACACATAAGATTTACCATCGTAACCACTTTTCAGTATTTGGTTTAGTAGTGTTAAGCATATTCATGTTGCTACACACCATTGGTGGTAATATAAAATTGTACAGCTACTATGTAAAACAGTATGGAGGTTCATCAAAAAAGTAAGAATAACATTATCATATAATTGAGCACTTTGTAATCTGAGTATGAGTAAAACTCTGACTTAACTGCCAAAATAGAATATTTTTTGTGGCCTGTAGTGTAGCATTCCCCAAAGCATGAGATTAGAGAGAGAAAGCTTCTAGTCACCCAGGCGTAAGTCACTGGCATTATCTTCTCCATTTCCGATATCTAATTCAACATCAAATCCATTTATATATTCCCGTTCATTTTCTCTTCATTTTCTCTTCAGTCACATGAGATTGACTATCAAATTCCTGCTCATGGAGACAATGTGTGTGAGGTACCCAAAGCATCAAGGACAATGGAACTGAAAATTCATCCATTTATTCAACCTATATCATTAAGCATCTTCCACATCCTTGACACTGAGCCCCATACTGGGAATACAGTGATAAATAGAAATACCTCTATGCCTTAAAGGAATCTATGATCTTGTGAAAGACAATAAGTAAGTTAACAGGTGGATAGCAACCAAGTGTGGCAAGCACTATGAAGGAAAGTATGAGGGAGCTAGAAGAGGATTCAGAGAGCATACACTTAGACTCGCTGGTCCTGGGAAGGGGAGGATGCATCATTTAAGCAGAATTTCAAGGCTGGGTAGCTGTTGTAAAAGTAGAAACAGGATTGGGGCACCTGCTTGCCCAATCGGTTAAGCATCTGACTTCGGCTCAGGTCATGATCTCACAGTCAGTGAGTTTGAGCCCCCCGTCGGGTTCTGTGCTGACAGCTCGGAGCCTGGGGCCTGCTTCAGACTGTGTGTCTCCCTCTCTCTGACCCTCCCCCATTCATGGTCTGTCTCAAAAATAAATAAACATTTAAAAATTAAAAAAAAACTAGAAACAGGATCAAATCCTACTGAAGGAGTAAGAATGGTAGCTTGAGATCTAGTTTGTGAACCACTAGAAAGGGAATGTTAGGGCTCCCTTTTCAGGGGTTTTGGATGGTGAGAACACTGCAGACAGCAACCTGCTTTTCAGTTTTAAATGGTTATCACCTCTGGTCAATTGAGCCCTGAGTTCTATCAGAAGCGTGAACTACAGTCACAGTTATTTACACGGGTTTTCCAACATCAAAGGCATCCTGCCTTTAGACTGAAGTTTCGTCACTTCATGCCCAAATTACATATTTCAAGTTAAGATCCTTCTCCAAAGGAGAAACCAGAGATAGTCTTGAATTCTTCTCTTTCTCTCTTCCATGAGCAACTGGCCACTCTTTGCTGTGGCTCCACCTTGTCAAGAGACATGTCTCTTGAATGTAACTGTTGTGGCCTTTCTGCTCCTACCACGTCTGCCTTAAGTCACTTAAGCCTCTTATAATTGCCTCCAAATCAGCCTCCTGCAACTCTCCACTGCCCCTCCCACCCTGCACACTCTGCCCTCCACACCACCTCCACGGGATTATAAAGCACATATCCACTTAAGACACCGTCCTCTTCCTTTCTCTCCCCACTCTTGCTTCCAATTTAACAAAATTACACATGGCTTCTCATTCCCTCTCACAGCACTGTTAGAGTAGGCAGTTACTTAGGTTCTAACAGGATGCCTAGAAGCCAACAAAGAGAAAGTCATGGCTAGGTGTGAGGAAAGTCAGAGGCCTGTCCTGGCAGCAATCCAAAACAAAGTCAGAAGAAGCCAGATCAAACCAGACAGGCCCAAGATGGCTGACAAACTAGGCCAGAAACCCCTGACCAAATAAGTAGGAAAAGGCATGAAACCCTGCTTCCAAGAAAACGCTGACCCAAGTAATGATATTCCACTCATTTGTTAACAACTATCAATAAAAGATAGAGACCACACCCCAGGACATGCAGCTCGCTCTCTATTGAGCTCGCCTGTTCTCACATCTCTACGGTATACTTTTGCTTTAATAAACTTTCCCACTTATGTCACTCGTCCACTGCGTCGTGTCTGTCCTTGAGTTCTTTGTGGTGATGATTCCAAGAGCCTTCTGCAACATCTTAGGGATGGACTAGGTGGAGGCTTCAGGGCCCAGGGTCTCCCCAGTTCACCCGGCAACAGAACTAGAAACCTTTGTTCTATGAACGTACCACCTTGTATTATTTGCTATTGTTTCCTGTGTCATAGTCCTGGTTCCCTAACTACACTTCTTAAACTATTGTACTTTGTAATGGGACTATATCAGTATCTTCCAGAGCAACCAGAATAGCAAAAAGCGATTGTTTGATAACAATAAATGAAGTCCATGGGTGTCCTGTTTTATTGCTAGAGGCCAGTTGAAACCACAACTGACTTTTCCATAGTTAAAATAAACCTATGCTTTATTTGACCAATCAGAATGCCTGGTTGCCTGTGAAAGCTAGCTTTCTTTGCTTTGGGGCCCTGGTCTCTACATCCTGGAGGTCATTTTTGCAAGGGCGTTTTGCGAGTGTGCAACCCACTTTAAGTCATCCATTCATTACATCAGACGCTGCTCACACAGTTTAGCGCACTGATGTGCTCTCCTTTCAAAGCAGTTGGAGAGAAAATAGGGCCAAGGTGCAAATCTTTTAGTTCCTTAAGTATAAAGTGGACAAGTTAAGCATGCTTACAGGTTTAAATTGTGTATGCTTTCAAAGGAATTCAAGTGAAAGTCCTTCTTATTAGTACTGGACACAAGAAGAAATGTCTGGAAAACACATCCTCTATTGACATGATGAGAGAGAATTGCTTTCTTTCGTCTTTCCATTAACCTACTCTGAGAGCTTAATTCCAAGCCTGTAAAGCTTGTGGTAAATTTCCATGCTGTCTTGAATAGTCATCAGGGTATGTTGCACTAATACCTCTTATTAATTTCAAATATTCTGAAGTCTTAAATGAAGATAGCAAAATACTAGAAACAACCAAAATTGGCAACAACTATCTCCACCTGAGCCTCATTAGGATAACAATCAAGAAGCTCCTTGTTGAGATTTGGCTTGGTCTCCATTTCACCAGCAGGAAATTCCCTTTGATTTGTAGATGGACCACCTCTTCTCAGGAAATTGCTTCAGCTTCTTCTCATCAAAAATACAAGGGATGTAAGCAATGTTTTTTTTTTTTTTTTTTTTTTTTTTTTTTGCATTATGTTGAAATCTAATTTCTTTTAACTGCTATTTAACTTGTTTAAAATTAAAATCACCAGAGGGTCTAATGCATTAGCTACACGAGAAAGAAATAGTTATTACTGGTCGACAGTTATGTTCATCTAGTATTTTAAAAATTGACTTGGAAAAACTTTTAATAAGATAAATCTTTTCATCCCTTTCCAACTATAGTGAAACTCTCCACTAATCTCCTTTCCTGGAAAGCTAGACTTTCCACAATAGGGAGTTGTCTCATTCCATGTACTTCAGGCCCCTTGCTGCCTATTGTGATTTTGGTTTTCCTGATCTACATCTGTCAACTTTCTACCACCTACCCACATTGTTTCTCCAAAACGAATTACTTCATTGATTTTTGGCTGTAATATTTACTCACCTTGAATAGAAAATGTCAGTATAGCAGAAAGGACTTGTCTGATATTTAGAATTTTTGTAAGAATCTGTCATATTTTTTCTGAATTAAAAAAATTTCATCTTTGAAATTTCAGAGTGCCTGTCTTAACACAAAGTGAGGTTAAATCTCACAATTATTGCTACATACCACATTATAAAGACATGTTTTTAAAACACCTTCTGAGGCGCCATGGGTGACTCAGTTGGTTGAGTGTCCAACTCTTGATTTCGACTCACGTCATGATCCCAGGGATGTGGGATCAAACCCTGCAATGGGCTCCATGCTGAGTGTGGAGCCTGCTTAAGATTCTCTCTCTCTCCCTCTCCCTCTCTCTCTCTCTCTCCTTCTATCCCTTCTCCACTTGCACTCTTTAAAAAAATAAAAAAATAAGTAAAATGCCTTCTAATTTGCATGCTCTTACAAGTTGTGCTTGTCTCCTTTGTCTACACATGTAAATGAGTCTTTATTGTTTTAAATGAATCAACTGAGAGCCTAAGAAAGTTAACTAAGGAGGCCTACTGGTTTGGAAAATGAAAATCAATTATTATATTTATATACATTGATTTTTTGTCTATTTTTTATTTTATTTATTTATTTTGAGAGAGAGAGAGAGAGAGAAAGCAGAAGAGAGGCAGAGAGAGAGGGAGAGAGAGAATCCCAAACAGGCTCTGCACTGCCCCATGTAGAGCTTGAATTCACAAACTGTGAGATCATGACCTGAGCCAAAATCAAGACTCAGACACTTAATTGACTGAGCCACCCAGGTGCCCCTATATACACTGATTTTTGTTTAATTTTTATTTATTTGAGAGAGAGAGAGAGAGACATACAGACAGAGCATGAGCAGGGGAGGGGCAGAGAGATAGTGTCACAGAATCTGAAGCAGGTTCCAGGCTCTGAGCTGTCAGCACAGAGCCTGACACAGGGTTTGAACTCATGAGTTGTGAGATCATGACCTGAGCCAAAGTCAGAGTCTCAACCAACTGAGCCACCCAGGCACCCCTATATACACTGATTTTTAATGGCACTTGATCAAAATTCCCAAGTGTTCATTCCAAGAAGTTCTTACATGATCATTGTCCTAAATCTTTCTTGGCTTTACTCTTTTGTTAAACTTACAGTGTTATTATATCCATTTATATTCCTTTTAAATTCTGTTTTGAATATGATTAATAATCATCATTGAAGTGTATTATGAGAGATGGGGGAGGTGGTGGGGGGCGTCAGATAGGGAAAGATGGGAAGATAGAAGGAAGGGAGCAAGGGTGGGAAGCTTCTGCTTGTTCATCTCCGTTTCCCAACAGAGTAGAGAGATGGAGTCGATGGAGTAGGGCTTCCTTCTTACCACCATTTCCATGCCTCCACCATTGGGGAAACTCAACCATAACCATAGCTTATTACAGAATCACCAGGAGAAGTTCGAGGAGTTAGGTATGAAAAGGAATCAACGTGGTTGCTGTTGACACCTGTCCCAATGTTGGGGCCTGGACTAGGTTTTCCCTGACCATGCACTTGGAAAAGTATCCCAGAAATGTGTGGTGTTGGGCACTGCCGGTATGCATAGCATGTGCTAGATGGGGGGGCATAAAGATGGATTTGGTGAGAAGGCTATTGAAGAAGGGTGGCAATTCTCCAACCCTCTTCTTTTTTCTGGAAGAGTTGAGTAAATCATTTTTTGCAGAGTGTAAAAATAAAAGAGGGAAAATTCTTTTCAGCAAATAACATGTTACAATTCATTTGATGTTCCTATTATAAAATAAGCAGTTTGACTAAACAAAATCTGAGACTAAAGTAGCTTATGATGGTGCTTTTTTTTTTTTAACTTATGTTGACAGAAAGCTATTTTTAAAACACTGAAAACTCAAGTACTGCTTTTGTCTGAATTAACAAATTATTGTTCAAATTTTTTAAAAGGCTTTTTTTTTATTACATTTATGAGTGCTTCAAACAGGTAGGAGATTTTGCAAATGAACAGAGAAACACAAAGAATGTTACATGGGTCATTTATTTTCTAATAGTTGTATCTGAGAAATGAAATTTGACTATTGACTGTGGGTGGTGAGTGTTGCCATAGCAACCTATTCCTTAGCTGAAACTGGAGGGTGATCATGGTGACAAGGGTAAAAGTCAGGAAACTGACTCATTGAGATATATTTTGGGGCAATATGAGATAACAGATATCTTCATTCAAGGTATGTGAGGGAAAGAAGTTCTGGGAGAGTCAAAGATCTTAGGTGAGAGGTGCAATGCTGTGTTTTAGTTCAAGCACTTGATCATTATGGGATATGTTTAGTTCAAGCACTTGACCATTATGGGATATGGCTCACACAGTGACAATTTCCGCATTAAGTGGCTGAGCTATACTAGTTGAGAAAGTGAGAAGGAATTAAGACTATTTTCCCACACATAATAATAACAGGAGCCCACCCCTATTTCATCAGGTGCTCTCTTGAATACTTGGCACATATTATTCTTTACAATCTTTGCAAGAAAACACAAGGAGGTGGTAGTATTGTTCTCCCTCTTTATAGATGGGGCAACTGAGGCACAGGGAAGTTAAATAATTTTCTTAAGGTCATGTAACTGGTAAGTGGCAAATAGGAATTAAACCCAATCTATCTCTGAGACCGTGCTGGTCTAACCCATGCTACGCTGCCACTCAGCTTGACAAAAGCAGCATGGTATGAATGAGGGAAATACAACAGTTTTTGTAAGAAGTTTTTACTTTGCATTTCCTCAGAACTTAAAGATCATCTTGAATGGAGGGAAGATCCTAGTAGCAAAACCCTTGAGTGGAACAAATATTAAGGTACTTCTCCCTAGTAGAAATTTTATTTTTTTTTAAGTTTATTTATTTTGAAAGAGAGAGAGAGCATAAGCGGGGGGAGGAGCAGACAGAGAGGGAGAGAGAGAATCCCAAGCAGGTTCTGTGCTGTCAGGGCAGAGTGTGATGCGGCGCTTGAACCCACACAATGATCTCTCAAGAGAGAGCCCAAATCAAGAGTCAGATGCGTAACTGACTGAACCATCCAGGCGCCACCTTACTGGGAATTTTAAAAAGAAAAAGGGTATAGGGGAAGGCTAGTCAGAGACTATTGGCTTGAAACTATTTCAGCTCTTAAAATATGTCAGTAGAACCCTTTCTACTGTTAGGCAGAAAGAAGGTCTCTTGTCAGGAGCTGCAGTGCCCCGAGTTCATGGTCAACCTCGAGGTGGCAAAGGCGAACCACTTTTTTTTTTTTTTAAGGCAAACCTTGTGCTTTAGTTGCCTTGTCTTTCAAAAATGAGAAATAACACTGGCCACTTTGGTTACAGAGGTGTTGTGAAAATCCAGTGATGCAATGAATGTGAAAGTGGCTCATAAACTCAACAGGACAAAACAAATATAAAGGGAGTATTATTAGAGTTAATGACCATCAACATTAATTTCAGCTTTTCTTGGCCTTGATAATCCATGTGTTTGTATTTGCTTTATCTAGGGAGGATGGTTCTGAAAGGCAAACAATTCTGGCTGGAAGGCTATTCAGACAGAGTAGAGAGAAAGAAATCTGTTTTAAAATGGCTTTTCAGGATTTGTAGCTTTTTATAATAAGAGCTAAAAAGTCCTGACAGTTCGCCACTCGCCAGGCACTGTTCTAAGCACTTTTTGCCTGCTTTCATTCATTTATATTATACAATAGCCCTATGCACTAGGTACCATTTCTATTTCCCTACCACTTATAGATGAGGACACTGGAGAAGTTAAGTAAAAAATAAACTTACTCAACGTTGCCAAGATAGTAAGTTTCAAATCCAGGTCTTTAAACCTGACACTGGACTTCAAAGTCAATGCTTTTACTAGCTATACTGTACTATCTCTATATTACATATTGCTATCATATTAAAAATAAAGTGTCACATACCAGCACATGCGTGTACAGATTATTTTTAGCTGTTTGTTTTCAGTCAAAAAAAAAAAATGACTCTTCTAAGCTGAGTGATATACGTTTTAACTACTGAGAGAAGTGGAGAACATTAAGTTTTGATAAAATGCTGAATTTTAAAAATATCAGTTATTTCTCAGATGAACAGCTTTATAAAAATGACAGTGAAAAAGAAGGAATTAACTTCTAGCTAAGATGCCCACATTATGCCATCATCCATTCAACTGTATGAGGCAGCAGCTCTGGGTACCAAATGCTCCCAGGAATGAAAGATGCCTGTGTTAGTATGCCTGCTCTCTGGAGGCTTTCAGTCTGTGGAGATAAGATGTGTGCATGGAAGGAAATGGTAGCATATGGGAAGTTCAAACAAAATGGTAAAAGCCTTCAGGAGAATCTCAGTACTTCTGCTGTGGTTGGGGGTAGGGCACGATCATGACTTGGCTTTCCCATCCCTTTTGGTTATAAGTAACATTCTTATTTGTTCTGTTATATATTCCTTTAACACCATCATCAATACGTGTTACAGGTTACTAACTTACTCATGCATTCTGCCTCTGTCTCACAAGACCTATTTAGTTATTATCTATACTTAAGATAGGCCGTGAGTTTTGCCTGCGTGTTGTAAGCCACAAAATTACTATCTATGGTTAACACTTCTTATGCATTTCATCCATCTTGTTTTGTAGTTTTTATAGCAGAATTGAATATTCTCAAATAATATAGCAAACATATTAGATGTGATGTGATAGGATCTGACTTTGGACAATTTACATAACTTCTCAAGACCCAATTTCCTCAACTTGTAAAACAGAATAATAATAGTACTCCTAGGGCTATAACAAATTCAGACAATACATACAAGTAAGGACCTAATCAATTGTACCTATTATTTTTGACTGCCATTTTAAAAGGATATAAGTGAGAAACATTAAGAATATAGGATAATTTTTTTTGGAAAAAATGAGTGCTCCTCTACAGGTCATAGCATTGAGGTTAATAGAGTGTAAGCTAACAGTATGGAGGGAAAGACCTGGGCTGACTGTGGGAAAAGGCAGTGGTAGGAGTTTGAAAGTCTGTATCTAAAGCTGGAATTTTGGGTAGGCTTCACTTAGATGCCACCTTCTACATGATTCCATTCATCTATAGCCCTAGAACAAGATGACTAGACTTAATACCTTTATTTTTATCACCAGAAGCTATACTTTTGGGACAGTACCAGGATTTGCTTAAATGTGATCCAGATTCATGAAAAATCTCCTTAATAATAAAGGGAATAGTAAGGGCAATCCATAATCATTTGGATATTATTTTAATCCTAGGAGGCCTAGAAATGAGTCAGATGGCAGTTTTTTTCAGGTATCGTGAAATTTTTATTGAGGACAAACAATTGGAAAAATAAATTAATTCACAAAATCCTCTTGCTAATTATCATTTGAACAAAAATTCATTTTCAAAAATTACCCACAAGCTTATGCACAAACTTAAAAGTCGTTTGTAGTTTAATCAAAATAGTTCATTTGCAGATGCCTGAAAAAATCTTAAGGTCATAGACATATTGATTCCTTTGGAAGCCTAGAATGAAATTTAATCTTGACTTGAAATTCATTTCCATTCTCTCCCACCAGGTTCCGTCTACCCGTTACAATTCAGTCTTGCTGGTTTAGTCATGTGAGGCGGGTGGAAGACAACAGGATATCTAGGCAGATGCAGGGTGGTGTGAGCTGAAGGGCACAGACATGCTGGAGGCAATGCAAAAACATTCTGAGGGCACAATTATTGAAACACATTTGAATCAAGGGAAGAAATGTGCATATTGTCACAGCCCCATTGTATAGGTCAAGGAAACTATTGACGTAGAGGAGTGGCACTTCAACAAGGACATCTTGTTTTCTGGGACGAAAGGGACAAAGACACAACAAGTTATACCAAAGAAAAAACTCTAATTGCAATATATAGAGATGATAACTTGATTTTTTCTAGAAGCACCATAGTTAAAATCATTTAAAGATGAGAAAGGGCTTTTTAACTATATGCTCTGCTATTTATGAAGGAGAAATGACATAAACAGATCCTTACTTTCACCAACGTGGAAATAATTAAATGATAGTCAAAGGAACAGCCACAGAATAGATACTCTTACAGTAAACATTTCTTTTATCCATTTTCAAGTATTTTCAAAATATTTATATTTATTTGGGAAAGTATAAACACAAGTTACATCCTGCTTCCTGAAATATGTGGTTAAATAAAGAAGATACATGAAGACTTCTTTAATATGTACTTTGCCTTGCTTTTACAAAATAGGAGGTAGTTTAACATGCACTGGTGGAAAATAGAAGTCCTTGGTGTAAACAATGAACACTCTTCTTTAGTCTAAGGATGAATTATGGTATTTTTTGGACACAATTTCAGGAGTGTCATTTATATCCAAATGATAAATATGCAGATGACAGACCTGTTCCTGGTTTCCCCTCTTTGAGTGGCTGAATTTCCCAAGTCAAATTATTTCTTGAAGCATAGATATGGTTTGACAAGGTAACATGAAGGGGCAATGGGAGAGATTATTGGACATTAAAATTTCCCTGCAAAATCTGGATAATATATGGGGACCACATCTTGTCCTTTTAATTTTCTATTTTTATCAAGTTATACATGTACATGACTTAGCATCAAACAGCATAACAAGGCCTGGCACTAAAACAGTCCTCCCCTGACCACTGCTCCCTATTCACTTCCTACTCCCCATGTATTTGTATTTTGAAATTGACCTCCACACCTTTAGAGAACATGTTTATATTTTAACTTCTTGATGTTCCATTTTTAGACTGAAGAAACATTCGGGCTTAATTCTTTTTCAGTCACCACCACATTCATACTTCCCTCCCCGATTCTAATCTGCCAACATCGTTCTGTTTTTTAAATACATTTTTAATTTAGAATAATTTTAGATTTACAGAAAAGTTGCAAGGATAGTACAGAAAGTTTGAGCGTACCCTGTACCCAGTTTCCCATATTATCAAATCTCCTCTTTGTTCATTAAACACACCGTTGTCCTATTCTTTCCTTCTTGAAGAGGTCTAAAAGTGCTCCAGTGTAGATTCATCTCTGGGGCTGCTGAGCTCTGGAGTCTTGGGAACTGCAGTCACCTTTGTCTCTTGTGCTGTTTCCTTGCTTCCTGGACCCTTTGTCTCTCTCTCTCTCTCCCTCTCTCTCTATCCTCTCTGTCTCTCTCATCTCTCATTTTTGTTTGTTTACTCCCCTCCTTTCCGTAGAGTATATCCTCCAAGGAGACTTTGCATTTCTGACAATGACTTTATTTGACTCTTGTGTTTAGTGGATATTTGTTGGGTCAGGAATTTTAGAAGGCAGTAGTTTTTCCTTACTATCGTGAGGCATTACTTGATTGTTTTCTATATTCCAGTGTTGTCCTTACGATATCCCATATTGTTTTATATCCAAGCCGTTCTTCTTCTTAAATTCTTTTATGAAACTTGTTTTTTCTTTCTTGATACTTGAAAAATCTTCCTTGTCTCCAAGCTGTCTTCTAAAATCTCTGCTCTTTTCTCTGAATACTACAAGAATGTTGTCTGCTCTTTTGGATTTAAGAGCAATGCACTGAACAGTGTCTTGAAAGCTCTGTGTGCAAATGGGAGTCTATTGTCTAAGGGCCTTTCTACAGAATCTCCAGTGACAGCCAGAGTTACATGCTCTTTCCTCTTGGCTGTTAGACTAGACTCTGGGAGTCCTCAAAGAAGCTGCTTCTAATTTCCTGCCTGTAGAACAAAAGCCTGGCTGCACATCCCCTATTTTAATGTCCAGTTCTTGAGTCTAGAGATATATTTTATATTTTGCAGAGACTAACACTCCTGAGATGAGGAAGGAGCTGTCATTCAGCTGTACTGAGAAGGGGAGAGGCCCTGAGAATCTAAGTGCTTTTTAAAAAGACTTTCAGTTAGGGGCACCTGGGTGGTTCAGTCAGTTGAGCATCCAACTTCCGCTCAGGTCATGATCGCACAGTCCAAGAGTTCAAGCCCCGCCTAGGGATCTGTGCTGATAGGTCAGAGCCCAGAGCCTGCTTCGGGTTCTCTATCTCCCTCTCTCTCTGCCCCTCCCCTGCTTGCACTCTGTCTCTGTCTCTCTCTCTCAAAAATAAATAAGCATTAAAAAAATTAAAAGACTTTCAGGTATAATTTAGTTTTTAGTCCCAATCTTCCCTCAGAGGTTAGTGGCATCATTAATTTTTTAAGGTTTTTAAATTTATTTTGAGAGAGAGAGAGCGAGAGAGCACACCTGAGTACACGAGTTAGGAAGGGGCAGAGAGAGAGGGAGAGAGAGAGAATCCCAAGCAGGTTCTGTGCTGTCAGCACAGAGCCTAACATGGGGCTCGATCCCACAAACTGTGAGATCATGACCTGAGCTGAAATCAAGAGTCTGATGCACTGAGCCCCCAGGCGCTCCAGTGGCATCATTAATTTGAATCTTCTGAGGATTCTTCGGTATAAATTTAAGTTGCTCCTCAGATGCCCACTGCCAATTTAGGATTTAACTTTCTAATCTAGGTACTTTCCAGTATCCAAAAATTTGCCACCATTGTACTCTCTTATCTTTGTCCTTGTTTTGCTACTTAAAAAAAAATCCCTTTACCGCAGTGTTTATATGATTTGAGCAAGGACTAGAAGCTAATGCATATGGTCAACCCACCACTTTAATAGGTGTAATTCTGTCATTAACCCAGTTAGAGAAAATGTATTAGAAAGGAAAACAAATCACTTTTCCAGCACATTGCCTCTTATTTGATGGGACATCAGGACAGAAATTGCACTAAATGAAGAATATTTAATGATTGTAGATTTGCCTAAGACCTCTAACTGGACTATTTGAAATTCATAAAACTTTCCTAATTGTTTAAATTTCAGTTTGAGTGTTCTGAGTCAAAGCACAGAGTTTCTAAGAGGAAAGCAGTTTACATCATGCTCCAAAACACTCTCAGTGTTTACTGGAAAATATTTTTTTTCCTTAAGGAGAGAAGGTTAAGACTCCAGGAAGCTTATCTTGGTACTCTCAGATCAAAACTGTTCACACAAAGACTGAATAAACACATTGGTTCATGATGACGGCAAAGGTTCTGATATGATACTTAGGAAAATACCAATCTTGGAACAAAGTGATTTGGGAAAGAATTAAGGATATCCTTAGGAAATAACTTTTTCACTGCATATGTAGGAGTGTGCTAATTAAGCATGTGCTGGTGTAAATTGTATAACTGAAACTCTTACAAGTTTCTTGAATAATCATCTTGGGATACCGTCTTGGGCTGTCATGTCAATGTGAGTATAAGTTGTTTTCAAAATCATCAGAATATATATTGATTTATGATACAAGGCCCAAATTTATACTTGTATTAAGTTAAGCAGTACCTGGATTGTTCCTTTAGATTTTTTATATCAAAACAATGTGTAACAATGGGATGAATGAGATGAGCTTTTAGTCTTTGGAGATTTATCTGCGCAGGATTTTTTTATGCTTTTTTCTCCTTGAAAAAATGGCAGCATGGCCCATCTTAAAATAATCATGCTCTGCTTTAAATACCTGTCCCTGGGAAAATGAGACCTACAAATAGAAATGGTAATAGAAACAGCTTTTTAGAAGGGCAATTATACAAGAGTTCCAAAGTGTTCATGTCCTCTAATTTTTATTTCAAGGAATTTTTCCTTGCCTTGGATGACAGCTTTTCTAAGTGCATCCTGCATGAGAGATTACACTCTTTGTTACAGGAATCTAAGACCATAAAACTCCCGAATGAGGCTGTGCCTCTCTTCACAATTTCTAAGGTGCATACCTGCTCTATGACAGTCTTCTACAGATAGGAAACAAAAAACTAAAAAGGAGAGAGATGGGTTGTTTTTAACGTTTATTTTTATTTTTGAGACAGAGAGAGACAGAGCATGAATGGGGGAGGGTCAGAGAGAGAGGGAGACACAGAATCTGAAACAGGACCCAGGCTCTGAGCTTTCAGCGCAGAGCCCAACGTGGGGCTCGAACTCATGAACCGAGAGATCATGACCTGAGCCGAAGTCGTACACTCAACCGACTGAGCCACCCAGGCACCTCAAGAGAGAGATGTTTTTAGAAAAGGCAAGATGTGCAAGCATTTTATGAGGCTAATTTTTATGACAAACGTTAGGTGAAGAGTTCCTTGTTAAAAACCAGGAGCAAGAGAGGCACCTGGGTAGCTCAGTCGGTTGTGTCTGACTCTTGATTTCGGCTCAGGTCATGATCTCACAGTTCCTGAGATTGAGCCCCACATTGGGCTCCACGCTGACAGTGTGGAGCCTGCTTGAGATTCTCTCCTCTTTCTCTGCTCCTCCCTGCTCATTCTTTCTTTCTCTCTCTCTCTCTCTCTCTCTCAAACAAACATATATTTAAAAAAAAACAACATGGGCAAGAGAACTTGTTTGGAGCAGAAATCAGGAACCACTCTGTCCTGGAAAATACTAGAAAACTCTAAGTCCATTGTTTGGACTTTACTCTGTGACTTCTGCTGCAAATGGCCACCACAATGTATTGTTAAGTCAGGTTTTTACGGCCTAGTTTTTTAATGGCAGTAGGAAAAATCTTAAACTGATATGTAGATATGTTGGAGGTAGGAACCCCAAATATGAAGCATAGAGCTGATAACTTTGGGAGTATCTTCTACTAAAGGAAATCCTTTGAGGAAACATTCAGAAGATTCCAGCCCCACCTACTGAGTCACCCCAGTCACTGAATCTTCCCAGCTGAGGCCCTAGCTATTGTAGAAGAGGCAAGCATCCCTATTACAATATAAAACTATTTTTAAGCCACTAAGTTTGGGATCATTTGTTACACAGTAGTAGTAACTAGCATTCTGCCATTCCCCATTCTTCTGAGCCTTTATTTTTATATTTTATCTGTTGCCCCATAGCCTCTATCTACCACTTCACTTACTAAAATGCTTTCTACCTGACTTGGAAAGGAAATATTTTGTCCTTAAAAATCTACCCTTTTCATAGAGCAGCTGTGGAAAAGAGTTCTTAATATTCCTTGTCTCTGCCATCTCTCTCTCTCATCCTGTGGAGTCTGCAAGATGTTAGGAAGCCCAATGTCACTGTGTGAGCAGGCTAAATATTGCAGTCAACAGCAAGAAGTTATGGTTTTTAACCAAAATCAAAGGACTACATATCAAATCCCTGCTTTGTAAGCATGTGGGGGATGTTGCTGAGGAACTGAGAGGGAGAGTAAAGAACTGGGAGGAGTTGAGGCTAGGGAGGAAGGGAAGAAAGCCAGCAATGTCTTGCTGACCCAGGCTTAGAAGCATGATATCATAAAGATGTGTGCAGCCTGATGAACATGCAAGGAAGGTGCGTTTTGAAATCCATGGCAAAACAAATCACGCTGTTCAGGTAATCCAAAGTGTTAGTGTTGTAGAAAAATTACAATGCCCAAAACTTTTATCAACTTCCAGTTGATAAATTGCAAATCATTTAGTGATCTGAAGAATGTGCAGCATTAGCAAGTAGCCAGATACCACATCTTGAAGAACAATCAGGCATTATAGAATGGCTTGATTAAAAAAAAAAAAAAGAAAAAATCTCAAATTGCTCTATTGTTCCAAATCCTTAACTGGAGATTGAAACTCAGTTTTATTTTCCTTGGATTTGAAGCTGAATTTTATCTTCAGGAAATAACCTGGAAGGCTATTCTTATTCATTTCCTGCTTCGAGCATATCAATTTTCAATCAGGAAAATGAAAAGGGAGGAAAAGAATGAAGTATGAGGTCAAATAAAAGACTGGGCTAAAATAACTCTCCCAAAATGAAAGCAAAATATGCTAAAATCTAGTTAGAATATGTTGAGAAATTAGGCAAGGAGAAAAATCAAAGCGAGAGCTTTGTTACTATGTTCTTTGAACGTGTGAATATTTCTCAGGCTTTGGTTTTTAAAATGGGCAGAATTAGTACTTTCTAATTAAAACTCTAAGAATGATGTCTTTTTATAATAGTGCCTTATCCTAATATTGCTATATCATACTATGGTTTTCTTTTCCCATTAGATATTAAATATGAGCTTATTTTTTATAAAGTAAGGAATGTTATTAAGAAAAACATGTTAGAAGTAAATGTTGGACATCTGAACTCAGCAACTGCCTATTGCATGTCAAATGTTGATTCGGGTTACTGCTTTTATAGACAAAGCTGTTTGTTGACAGCAAAGCAAATAGGATACCGAGGGGAAATGAGAATTTCTTGCACATAAAAGGGCACACTGCTGAATAAATTAAATGGAACTAAGAAACGATGAAGATACCAGTGCTTTAAAAGCAGCAGAACTAAAAGGCCTAAGTAAACAGAAACAAACAGGGTATCTACATTCCCCAAACTTACTTGCCATTTTCATCAAATTTCAAAATGAGTCACAGTGTCAGAGTCCTGTAATGTTGCCATTAAAGGTCTTTCACTGCTTAGGAGAAAACATTCCTTTTCTCCGGGAACTGCCATCATCTGTACATTAAAAAAAGTCCATCAAAGTTTTTTTTTTTTAAAGGACATATTACTTGTGATTTGTCTTCACAAATAAAATTAAGAGGGTAGGGTTATTACCAAGTTCCCCCCAACAACTAGTGCTTTAGGAATGCCTGACTAATAGGAAAGAAAAACAAAAACGGTACCATTACCTTCACAGAAAGAAAGTACAGATAGTTCCATGTCTGAATTCAAACTGGCTGCTACCAAAAACACAACTGCTTTCAATGCAAGGCTATCTCCGGTTTTGCCTCAGTTGTCATCAGATAATCTTTCAGCGTTTGATGAAATGTCTACTTTCAATAAATGTCTTTTTTTTTTGTTTTTTGTTCCCTCCCACACAGGATGTGAGAATCAACAGTTCTCCTCAGTGGATTCTCCCAGGAGTTCTGGACCCCATGAGATAAATCTCTGAAGCTTGCTACTCCCGTGAGTACTGTGTAAACTCACTGAAAACCCTAAGTAATGGAGTAAACAGTTTCCTGTGGCTTACTGATTTTATGGCTACAGTACTCAAATCCTTTCCATTGCCAAAATAAATAACCCCAACACAATCATAAATGCTGAAAATTCCATGAACATATTAAAAGTATCTCATGTATTATAAATGTTTTCGTTGTATATTCAGCTCGACTTCTCTGGTACTAATTATCCCCAGAATATTTCTGAATTTGTTTTTCAATTCACTCTTGAGATCAGCCGACTATAACTGCATTTGTAATTGCATAGAATATTCTACTTATATACCTCTAATTGTGTGTATCCAGTTCTTTCAACATTGGTGATTGTGCTCTTATAATCAGTTCAATAGAAGAGGGAGACTCCAAAAAAATCTGAACTCACTTTTATGTACAGAATATGGACTATACCCATATCCCCCATCTTTTCAAAGTTCGAGTTACACCACTTCGCCTTTACAGAAAAACCTATGTTAATACCCGTTTTTGCCATCTGAAAGAAATGCGAAGAAGATTTTCACTTTTAACCACACACAAAAAGGAGAAAGATGAAATAGTGTTCAGCATTTGTGTTGCAGGGAGCCCTTGTAGAGGGCAGCACTCTGAGCAGCAAGCATGCATCACCAGCTCCTTCCCTGGGAAACTACATTTGGCCACTGAGCATCAAGCCACCATAGCTTTGAACTGTGTCTGTGAGCATCTGTGCTTTATCTTGATTTATCTTGTATGTCTGTCAGCAAGATGTATCCTAAAATATCCAAAAGCCTAAGAGAGGTAATTTGGGGGTCTGGGAGTGCTCCAAACATTTTACATATAAATGAATGGTAATTGCTTTTTTGCTTTATGCCATTTTGATTTATGAAAGGTTTCACAGGAAGGCTTTACTTTTGGATAGTGAGGAGGAACGTATCATTGTTTTTCATAAGGAAGTTTTATAGTTTTTTTTTTTTTTTGAGTCTTCCTGTCTCCTACTATCACACGACAAAATTGAGTTCAAGGAAATTTGTATTATTTTCACATGCTTTTAGCAATGTTTGAGTAAATGATGTTCAGCATCCCAAAGGTCTACAAGACAGAAGGATTTCACTGAAGGATTTCACTTCTCGTTCATTGACAGATATTCTACCTCCCCTGGGTTTCATTCACTTAACAAATATTTATTGGAAGTCGCCAACTTTTTAGGCATTGTTTCAGTTTCCAGGACCACGAACAACTGAAACAACGTCTCAATCCTTGGGGAGTTTACAATCTAGAAGGAAAGAGAGACTATAACCCAATCAACATGCTACACAGTATCAGATAGTGATGAATGCTATGAAAAAAAACATAGTAAGCAACTAGACTATGAAGGGGTTATTTTCTTTTATTCGAGTTTTTAGTTGGATTCCAGGTAGTTAATATACAGTGTACATACAGTGTAGTATTAGTTTCAGGTGTACAATATAGTAATTTAACACTTCCATACAACATTCAGTGCTTATCACAACAGCTGCACTCCTTAATCCCCATCACTTATTTAACTCAACCCTCCACCCACCTCCCCTATGGTAACCATGAGTTTCTTCTCTATAGTTAAAGAGTCTGTTTCTTGGTTTGCCTCTCTTTCCCCCTTTTTCCCTTTTGCTTGATTGTTTTGTTTCTTAGATTTCACATATGAGTGAAATCATACAGTATTTGTCTTTCTCTAACATTTCATTTGGCATAATACTTTCTAGCTCCATCCACTTCATCGAAAGTGGCAAGATTTCATTCTTTTTATGGCTGAGTAATATTCCATTTTATTCATATACCACCTCTTCTTTATCCATTCATCCATATATGGACACTTGGGCTGTTTCCATAATTTGGCTCTTGTAGATAATGCTGCTATAAACATTGGGTTGCATGTATCTCTTTGAATTAGTATTTTGGTTTTCTTTGGGTAAATATCTAGTAGTGCAATTGCTGGATTGTAGGGTAGTTCTATTTTTAACTTTTTGAGGAACCTCTATAGTTTTTTCTACTGTGGCTGCACCAGTTTGCGCTCCCACCAACAGTGCAAGAGGGTTCCCCTTTCTCTACATCTTTGCCAACACCTGTTGTTTCTTGTGTTGTTGATTTTAGCCATTCTGAAAGGTGTGAGGTGATATCTCATTGTAATTTTGATTTGTATCCTGATGATGAGTGATGTTAGTTATCTTTTCATGTGTCTGTTGGCCATTTGCCTGTCTTATTTGGAAAAATGTGTATTCATGTCTTCTGCCTGTTTTTAAACTGGATTACTTATTTTATAGGTGTTGCGTTTTAGAAGTTCTTTATATATTTTTTATTCTAACCCTTTATCAGATATGTCTTTTGAAAATATCTTCTCCCATTATGTAAGTTGCCCTTTAGTTTTGTTGATTGTTTCCTTCACTGTGCAGAAACTTTTTATTTTGATGAAGTGCCAATAGTTTATTTTTGCTTTTGCTTCTCTTGCCTCAGGAGACGTATCTAGAAAGAAGTTGCTACAGCCAGTGTCAAAGAAGTTACTGCCTGGGTTCTTCTCTAGGATTTGATGGTTTCATGTCTCATATTTAGGTCTTTAATACATCTTGAATTTATTTTTGTGTATGGTGTAAGAAAGTGGTCCACTTTCATTCTGTTGCATGTTACTGTCCAATTCTCCCAGCACCATTTGTTGAAGAGACTTTATCCCATTGGATATTCTTTCCTGATTTGTCAAAGATTAAATGACCATATAGTTGTGGGTTTTTTCTGGGTTCTCTATTCTAGTGATCAATGTATCTATTTTTGTGACAATACCATACTATTTTGATCCCTACAGCTTTGTAATATACCTTGAATTCTGAAATTGTGATGCTTGTGATGTTGCTTTTCTTTTTCAAGATTACTTTGGCCATTCAGGGTCTTTTGTGGTTCCACATACATTTTTAGGATTGTTTGTTCCAGCTCTATGATAAATGTTGTTGGTATTTTGATAGGGATTACATTAAATGTGTAGATTGCTTTGGATTGTATAGACATTCTCATGATATTTGTTCTTTCAATCTATGAGCATGGAATGTCTTTCCATTTCTTTGTGTCGTCTTCAATTTCTTTCATCACTAAAAATCTCAAATAAACAACCTAACTTTACACCCAAAAGCTAGAAATAGAACAACAACTGAAGCCTAAAGCCAACAGAAGGAAGGAAATAATAAAGATTAGAGCAGAAATAAATGATATAGTAACTAAAGTAACAATTGAACAGATCAATGAAATCAGGAGCTGGTTCTTTGAAAAAATTAAAACTTAGAAAACTGTAGCCTGATAGTCCGACTTATCAAAAAGAAAAGAGAAAGGACCCAAATAAATAAAATTACAAGTGAGAGAGGAGAAATAACAACCAACACCACAGAAGAGGCTAGTTTCAAAAAGTGATCAGGAAAGACTTCTCAAAGAAGATGGCATTTGTGCAGAGACACTGGTTTATGCTTCAATTAATTTGTGGTTTCTTCTCTAATGAGTCACTAAAGTCTACAGCTCTTAATTATTTGTTATGCTTGAGCCCTGCTAATGGTATTACAGTGAACATAAAATCCATGTCTGAATAGGAGTCTACCAACTACTTATTAAGAATTTCTTTCTATTACTGAGACACTATTGGATTTGCAACACCATAGGTGAGTTGTGAGGTAAACATTCAGCTCCAAGGTAGTAATTAAATATAATAGTAGATGATGATGATGATGATGACGACAATGTCTAATAATACCCTTAAAATAAATTTTTGAATTTATGATAGGTACACAATTTGTTCTTGTTTTAAATACTTCACTAGGCCCTAACGTTCCACATATTTACCTACTATTGATTCTATAAAAGTAAATATTGATGATTGCTTCAGAGTTTTCACATGTTAATTATAACAGAATAATGGTAGACCACTATTCAGTTACAGCCTACAATACATATAATGAGTGATTTAAAGGTGGTCATTTTACTACAACCTTATTGCTTTTTAATGAATATGTCTTTCTCTACTGATTCTTTTGAAGGTAGCATTTAGATTGCAAGTATTCCTCGATAGTGTGATGACAGTTTTAGTTTCAAAGAGTAAACTGCCAGTTATAATCTAGAGGTCAAATGTACTCTTCCATTTCCAAGTTTCTTATGAAGACTTTGGTGAAGTAATAGGGAAAACCCTGATTTACAGGGATGATGGGGGATAAAAAAACAAATACATTATAAATGCTATCATGAATATATTATAAATGCTTTTATCTTTTATCTCTCTTTGGTCTTTATAATGGTTGTATTCAGTTAGACTTACTATTTGATTTGGTTATTTTCTGAACATGATTATTGATTGCTCATCTTGACTTTTTTTTTTCACCATTTCCCATGGCTGTACATGATATTTAAATAACTTCAACTAATCGATAGACATTTTTCCCTTTTAATTATGGTGATTATATTGAAGAATTAATCTCTTTCATAGAAACAATAAAATTAAAACTAAATTAGGTCATCCATTCTTTGTTTATGAAAGACTGGTTTGTTAATACTAACTGCTTATTAAAGTTAATTATTACTGTCTCTTTTATTATTAAATGTCCTTTTTATTTACTGACTTTTAAGAGAATTAAGTAAGTGCTACTAGTCCAAGTAATACAAGACCCTAAATGCTTTTGCTGTGAAAATTTGGCTTATGCATCTCAAATGGAAAAATAATTCTTTTTTTTTTTTAATTTTTTTAACGTTTATTTATTATTGAGAGACAGAGAGACAGAGTGTGAGGAGGAGAGGGGTAAAGAGAGGGGAGATACACAATGTGAAGCAGGCTCCAGGCTCCGAGCCGTCAGCACAGAGCCCGAATTGGGGCTTGAGCTCACCAACTGTGAGATAATGACCTGAGCCGAAGTCAGTCGCCTAACCAACTGAGCCACCCAGGAGCCCCTGGAAAAATAATTCTTAAAAGAATATTTTCTAGAATAATTCTGGGCAAAAGATGGTTGATCTTGGGATTTATTAATGCTAGATGGACGGTTTCTTGGCTGAGAACTTTGGTAGCTATGACTATAGAGTCTTTCTCAAGGAAAGACTGAAAACTTGAGCTGAAAACTCTAGAATGATAAGGTTATAGTTTATAAGCTGAATGGGACTTTCACCATGAGTGTCTATACATTGTCTTTTTTTGTAACGATATCTTATTTAAACTTTTTAATTATGCCAGAAACTTTACTGAGGTTTACTACGGGTAAATAAACTGAATTCTACTTCAACAGAATAATAAGTAGTAGATCAGTTTTCAATAAGAATTTATCTTTAAGATTCATGAAATGAAACTGAAAATACAGAAAGGAAAATGCTGTGAATTCCTGCCAATTCAATTAGGAGTCAAAAGAACAACTTAGAAGGAGTTGGACCAACAACCTGGAACTTAAATAAAAATTATCAAGGAGTCATAGAGTGATAGAATCTTGAAAACTCTGAGCTACCTTAAAAATAGGTACTTTAAATTACATGAAATAACCAACTATCTAATGCTTATCTCCCCTAAAAATGCCTGTCAACTGGTTGTCTTTAGCCTATGATTGAACATATACAACGGATAATTCACGCCCATGCTTCTATATTTTATATCTCTTACTAAAAAATTATCGTAATAAAAATTAAACCTGCTGATATTCATCCTAATTATATTTGTGGGGCTTAAATAGAACCTGAAGTATCAGACAGAACATATCAACAACCCACTCTTTAAAGATAGTAGTGAACTTTGCAGAGCCAAATGAGGCTACCAACCCTTTATTCAAATTTTTTTTTTAGTGTTTATTTTTGAGAGAGAGAGAGACAGCGCACAAGCAGGGGAGGGGCAGAAAGAGAGAAAAGAAAGACACTCAATCCAAAGCAGGTGCCAGGCTCTGAGCTGTCAGCACAGAGCCCGAAAAGGGGCTCAAACCCACAAACCATGAGATCATGACCTGAGCTGAAGTCGGATACCTAACACCACTAAGGTGTCCTTACCACTCCTTTATTCTAGAGTCTAGAAACCACTTCTATTAATGTGGCCTAGATGACATTAGCCTTTATAGGTGGACATCACACACTTGACACAAAGTGAACTCAGTTTTAACAATATTGCTGTCAGGTCATATACCCTAATTAAAATGATTTAGAATCTATTTCTGCCTCCTTTTCAGTTTAATCTTCTGGTCTTTTCAAAATCACATCACATATGTTAATGCATTGAGCATATACTTATAATTTGGTACAAACCATTGACAAATATATTGAAAAGAAGAGGTATAAAGACCTAAGCGTTTTTTTTTTTTAATTTTTTTTCAACGTTTACTTATTTTTGGGACAGAGAGAGACAGAGCATGAACGGGGGAGGGACAGAGAGAGAGGGAGACACAGAATCGGAAACAGGCTCCAGGCTCTGAGCCATCAGCCCAGAGCCTGACGCGGGGCTCGAACTCACGGACCGTGAGATCGTGACCTGGCTGAAGTCGGACGCTTAACCGACTGCGCCACCCAGGCGCCCTAAAGACCTAAGCGTTTGACATAACTTAGAAACCTCTAGATTTAGTTAAATCTTCAGTCAGTGTAATTGGTACAGTGACTTAAGTTTTTACTCTTGAATTATAGTAGAATGTACCTATTTCTCCACTTTGGCAAGAAATGTATCATTGCGATGCCTATTTTATATTAGTTGATATCCAGATATCTTGCCTGTTACAGATGATTTAATCTGTGAAGTTAATAATACCATCAAAGAAAGAAATAGAATTGTTTATTTTTTAATTCCTTTTTCTCCTTCCATAATCCAGTCAGCAGGTACAGCTGATTGTCTTCTAACATGTTGATCTATTCTTTTCTCCTTCCATGCTCCCACCTTTGTCCAAGCATATTTCACCTCTACTTATTACCTCCAAACCAGAGGCAGGCCCGTGTTTGAGATCTGAAGCTTATACAATTTGTGGCATCCTCTTTAAGAAAAATAATACAAAATCACAAAAATAAAATCATGTATATCGAAAGTGACCTGTGCAAGGCAAGAGGCCTGAGGCTTAGCTTCACAGGAAAGCTGTCTTTGGCTTCACTGATTAGTCAGGGCTTTGGAGTAGAGTGGCAACTAGACTGACAAGTTTCCTGCTCCCACGGTGCTTGCATTCACAGCACAGGAAATATTCTGCTGCATTAAGACCAGCAGCAGGTCATGGTCTTCAGTGCTGATTTAATACTCGCATAATGTTGGCATAAAAGATGGGAAGTTAGCCATCTAACAGGCTGTGATTGACAACTCATTCCCTTCCTTCTTTCCTTCCAACAGACTGTGATTGACAACTCATTCTCTTCCCTGTCTCCTTGCTTCCTTCTTTCTTCCTTTCTGCCTTTTCTTTCCTTTTTCTTTCTTGTTGACTGTTGTTTGAGCGGGGAGATTCCGATTCAAATCCTTCTTCATCCTGGCCAGAACCCAGTCAGAGCTACCTTTCCAAACCTGACCCTGATTTCTGCTTTCATGTTTCAATTTAAGGCATCTGCCCCTAAGAAGCTATTTTCCAAACTTTGGGCTCCTAGTCTCCTGTCTTCCTCCTCAGAGCCTCCAGCCCCAAAGGGTGAGCAGGCAGGTAAAATGTGAGGTAGAGAAAAGCAGGGACTGGAACTTCATGCTTTGTGTTCTTTGCAAGCCTAACTCCTTGTTGTGGATGTCAGAAGAGACACTCTGGGACCACATTTATGGTTTTGCTCTTTTATAGAAGCCAATATTCATTATGATAGTTATTATTTGGACATCAATTAATACTTTAAATTGCATACACATGAGACCCTTGATAATTGCTGTATTCTAAGTTCTTTCCAAATGTCCACTTAAATACTGTGAAGTTATATTCTGAATAACGCTATTATTTTATCTCTTAAAATGTAAGCCAGTGAAAATGAGCCACCAGTATCCAGAATAACAAGGGTGCTTTTAAAGGTTTGATTTCTAGATCCTGTCCCACCATGTGATAGAAAGAGTAGCAAAGGCATTTATAGAAAATGGTAAGGCCAGTGGTTCTCAGATTTTAACCAGCACCAGAATCACCAGGAGGCCTGGTTAAAACAGATTGTTAGGCTTTAACCCAAGAGTTTCTGAGTCAGTAGGTTTGTGGTAAAATCTGAGAATTTGCATGTCTAACAAAGTCATAAGTTATTCTGATACTGCTGGTCCAAGGACTATGCTTTGAAGGACACTGAACTAGGCCTTCCCCCAAGTTCAGTGACATGCATAGTGCCAGACTCACAAGTTCACCAAGAACACCATTCATAAACTTCTTCTTTTAATATTTATTTATTTATTTTGAGAGAGTGTGTGCATGTGTAGGGGTTAGGGGGGGCTAGAGAGAGAGGAGACAGAATCCCAAGTAGACTTCATGCTGCCAGCCCGATGCGGGGCTCAGTCTCAGGAACCATGAGATCATGACTGAGCCAAAATCAAGAGTCAGACACTTAACCAACTGAGCCAGCCAGGCACCCTCACCAAGACCATTCAAAGAGATGCCTCAGCAAAAGTACAAATCACCCCAAGTTACAAATTTAACAATCACTTGTATGTGGTCAGCTTTATACCTATAAATGCAAAGTATCTACTGAAATTTATCTGCTTTTGTATAGCAGAGTGCCACGCTGAAGCATAACCTTTGTGTCCTTTCTAAAGGACACATAATTCTTTTATCCGAGTGCCTGGACAAAACTATAATTAAGACGATGACAATCCAGTGACAACGAACCAAATACATATATCAAGCTTTTATGAAAATTTCTAACTGAATACCTCTTTCTATGTGTTAGACCTAAAACAGTCCTTTTTAAAATCTATCACAATGTGGTGAGGACTGTGTGTTACCAAAATCTGGTCGGTTATTTGCATTAACAAACAACTGTAAAATCTCAATGACTTACAATGATAAAGACTTATTTCTTATTCATGTTATGAGTCATCTGTGGATCAGCTGCAGCTCCATTCTACCTATCTTCTCCTTCTAAGACCCAAGCTAAAAGGAGCAGTTCCTATCTGGCTATTCCCTTGTCATCACAGAGGAAGGGAAGGTGGCTGAAGCACACTATGGTTCTCAAAGCTTCTGCTTGGACATACATGGTGTATGCCACTTCCACTTGTATTCCACTGGCCTAAGAGTCACATGGCTCAGACTGATGTCAGAGTGTCATGTGAATGCACGCAGGCATGTATAATCCAACAGGTTGGGCCTCAAATAATTAGAAAGTATAATATTGCATGCTAGAAATTAAGATTTTCATTTAGCTCTAAACAGTCCAGAGTATTCTTAGGAGCTTTAGTGATTGAAATGAGAGTCCAAAACAAAGAACAAATATTTGTTATCTGCTCACTCTGTAGAAGAGAAAAAAAGACAAGGCCAAATGATGGAAAAACTGAAAGGGAAGAGCATTATAAGAGTCCCAGTCAGCCCATCCCTAAAAATAGAAACTTGGCCAAGCTCTTTGGTTTCCCACCTGCAATATAGAATTAGAAAATCTCCCATAACCCTTTAGGAATATTATAAGGATTCATTAATTTCCAGAGAGGTCAGTAATGTCTCCCAAGGTATTTTCAAGGTCTGTGTTTCTTCAGAAAAAAAAATTTTTCTCAAAAGTCTAAATTTAGTTTTAGTTGTTATTAAAGTGATGACACTGCACTTACTCTGGAAAGAATACCCCAAAAAACTTAATTTTTGTTCTTGTTAAAGCAATTTTAAATTGCTTTAAACTTTTTTTTTTTACTTTGATAGATTATGTATCCTCTACTATTAAATGAATAGAGCCAAGGGCATTTGATAATAAAATTAACCTTGATCTCCTTTCTAAACTTAATAGAATTATAGTATGTACTAGTTAATATATATAATACTTTGAATAACATATTTTATCCTCTGTCATAGCTTTCTGCTAGCTAGCTTATTTTCTAACATACTTAAAAGAAATATTTACTTACTGAATTTTTTTTCTCTAAGGAATACATTCCAATTACTTTTGTATGATTTGCAACAGCTGAGATATTAAGACTATAACTACGTTTATAAAAGATGCTCAAAGGTGTCTAATGTGATGTAAGTGGCTTCCTGAACTTTCACTGGTCACTTGTTGTTAAGACAATACAGAGATGCTAATGAATTTTTTAATCTGCTTTTTTAAGAGCTATTGACATAATTGAGGGTGCTATTTGCTTACCAGCTGCCATACTAAAGGCAAACTAGTACTATGAATACTGGAATCCAACACTAATGGAGGGGTGCCCATATGAACACAAGTGACAATTCAGAATAACTCTCTGGGGTCTGACACAACAACCATAACAAAAATTGCCAATGTGAAAGGAATCAGCCAGAAATGGATTATTTCTTAGAGGGGTACAATGCCTGATAAGCAACAGAAAAAAGTAAGGTAACATGCCTGTGATTTACTGGAGCTACATATGCATTTTCCTTCTCTCTTTTTAAAAAACTTTTTTTTTTAATGTTGATTTATTCTTGAGAGAGTGAGAGAGAGAGATGGAGCACGAGCTGGGGAGGGACAGAGAGAGAGAGGGAAGAATCCGAAGCAGGCTCCAGGCTCCAAACTGTCAGCACAGAGCCCAACGCGGGGCTCAAACTCACAGGCTGTGAGATCATGACCTGAGCTGAAGTCAGACGCTTAACCAACTGACCCACCCAGGCACCCCACATTTTCCTTCTCTTAAACTATGTTTTGGCCACCTTATTAACATATGGCATATATACCTTCAAAGACCTTCTCATGCACTATCTCATTCTTTCCTCACAGTCTTTCTGGTCATATCTACTTTGAAGATAAGGAAATTACATTTCAGAGAATTTAAGCAACTTCTCCAAAGTCATAATCTACTTAAGGAATGTATTAGAACTTGAATCCAGGTCCTTCATTTCATATTCTGATGGCCTTTAGATTAAACCATGGCTGCTTACTACTGATTTTTTTTTTTTTTAATAATCAAATTGCCTTATGGTCAATTCAGTTTCCTCATTAAAATTTATGGGAGGACTGAATGATTATTATTAATCTCAAGTTCTTTATTACATAGAAATTATCTGTATGTCTATTACATACTCATTTATTAGAAGTGTTTAAGAATAGTCCAATATTGCTCCTAGGCATAGGATCTACTTACCAGAGTAGGGTTGGCAAATTTCCACAATTACAGAAAGTGTTTCTTTTTTTTTTTTTTTAGAAAGTGTTTCTTAAAAGCATCTTTAGGTTTGAGTTTGCCAGAAGGTTTTGCCAGATACATCGATCACATCCCCCACAGCTCAAATTTGAGCAGAGACAATGTTTCTATTTTCACCCCTCCACCGCCCCTCTCCGCCCATACCTGTCAAAGCTACATGAATCAGTGAGAAGTCAGGACAGGCAAAGAGATGCATTTTAGGAAAACAGGAATTGCTAATTTTTTTTTAAATTTTTTTCAACGTTTTTTATTTATTTTTGGGACAGAGAGAGACAGAGCATGAACGGGGGAGGGGCAGAGAGAGAGAGGGAGACACAGAATCGGAAACAGGCTCCAGGCTCCGAGCCATCAGCCCAGAGCCCGACGCGGGGCTCGAACTCACAGACCGCAAGATCGTGACCTGGCTGAAGTCGGACGCTTAACCGACTGCGCCACCCAGGCGCCCCAGGAATTGCTAATTTTTTAATCTATTACTTTCTCTAGGTCACCTCACTAGATGTTATGAATGATAGAATGGGAAATATAAGACCTGGTTTTTGCTGTAGAGAGCATACAATTCAGATGAAAAGATGGAAAAAATACATAAATGATCACCAACAATGCATATTAATTAATCTTTTCATCACACACTAAACAAATATGTAATGAACACCAGACTTGTGCCAGGTATATGCTAGAGGTGATGGATACATAAAGGAACAAAACAGAGGAGATAGGTGTGTAGAAATACTTCCTAAGAAAGCAAAATACAAGGAGACTGCTCTGTAGAAGTTAAAGCAACATAGATGCCACACACTTCAGACAAATGGAGGATTACCCTTGTATTTTTGTGGAAGGCCAACTGGGGCCATAAATAATGGGTAGAATCAAGAGGAGAAAGTATTTTAGATTGGGAAACTAATATATGTGAAGTTATAGAAGATGGAAATAAGCAAGGCTTACCTGGAGAAAATAATGAGTAATTATTCTGTCTATGAAAAGGGAAGAAGTGGGAAAAAGGGATTGACATGGGTCAATGGAAAGGTTTAAATTACAAGTTAGTAAGTCTAGATATCTTGTTACAATGGGGCACCATTAGAGTCAGCAAAGTTGATTTGTAAACTCAGATCTGTTTCTCCATTCTTTGAACACTGAATAAAGCTTATGCTGTCCAGCACACAGCTTCAGTTTTATTCTTGCTTTGTAACACCTAGTGGAGAAAGGACTCTCAAGGAGAGACTGGGGCTGTCTCCAGGGGTTCTACCCTCTTTGTTGGGGAAAGAAAAATCAATCAGAACACCCCTAATACTGATTTACCAAGATCTATGTGACCTGGCCTTTGCTTCCCTGAAATCTTTTACACTATTCTACTCTGTTATGCCTAGATATTCTGTCCTTTCTTTTATTCAAACATACCAAACTCATTCTCAATACAGGGCTTTGGAATGAGCTATTATTACTCTGGCTGTAGTATTGCTCCCTGATACTTCCTAGACTCTTCCTTATCCCATACTTGTCTGTTTAAATGTCACCTCCTCAGCTACCTTTTACATTCTGGTAAAGGAGGACAGACAATAAATAAGCACATTAATTACTATTAATTAAATAAGAAAAAATCAAAGTTAATAAGTACTATGCTACATGAAGTAGCATGATATGATATGCAGCTAGGCAGGCCTTTAGAAAGGCCTGTTAAATTACCCCTCCTACCCTCCTGATTAGCATATCGTCCATTAGGGCGTCATACGGAAAACATCTCAGGGTATTAGATATAATACTGTATTTTTCCAAATGACTTTTTTTTTTAGCTCCCTTAATGGAGTTTTCTAGATCACCCAAATTACCTTGAAGGAAGTTTTATTAACCACAGCTTGTACTCATTTGCTCACAGTAGTCTGAGAGATTATACTCCATTTTAAATTGCTAAAGTCAGGGGTGCCTGGGTGGCTCAGTTGGTTAAGTGTCCAACTTCAGCTCAGGTCATGATCTCATGGTCTGGAAGCCTGAGCCCTGCATCGGGCTCTGTGCCATCAGTTCAGAGCCTAGAGCCTTCTTCGGATTCTGCCTCCCTCTCTCTCTGCCCCTCCCCCAGTCATCCTCTGTCTCTCAAAATATGAATAAATGTTAAAAAAAAATTTAAATTGCTAAAGTCATTCTGTTAGACAAAGCACAAACCATTATATCAACCTGAAGACAGTAAAAAGGCAAACAATTCCTTCCTCTTCTCCATCTGCAGAATGAGGTTAATGAGACATTGCAACTTACTACAAAATAGTCTTCATAAAATGGGTTTGGATATAAATAGAAAGAACATAACTGTTTTATTGTAAATATGTGTCACATTTATGCATTTTGAATGATCACAGGGTTCATAGATTGAATGGGAAAGTTTTGCAGGTTTTGCAATGTTTCTGACACACAAAAGGGTCTACCGTGGCTATGTCAAGAAACCTGGGCACCAAAATTCAAGATACTGCCCTTAACACAAGTCTTGAGTCATCCTGGATTATTTGTAATTAGTTGAGATATTTTAAAACAAATCTAAACTCATGTAGAGAAAGATAAAGATGTCTTTGAGAAAAGTATCATTTGGAACTTAAAAGGAACAGCACATATGATTAGAAGGTCTCAATTCTTATGATGAATTTTCTGTATTAGGTTGCATTTTAATGGTCAGGATTATCCATTCATAGGAAGAACACTTTGAGGAAATTTCCCACCATTGCCAAACAGTACCAGTGCTCATTTCATAAATATTTATGAATATATATGTGATATATATATATGATAAAGAATTCCTTAAGATTATAACAGATATTAAAATTTAATGTGGATTGTCTCTTATTATGCATGTATTGCATGTCTTATAACTGCACTATGGTTATAATATTCTAATCATTGGGAAAAAATTAAGTTTCATTCGGCTTCTTTTTATCTTCTTGTTTGGTAGTGCTGCTAATCTCATGATTCTCCTAACTATGATTCACTTTCTGGTCTTTGTAGTTTCAATAGGCCTTCCTTACATAATAAATAATAATATTTTTATTACACTATTGAAGATTTTAACATAAAATAAGGTGATTATTGTTAAAAGGGTCAAACTTTTAAAAAGGGAACTCTATAATTCCTCTATAATTCTGCAAGTTGTCAGATATCTTCAATTTCTAAAGATCAAAGGCAATTGAATACCTGATTTTCAACTGAGTCTCATTCATAGCAAAAAATGGAACCATTACTTGAGAGATTGAGGCATATTTTAATAATGGACAATCGTATTGCAAATTTCTCTTTTTAAGCATCTTAAATATTTCACAGAATCCTTTTCATCAAATGTGTGTCTTTTCTTAGGAAAGAGAACTTACCCTTGGGATGAGATCTCAGCATTATTCAAAAATGGAAAAAGGCAGCTGTAACAGAACTAATATTTAAATTTTGTAAATTATGCTAGGATTAAGTTAATACTCGCACTAGAATATTGCTGTGAAAATCAGAATATCAACTGATTAATGTCATTTTACAACTGACTCTAAGGATATATTTTGTCATGTTTTGACTTAGAAAGTATCAATCTAAATCTTTCATTTTTACAATATTCATCACAGCAATGACAAATGATGATTAAATTAAGCTCTGCCTGGAACATTGCCATTTGTCCTATTTTCTATTAAACATAATCTGCATCTAACATAGTTTTTATATGCCAGGAAATATTCCAAATATATTGCATGTCTAAATTACTACAACAACCCTGTGAAGTCACTATAAGCTTGATGACAATAAGTAGTTAGTCTTGTTCACTGATAATATCTAGTACTTAGAACAGTGTCTGCCACATAATAGGGGTTTGATAAATATTTGTTGAATTAAATGATTTTTACACATGAAGTAAGTGAAAGTGCTCAGGACAAAAATGAAAAGTCATATTTTTGTTTGGCTAGGCTCTTTCTTACCTTCCATCCCTGCGGTACCATATAGCCGAATTTCCAGGAAAAACATTTTTTTCTAGGATGAGAAAAAAAATCAATAGTTCTACATAACTTCTGAGTTTTCCTTTGTGTGTACACAACAGCCAGGCCTCCAAGCTGCACATCAGATAACAGATCTGACAGTAGAGGACAAATGGCACTAATAGCTAGAGGTTGTAGTGATACTAAAAGTATAGTTTTAGAAAGCTTTGAACGTAGTAAATTAATATTTCTTCAGGCCTCTCATTTGTAGAGAATCTGGGCTGGAGTCTGAGGATCTGCCAGAGCTCCTGACTCCAGATGACAGGGGTAACATCAGCAGTCAGACTACAGAGGCCCCTAGGGACTCCTGTTTCTAAATATCTTATTGAACTATGGAGCTTCAGCCTCTTGAGGTTGGCCACAAATGGTCAGGAAAGACAGTTGAGAGGTACCATTGAGTACAGTCTAGATAACCATGTTAACTCACAGATCACCAAGCCACCTTTATGTCTTTCACTGGAGTCTAGTTATTGCCCTATCTACAATCTAGGACAAAAGAGAGACTGTAAAAGTCTGTAGAACCAAAGCTTGGAATGGGAGAGGTCAAGAAGCCAAGCCAATCCATGCATAGGTCTAACTTGGGGTTTGCAGGCCACTGGACAATGCCATTCAAGAGATCTCTTCTAAAATGCAGGGGGTATTAGATAAGGTAGGTTGAAAGGAGGTAACATTGGTGATTTCAGAAAGTGAGAACCCAAAGACCATGGCAACCAAGCTTATCTTTACAGCCTTTTCCCCAAGCTCTCCATAAGTATCCAATGCCCTTTCTTTAGTACAAATACCACATATTTCTGGACCATATTCCAAACTCTGGGTAACTGAATTTTGACAGAATGAATATCAGCAAACTTAAGGAAGATAAATGAATTAGTGAAATGCCTTAATACAAAAAGCTGCTTCCTTGAAAGTGCAATCCCACACACTAGTATTCGTTTTTGACTTAAAGTTTCTGTTGATTATCCACAGTTCTGGATATGCTCCTTACTCTATTCTTAGTAGATCTCCAGCCAGGAATCTGAACATAATGAAAGAAATTTCTAGGGGACTACAGATACAAAGACTATCAGTTAAAAGAGTTGTCCCTAAAGGTAATATTTAATATTGATACCAATATCTTGTATCATTTTACCTTGGGAGACTAAAAACGAAAGGCAGAATGGCTCAAATATTAATAATTACTTGAAAAATAATTCAAAAAAGACATAAAAAATCAAACAGCTCTGTAAATTTATTCTTATAGCTATTCAATATGATTTATGGTAAATTCTTTAGTTTCCTGTTAGTTGATCGGTGAATGCATACACACATACACTATGAAATCATTAGTGTTCTTGCAAATTACTTACAACATCCACATGCCTCCTTTCCAACCTCTTGATCCCTTCCCAAGGCCAGTGACGAATAGCTTTTGTTGCTGGCACAAAGCTAAAAAGAAATTGTAAAAATTATTACATGACCTTGAGATCGATAATCTGAAAAACATGCTGGAAAAGAAATCATTATTTTTTAGAGTTTTAACAAAAGCCTCTGACTTTCTGACTTGAACCTGAATCTAGGGTAAGTAACTACCATTTCATTTGTAAATGGACTTTCTTTCTATCACCTTTATTCATTTCCCAAGGAGTCACTAGACTGCTGTTAAAACAAACATAAAAATGGAAAAGTTTCAGGAACAAACATCATCCTGAATCATATTGTCCTTGTTGCATGAAATAGGAGAAGCAAACAATAGAGTTCTTTCTGACTTTTGAAAGTGGGAAACTATTTCTATATCCAGTAGATAATGTAATTTTCTATAAGTGGTGAACATCTATAGGTGATTAAAGGGAAATGTTTTAAAACTAATAGCTGAAGATGAGTTACTGTTAAATAGGGCTTTCTAGGGGGCGTCTGGGTGGCTGGCTCAGTGGGTTAAGTATCTGACTTCAGCTCAGGTTATGATCTCACAGTTCGTGGGTTCGAGCCCCATATTGGGCTCTGTGCTAACAGCTCAGAGCTTGGAGCCTGCTTAGGATTCTGTGTCTTCCTCTCTCTCTGCCCCTCCCCCACTCATGCTCTGTCTCACTCTGTCTCTCAAAAATAAATAAATGTAAAAAAAATAGGGCTTTCTAATGAAAACAGGTCTTTACAAATAAGATATTTAAAATGCATTGTAATTTTAGAGCCTAGAACTGCTTCTAGCATATCATAAGGGCTCAGTAAATATTTGCATAATTGAATGAATTTTACTGATAGGGAAAGTATGATATATAGTAAATGAAATGTGGTGTTCTTGTCAGACTAAACGCTAACCTTTCATCGCTACCACACAGAACAGTGGAATATTCAAGTAAAACTATTTCATCTGTTGAACAATTATGATTCCTTCATTTGCTTCTTTTTTTAAAAAAAATTTTTTTTCAACGTTTTTTATTTATTTTTGGGACAGAGAGAGACAGAGCATGAACGGGGGAGGGGCAGAGAGAGAGGGAGACACAGAATCGGAAACAGGCTCCAGGCTCCGAGCCATCAGCCCAGAGCCTGACGCGGGGCTCAAACTCACGGACCGCGAGATCGTGACCTGGCTGAAGTCGGACGCTTAACCGACTGCCCACCCAGGCGCCCCTCCTTCATTTGCTTCTAAAACATTGCAATAATATAACTGTACATAAGCAAGCCAGTAATCACAGTTTCAAAGATGGCATACTGTCCCTTCAAACCAAAAACTTTATTTAAAATTTTACAAGTAGGAATGAGTAAAAAGTCTAATATGGGTAAAACTAAAATTCAAGTTTTAAAGTCCAGGATGTCCATTAAGGAAATCTGTTAAGGGTCAGTGAATAAGGCATCCCCTATATTTATTGCTTTTTATGTAGTAAGATAAAAGCTTGAGGTAAGTGTTAGATCTAAGATCATATTGATTCCAACACCAAAGTTAATTTTAAATATCCTGCTACCTAATTTATTTCAATGTGTTCTTCTGACCACCAATACATAAGAATGAGATTTAAGCATATCCAACATGTTTCTGTCAGTTAGGAACATTCTTTACTTTTTAGTGTTGGATAGATGGTTCCTTTTTGTCATGAAGGCCAATAGAATTCCAGTATAATAAGGATAATTCAATATAATTCAGTATAATATAAAACTTTTCAAATTAGGGAAGCATTGTTTTATCCTCCTCTTACTATTATTTATATTTGGCCATTTCATTCTTTATTTGCATTCCTACCTCAGGGAAAGAAAAAGTAGGTAAAGAAGGTAAAATTAAGAGAAGTAATTATAACTATTTGCTCAAAAGTAAGGATAGATGAGATGGGAAGCTCGAAACCAGTCCTGAAGCAAGAACTCTTGAGGAATCTGTATTTTTGCCAAAGATGATAAACAATATACATTTTTTCACAGATTAGCTTTTTGCATAATATTGGTCTTGATGGTGAGTCTCTCCATAGTCATCTAAAGAGATGATTTGGTCTAGGTTTAGAGATAGTGGATGTGGTGAAGGAGGGCTGATATTGGAGCTTCTCACAATGAGAATTTATATTTAAAAATAAATTGTGCAGTTATACTTGCCCAACATTCAGATTTTCTCATTTAGTTCCAGTTTTATATTACTTGTTTTAAACAAGAAGCAATATATTTATTTGTTCTGAAAATGTGGGTAAATATGAACTTGGTGTAACGTCCAGGGAATCATTGTTCATTTGGCTTCAAATCTGCTCATGTGTAAACATTTTCTCATTTTAGTTAGTATTATCCCCTGGTTGTAATCAAGAAACAACTGCTCTGTAGTTCAACTTTCTGGTTGGTGGGTGGAATATGTGAGACTTACTGAAAGGACACTATCGTGAAAGATGATTGCAAATACTGAATCTAGACTTCTAGGGGAAATAAGCCCATAAAATTTAATAAAGTGCTGGGGTGCAAGGCAAGTGAAGTGGAAAAGTCAGAATTGTACTGACTTAAGTAAGTTTCTGATTTGTATATATGAAGTTGATCATTTGCCATTGATTTTCAAATCATTGGTTCTACAGCTAGATAGGCATAAATAATAGATAACTTTTGGTTTGTTTCAGATATTACTCTATCCCAAAAGCTGCTTTTATAGAGTATAAAACACATTGATATATTGAGATCCTAATGTACATATGTATTTTATGATATGTGTATGAATCTATATATTTAAGTCTGAGACTCTTAATGATTTATAGGCCAGTTAGTGGTTAAAATCAAAGGATAATGCTAATGGGTTCTGTGTCATGGGTAGGAATATTACAAGGCAAAATAACCATTGAATTATGTATAATGCTTTCCGGGCTTCACCACTGGATGCTATGATTTGGCTGACTATTTTTAAGATGGCTCATTGATCACAAAGGATGACATAAGAAAGTGTCAAAATTTTTCAGCCATATAAATACAAGTAATCAGAATGTTATTAAGCATATAGTAAGTGTTACAAAAATATTAGCTATTATTATCACTACTACTATACAATGGACTACTGTGAAGATAAGCATAAGTTATCTATACAGTAACCAGTAGTTACTATTCTACTCATAGCAACTAATACCAATTTCATAGATGAAGGGCCACACACAACTATAATAAATGGCTGCAATTTTATAGGTATTATAGATGTTGGCAGGTAAATACATTTGTTCATTTCCTCTTTTTTGACATCTAGGAGAGGTGATCCTATTGGACAATGCTATCTTGAAGTGACATATTCAATGGATAGTTTCCTTAAGGAAGTATTTATAATAACAGAGAGGAAAGAATAGACTGTTTGCTATTTTCATATTTCATAGATGTGCCCAATATCTATCAAGGGATGATGGTACTTTAATGTAAATCACACAAATTTAAGCATGTATTTCTGCTGTAGAAGTTACTGTGATTGAAGTTATAGCTATAATTTCAAATGTTAAAACAAGAGGACTAAGCTTCAGTTAAATTCTATTAGAAAATTATTTAAACTGTGTATCTATTCAGAAGAAGAAATAAAGACAGCCCCAGGGCACGAAGATTGTCTGTCAGAGCAGATAACATAACTCACATCATCCTTTTACTAGAGTGAACATATGACAAGAGAGGGAGATTTCACTCAGGTCAATAGATTTGTGCAAACCCAAAGTTGAAAAGGCCTTCTGGGTAAGCATTGCAAAATATTAGCTTGTAACATTCACCCAAAAAGAGACACTCACCAAATTTTAATGCAGCAATTGTCATAAGAACCTTGGCCTCCACAGTTGACCATAAGTAACATCAAGTTTTATTGCAATTTTATGTCAAATTTGCATAAACATGATTTATTGCTTGTTTAAATTACCCTCTTTCCATCACTTCTCAGTCTGTTTATCCAGTGGTACTAACTTCGAAAAAATTGCTTTTTTTTTAAGGAATTAAATTTTAAAGAATTTTCTAATTTTACTAAAGTTAAGAAATGATAAGCAATTTTTGATAGTTCTTATACAAATCCATATTCTGTTCCTTGTTTCTTTGGGAGACTTGACTTTGATGAATCCCAGAATGGTAAATCCACCAATAAAATAATATTTAAGTTGGAGCAAATGTACTTAATAGGTTCGCTGTCAAGAAGAAACTTCTGAGATTTTCATACTAGACGGAAACAATAAAAAAACTAAAAGGTAACCTGCAGAATGGAGAAGATGACATATGGCATATCTGATAAAGGGTTAGTATACAAAATATACAAAGAATTTAAAAAAACTCTACACCCAGGGGCATCTGGGTGGCTCAGTCGGTTAAGCGTTGACTGTTGGTTTCAGCTCAGTTCATGAACTTGCTGGTTGTGAGTTCAAGTCCTCCATTGGGCTCTTCACTGACAGTGTGGAGCCTAAGATTCTCTCTCTCTCTCCCTTTCTCTCTGCCCCTTCCCCGCTCTCTCTCTCTCTCTCTCAAAATAAATAAGTAAATTTAAAAAAACCCTCAACATTCAAAAAACAAATAACCTAGCTTAAAAAAATGGTCAGAAGATATGAATAGACATTATTCCCCAAAAAATGTGGGGCACCTAGGTGGCTCAGTTGGTTAAGCATCCGACTTCAGCTCGGGTCATGATCTCTCATGGTTCATGGGTTTGAGCCCTGCATAGGGCTCTGTGCAGACAGTTCAGAGCCTGCTTTGGATTCTGTAACTCCCTCTCTCTCTCTGCTCCTCCCCTGCTCATGCTCTGTTTTTCTCTGTCTCTCAAAAAATAAATAAACATTAAAAATTTTAAAACAAAAAGACATACAGATGGCCAACAGACACATGAAAAGATGCTTAACATCACTTATCAGGGAGATACAAATCAAAACTATGATGAGATATTACCTAACACCTGTCAGAATGGCTAAAATTAACAATACAAAGAAACAACAGGCTTTGATGAGGATGCAGAGAAAGAGGAATCCTCTTACACTGTTGGTGGGAATGCAAACTGGTACAGTCATTCTGGAAAACAGTATGGAGTTTCCTCAAAAAGTTACAAATAGAATTACCCTATGACCCAGCAATTGCAGTACTAGGTATTTACCTAAAAGATAAATACTGATTCAAAGGGACACATGAACTCTGGTGTTTACAGCAGTATTATAAACAATAGTCAAAGTGTGGAAAGAGCCCAAATGTCAACCAATTGATGAATGGACAAAGAAGAGGTGGCATATATATCCATGGAGTATTACTCAGCCATAGAAATTAATGAAATCTTGCCATTTGCAACGATGTGGATGGAGCTAGCGAATATTATGCTAAGCAAAATAAATCTATCAGAGAAAGACCAATACCATATGATTTCACGCTATGTGGAATTTAAGAAACAAAACAGATGAACATACAGGAGGGGGAAAAAAAGAGAGAGGCAGACCCAGAAACAGACTCTTAACTGCAGAGAACAAACCGATGGTTGCCAGAAGGGAGGTGGGTGGGGAGATGGGTTAAATGGGTGATGGGGATTAAGGAGGGCACTTGTGATGAGCACCAGGTGATGTATGGAAGTATTAAATCACTCTGTTGTACACCTGAAACTAATATTACACTGTATGTTAATTAACTGGAATTTAAATAAAAACTAAAAATTATGGGGCGCCTGGGTAGCTCAGTCAGTTAAGTGTCTGACTTCAGCTTGGGTCATGATCTCGCAGTTTGTGGGTTTGGGCCCCACATTGGGCTCCGTGCTGACAACTCAGGGCCTGGAGCCTGGTTCAGGTTCTGTATGTATGTCTCGCTCTCTGCCCCTCCTCCACTCACACTCTGCGTCTCTCTCTGTCTCTCTGTAAATGAATAAATAAACATTTAAAAAATAAATTAAAACTGAAAATTTTTTAAAATGAAAATAAAAAGATAAAAATCTATCATTATACTAGGATCTAACTAGATACTCTAATGAAAAGGAAAATAATTTATTTTCATAAGAATTTACCTTAAATACTGTTAAAACTATTTTGTAAAATTGGTAGCAGAAGTGTACAAATGCCAAAAATGTGAAGAACAAATAATATGAATTAAAACACATTTTATAGGACACTATGTGTGTCATTTTAGTAGGTAGTGCTTTTGTCACATCACCATTAAATGTCTCCCTGACGGATGATGGAATTCATTAAGAGACTAATAAATCTCAACATGAAATGTTAAGGAAAAATGGGAGCTATTATTTGGACAACTATGTGGTCTCTAAGTAAATTTACCAGGAAAAATGGAATGGCTCATTAACACTAATGGAAATGACAGCAAGGTGTCTGTGGAATGGTGAGATTTAATTTATCAGTATCTGGATTTATAGGTAATTACTTAAAACATGTGGTTGGATCACATGGTATTTTAAATTGCATGATTCTGACATTATGTTAACCAGGGCACCCTGACCTTCTGTCTCTGCGCACGTAAGTCTGAGAAACAAAATCTATTCTAGCTAATGCCCGATATAGTGTATTTTGTGTATTATTGGTATGGGAATTCTTGTGAAAACGGTTTGTCAGTATGCAGTGCTATATAGTGCTACTTAATTGGAACCCAAATAAGTTGACCCAATTGTACCAATGTTATAATGAATATAAAGGCAACATCCAAAGATGTTCAATGTACAATGGACCCTGTTTGGGTAACTGATCTAATTGCGCTCTTGAACAATGATCCTGTTTATGAGCCTGGTTTCTTCTATTTAACATGTAAGGGCTTTAAGTATATGTTCTCAAATGCATGGCTTATTTACCTTAACACCTGCTGGGAATTAAAGGGTTGCATCTACTTAATGTCAGATTGAATGAAAAGCATCTACCACTGGATAAGGCACTAGTACAGCACCCACCACAAGGTAAGTACTTTTATTATGGGTATTCATTGTTTTGATATAAATGAAATAGGAATACTGGTTATAGCAAATGCATTCTGAGTACAGATAGAGCAGCCAGAGTAATATTGCAAAATGAAGGTAAGGTCATGTCAGCCCTTTACTCAAAACCCTCCACTTCTAAATACAACGTGATATCCTCAATTGGAGCAGAATCTAGAAAACAGGAAAAGCACACGAGAGGAAAAAATTGATAAATTCAAATAGAGTCTATAGTTTACTTAGTAGTATTATAACCATGTCAATTTCTTAATTTTGGAAAAATCCACTATGTTCATATAAGATAGTAACATTAGGGGAAGCTGGGTAAAGGGTATAGAGGAGCTCTGCCATTATCCTGACAATTTTTCCATATATTTAGAACTTTTTGAAAATAAAAACTTTATTTATTTAAAAAGAAACAAAACATGCATTTGTTTCCCATGTCACCCTAATAAAAGCCAAAGGCCTTACAAGACCCCTAAGGCACTCCATGTTCTGACAACCCAGTACTTCTCTGATCTCAACTCCTATTACTCTCTCCCATGCTCACTCCTCTCCAGTCACTGTACTCCTTGCTATTTCTCCAGTACACCATGCATTTTCTCACCACAGGGCCTTTGTGGTTACTTCTCTCCTTGAAACATTCTCCCTCCAGCTACCCACAAGGCTCACTCTCACATCCTTCCAGTCTCTACATAAAGACCTTCTCAGGGAGGCCATCCCTGGCCTTGTTTTTTTTCTCTACTAGAAAGTAAATTCCAAGGGGGTCAAGGAATTTTGCATGTTTTTTTGTTTATTACTTTATCCCCTGTGCTTGGAACAGTGCTTGATATGCAGTGAGTACCTGATAAATATTTGTTGAATGAATGTACAATGAAGGAAGAAATAAAGAGATAATGGAAGATAGATGGACCAAATGGTGCTAGACAACACTAGGTCTTTAAAATACATTTATAATCATTTAATTTCATGGAATCATACAATTTTTAAATAAGAAGGATTTTTCTTTTTATTGTTCCATCATCCAACATGCTATTTTTGTAATGATTTGTATTTATTGTTATTGCTAATAAAAATGGAAACAGATGTTATAGCTTGATTTTTCGATCTTGGACAGAATTGCCTGTGAAAATAATTTCTTTTTGGACTTTCATACTAATTAACTGATATAATAGTTATTCTGCAAAGATGCTCTGTTTCATCCCCATCAGTATATTAAAGAAATACATTTTCAACCTCTTTTTGAAACTTTCCCTTGTCCTTGCCATACTTAGTAGTGCTTACTCCCTTTGTCCCCTTAAAAATTTTTTTTTAAATTTTATTTTAGAGAAAGAGAGAATCTTAAGCAGGCTCCTGACACAGGACTTGAAACTATGACCCCGGGCTTATGACCTGAGCTGAAATTAAGAGTCAGGTGCTCAACCGAGCCACCCAGCCACCTCACTCTTTGTCCCTTTCTAACTATGCCTATCATCACTTACTGCTTCTGTTTATAGTCATGTGACATGACAAAGGTTTATGTGGATTTTCGGTTCAAACATTTCAATGTAGACTGAACACTGACATCCCAGAAAGGTAAAAGAGCACTAGGTATATATTTACACATGCCCCCCAACACACACACACACACACACACACACACACACACACACAGGGATTATGTAGACCTAAGCACACTGACACCCTTAAATTCTGTATTTCCAAGGCTATGGCTTCTAATCTAGTTTCCATGTATTTTTTTATTAATGTTTATTTTTAAGAGAGAGACAGAGCACACACACAAGTGGGGGAGGGGCAGAGAGAGAGAGAGAGAGAGAGAGAGAGAGAGAGAGAGAGAATCTGAAGCAGGCTCCAGGCTCCAAGCTGTCTGCACAGAGCCCGGTGTGGGGTTTGAACTCAGGAACCATGAGATCATGACCTGAGCCAAAGTCGGATGCTTAACTGACTGAGGCATCCAGGCACCCCTAGTTTCAATGTATTTTTAAATCAGGCCAATTATTGTATAAATGAAAATGAAAGTTCATAAAGATACATGTTTATAAGTTTTATCCAAATGCATTATAAGCAAACATTATGAGTGTGTTATGATGGTGATAGTGGGTTACATATTGTCAAATTAGAGGAAGGAGTATTGTCATCCTCTAATCCCTTCCACTCTACCCCCAAAAGGATCAACAGGTAAATGTCCAAATGTAAATGTTCTAGTATTCCATATTAGTATATTCTGTTAACTATGCATATATATTATATATATAAAATATACTTATTTATTTAATATATATTAATATATATATTAATATATATTATATATATATATTTCTTTTACTTTCCTTCTTTATCACTACCCCTGGGTAGTGTTACTTACATTGTCTACTTATTTATAAGAGCTCACAATTTGTGGTGCTCACACTCCCACTGCTTCTGCAAAGAGATATTTGGGAAATCTGGTCCCAAGGCAGACAGAGGGACATGGTAACTTAGGTCCCTGTAATACCACAGTATCAAATGAGACGTTCAATCACTTGTGAACCCCCTGCTCTCCACCTCTAGTTTTCCAGTTTTCTACTTTATCTCATTTTGTGTCAAACCCTTGTGGAGGTGTCATCTGTATATGTTCTCCACTCTCTAGGATGTGACTCATCTTGGTCTGGAAACTTGGAGCACATTTAGAACAGCCAGGTGTTTTCTTAGATTGTTCTGCTCCATCTTGGACTTCCTTTCCTCCCTAACAATGTTTTCCTACACTTTTTAGTGCCAATATAATTCATAATAGAGAAGAAAAAAATCACAGTGCTAACTAAAAAGACATTTCAGAAGTATAAAGCAGCAGGTTTTAGAAACAAATTATGTGTAAAGTTTTAGGGAAATATGGAGCTGAGGGCAATTTCCAGGATTGGGGGTGGTGTATTACTCAGAGCTCTCCAGTAAAAACAAATAGAATGTTATATACATAAAGAGGCTGGTTATAAGGAATTAGCTTACATGATTATGGAGGCTTTAGAGATCCCAAGATCTGCAGTCAGCAAGCTGGAGACCTAGGAGAGCAGATGGTATTAACTGATGGTTCCAGTTCAATTCTGAAGGCCTGTGAACCAGAAAAACAGAGTATAAATCTCAGTCCTAGTCTAAACCCAAAGGTAGGAGAAGATAAATGACCCAGCTTAAAGACAGGCAGAGAGAGAAAATTCTCTCTTGCTTGGCCTTTTTGTTCTGTTCAGGTCTTCAACAGACTTAGATGAAACCCACTCACTTAGAAGAGGGCAATCTGCTTTACTCAATCTACCAATTCAAATGTTAATCTCAATCAGAAACACTGTCACAGATGTATCCAGAATAATGTTTAACCAAATATCTGGGTACCCCAAAGCCCAGTCAAGTTGACACATAAAATTAAACATCCTAGGTAGTCAGGTGAATTGTGAGGTTTTCATTAGCAGGAGGAAAAGAAAGATTTGACTTCTACACATGCACAGTATGAAGTTGCCATGAAATATCTAGTTGGAAATACTGTTTGCAGCCAAGGAATGATTTTGAGACTCTTGATTTAGACTTGGTGAGAGTTTAAGTAATGTAAATAGTTAAAATTGCCCAGGAAGAACCTATAGGTTTGTTAACTCCATCATTTATTGAACATCTATAATATGATGCATAACTAAGAAGCACTAGGAATATAATAGTTAACAAAACAAAGAGTTCTTACCATAATGGAATGTAAATTCAGAGAAGGAGAAAGATATAAAGTAAATAAACAAGTTGTTCCATCAAAAAGAGTAAATATAACAATGAAAAATGTGAACCTCTAAGGAGATATAACAAGGGAATCTGACTTAATCTGGAGTGATTGGGAAGACTTTCCTGGGAGAGTAACATTTACACTAAGACCTGAAGGTTGTGTAGGCAAAACAACAACAGCATGGTACTAGAGAAACTGAAATGCAGCTTTGTGTCTGCAACTTTGCAATGAAGAGAAGTTTCAAGAAACAAGACTACAGAAGAAGCTAAAGTCAGATCATGCAGAACCTTCTAGGCAATAAGAAGGTTAAATAGGTTAAATTACTATTAAAAATTCTTCACTCACCTACAGTAGTATGATGCAGTCCCCTCTTGTCATGCCTTCATGCTAAGTACAAGATACTCCCTTAGCCTTTGATTTTGGGTTAGACTATATGATTTGCTTTGGGAGGTGAAATGTCAGCAGATTTAATGTAAGTATAAAAGTATGAAATATGCATGCATTGTTGGGCTTGCTCTCTTGTACTCTTGTCACTCCCATGAAAAATATATGCCTCAGGTAGGCTATTAGTCAAAAGAGAATGAGAAACTTATGGAGCAGACCTACCTAGGTAAGATCAGTTGAACTCTGTCTAAACAACCTGACATTCAACCAACCTGCAGACATGATAGTAGAACGAACCATTGTTCTATACCACTGAGCTTTGGAGTGGTTTGTTACACAGCAAAAACTGACTAATGACTTAAGGAAAAGTAATGTTTAAGGGATCAGTTAAGGAAAAGGAACCATAAGGGTAGACTAAGAAGAGTAAGTCAGAGTGGTAGCAAGGAAATAATGAGAAAACAGTGTTGAGGAAACCAAGATTGAAAAAAATTTCAAGGCAGAAATGGTCAGACTACAGGGAGATCACCCAGAATGCAAAGTAAAAATAAACCACTGACTTTGTAAATTAGAAGTCCATTTTTTTGTTGACTTTTGCCAAAGCATATTCAGTTAATTTGGTGGAAGCAGAAATCATATTTCAGTGGGTTGAAAAATAAGTGGAAATGGAGAAAGTAGAGGCAGGATGTGTAAACCTCTCTTGAGTATTACAATGACATGGAGGAAGGCAGAATCAAAGAATATACAAAGACCACCAGAGAAAAATCAGAATTTAATTTGTTTCCTTGTCAAGCAGAGCAGAGCCAAGCCATTCAGGTAGAGTTCAGCGGGTCTATGTAAGCCGAAAGAGGAAGGACTAGGCATGAGGCCAAAGGGGGAATTGATTCCACACGAGAAAGGATTCTATGCGTTAAATTTGAATTTGTTAAGAAGAGGATTACAATTTGTCTCCTGGAATTGGTCGTTAGCCAGCTTTATGTCACAGAAATATGTGAAAGTTTTCAAGAGTCCCAGAAATGTTCTGTTGGGTTTAGGACTACATATTACATATTTTTTATATGCACTTTCATATACTTGGGACTTGGCACATTTTTCTTTTGCCCTAGGTGAAGACTGGAAGAGAAGGCACAGTCAAAGGTACAGCTTTTAGAATGTTTTAAAGATGTTTTAAACAGGTTTCTAGGTTTAAAGTATTTAATGGAGGGAGACAGAGTGACCAGTCTATGAGACAGAGAGGTCAAGAGCATCAGAAAGTAGAGATACCTCTTCCTCTAATACGGAAGGTGACACTGGAATGGAAATGATGTTGAGGGTAGAAACTGAAGGCTGGAAGACTTCAATCCCATTGACTTCTGCTTTCTATGGAAGTTAAAGGTGGATCGTTTGCCAAGAGTAAAGAAACAGGATATATCCCTTCTGTGATCACCTTCTTGTTCCAAACACCATTTTAAGAACATAGTTTTACCCATAGCAACTTTTACATGTCTCAATTCATTTTTTCAGCTTCCTGGCAGTCCCTCCTAATTTAAAGTTCATGAATATACATGGAAGTGTAAATTGATAAAAATGTGGGAAGCAATATGGTAATTGGTATAAAAATGTTAAATGTTCATACACTTTGATTTAATAATCTCATTTCTAGGAATTTATGAAAATTAGAAAATGATGCACAAAATTGGTAATTGAAAAATTGTTTATATTAGTGAAAAAATGGATAAAACCTAAACATATGCCAATAAGGATTTGTGAAAGTAAATTGTAGTATGAACATACATACAGTAAAATTCCATGCAAAAATAAAAATTATAATATAGATCTATACCTATGTCTACAATTGTCAAATGAAGAAAAGTAAGAGACTAGTATAGTTTGCTACCATAATGTGATTCCACTTATGTAAAATTGTTTATATTGTAGTATGTGTGTGCATGTGTGTGTGTGCATGAAAATGTGAGTAAAAATCAAATTGTTAACGGTACTGATTTATTGGTTGAAAACTACGGAGTAGTTTTTACTTTCCGCTTTTTATTTATTTATTGTTTGAATTTTTGTATGAAGATTTATCACAGGTGTTATATAAATGAGAGATGGATGACCTCTGTGTATAGGCCAGTTTGTTTATTTCTTTACTACAGGCTGAAACTTGTTAGCTCTAAAATCCACCAGTACCAGACTCAAATTTTGACACATTCAGTTGTTTGAAAAATAGCCCAAGCAATCATTAAAAAAAAAAAGTTCTTTAACCATTTAAGCCTATCTGCTTTGCATACCTTGGGAAACCTCACTGCACAGTTATTACTCATTGTTAACAGATAGCAATGTGGTTATAAGCTGCTATGGCCCTTGGGAGCTTTCTGACCCAGAGACTCATTGCAGTGCTGCTGAAAAATATCATCTAGATGTATGTGTAAAGTCCCTCTCTGATAGCCCCTCCCCCCCCAGAAGTCCTTTTGTGATCCTCCTATTCTAGATGGGGGTCCTCTTGCCTATGGTCTCATGCAGTGAAGGACTCCCCCTTCACTACCCTGTCCAAGTGCTGCCCAGCAAAGTTTGCTGTGTGTTGCTATTTCCCATGGTCATATATTTTACACTGATGAGCCATGAGCCCTCAGATCCATTGGACCTCCTACAATAGGCATTTGTAACAGCACGTAAAAATAATAAAACAGTTTTTTAAACCAATTTTTAAAAAAAAAGAATTTAAATGGGTCCCCTATATGTGTCAAGGGGAAACTGGGAAGGACCCAGCTTCCAAGAAAAGGTACCTTGCAAAACCCAGGGCCTGGGAGGCTTAATTCTCCAGGCAGAGGGTCTCAATTAACAACCAAGGTCAGACAGAAACTATCCTACCCAGGATCATAAAATCACATTGTCTTGCTTTTGATCACAAATACTTTCTGATTTTAATATCACCCAGGTTCTGTGATTAATATTCAGGCAGTGGATATTTTAGGTGTTATTTCAGAACAGTTTTCCAATTCTTAACCTGGTGAGTCACCAGGGACCTCCCATAATTTCCTCCTTCCTCTTGTGATACTTGCTCTTTCTATAAAAGTTAGTTTCATAGATTCATCTGGCTATCGTTTGCCTTCCTCCTCCCCAGTCAGATTGCAGGCCAACGAACCTCCATGTTTCTCCTTCATGGAGTGCTCCCCTCCCTTTGGAAAGAGTCTTCATTTCTTTATCCTCAACTGTGTTTCAGAATCCAAATGCAGTTTGTTGATGCCATCTGCATCTCTCAGGTCTTTCTCTCCCCACTTGCAAAGCAGATAACTACTTTTTAACTACCCAGACCCCTCCCTAAACTATCTTTACTGATTAAATAAAATTACTAACAAAAAATATTTACTAACAAAAAAATAATCACTAGTTAATACCAGACTTTGATAATCAACAGATTATAAAGCAAAGCATACTATATTTCTGCATCTATATTATCTTTATTTATATCCATATTCCTACCTTCCAGAGTGGGCTGCAGATTTGCAAATTCAGCAGATTTTCTTGTTAATTTGACACATAAATAAACAGCTACTATGTATTGAACCTTTGTGCCAAATAGATGAGACAGGTGGTAAGACTCATTCCCACTTTTCATTAAGAAATCTGAATTGCCTTCAAGAAATCAGGAGAAAAACTTGGCCACAGAATTAGTAAGAAGGCAGTTAGTTATGGAGGAGGGAAATTAATTTCCTGAATTCCAATTCCATGCTGTTTGGAGATCTTCCTTGATAATCCTTGCCTCCCTTCTCCTCAACTATAAAAGTGCTTAGTGTTAATATTCCTCATGTGAGACACTATGATTTAACCAACAATAAAGAATGGAAAATCATACTCAAGGATTTATTTTTGCACACCTCCACATGAAGTACAGATAGAAAAGACCCAAAGAGGTGTCTGAAATGAATTTCAGTCCATGGAAGCTTTGCAATTTTTCCTCTCCTAACCTGTTGGAAAAAATGATTGCCAGGTGAACAGGCCAGGTGAACAGCCAGTACAAACCATTTTGATAGAATTACATGTTTCTTTTTCACTTAGGATCCTCTTCCCTTAGACCTTTTGTTCCTGCCCTTGTTTCTAATTCTCACTGTTCATTGGAAATGATTTACTACAGCTACAGACAGTCACTCTGCTTCTTTCCAAATGTCAATCCTCAGAATTTTCTCACACACTCTGAGAGCCATATCAAGAATAAAAAGACTCCCAAATCAAAGACTTTAATTACAATCACTATTGAGGGCAGATCGGTATCTCAATAATTACTAAATTAACAGTGTTCACAACACAGTTCTTTCAGTGATCCAGGTTTTTCAGGCACAAAGTGGTTTCATCAATTCCTTACTTTCATTTCTTTTAAATAAACTAGGAATGTGCTTCAAAGAATAAACTTAAAGACTTCAGTTTTTACACTTGGTTCATCATTGCATATAATTAACACGTTCTTGTTCTCTACTTAATTTAGAACAACATTAAATTTCCATCCAGCCCACAAAAGTGTATGTGCATTATTGGAATGTAGTTAAGAAGCCCAGTTGTCAGTTGGCAAAAGCTTCATCCAGAGACATTTGGAACCCAATTTACCAGCAATGGGTTTATGCAAACTTGTGAAGAAGGCAAGTTTAGCATGTCTCCCTCTTAGTTCTCCTCCAAGCACCTTCATAGCCACCTCATTCTATCTGTGACTCAGAGGACCCCCATATGGAGGGATGTGAAACTTCCTTTACAGGAAGCATATCTCCCAACATTTGTGCTAAAAGGGACCACTTTACCAACTAAGCAACTTGATCAACTATGTATTACAGTAGCCATTTGAACAGTCGCTTCCTGAACATAATGCCTCTCTTGTCATCTAGACCCATTAGTGATTCGCCTGGGAGGAATTTCAGTTCTGGGGGCATAAATGTCTTCCTAGCCTCTCATTAAATATTTCTCACTATAAAAAAAGCCATGTGGTAACAACAACAACGATGATGATGATGATGATGAATAACAATTATTCATAGGTCACTTATTTTGTTCCCAAAATTGTCCTAAGTGTTTTGCACATGTATTAACTTATTTGATCATCTTTAAAATCCTATGAGGTTGAAACCACTATTAACTGCCATTTTACAGATTATCTTTTGATGAGGTGTAGTGACTGCTTTGCCATGGCTTTAGTGTCTTTCTCCTACTTAGGATTCTGTAATTACATGCAAAATTTTTTAGCAGTAGGTAGAACATATCTGGGGTATCACTGTGTACTGTTGGTTGTTGGTATTACCATGCACTGCAGCAAAATCCCTGACAGGGTAAGATGAAAGGAATCAGTAGATAGAGACCAGAACTAGGCAGAAGCTCAGGCAACACTGGGGAGCTCTCACTGCAAAGGAAGAGAATGCAGGAAGGGTTTCTTTGACCCTTGCAGTTTTAAGATGTCATCTAACCATGGAAATATTCTGAGACATCTACAAAAGATACCCTTTGAGGAAGAACTGGTGACAGAAATTCTAGGAGAGTATGGCATAGATTTCTAGTTGCGGTCCCAAGATTTATTTACTCTTATTCTTTATAAGAGAGCTCCAATTTTATTCAGAGTGGCAATGTGCCCAGCTAAAATAATGTATTCCTCAGCTTCCTTTGGTGCTAAAGTGGCCATTTAACTGAGCTATGACCAGTAAGCTGTAAGCAAAAGCTATTAGGTGGGGAATACAGACAGCTAGGATGTGCCACTTTGCCTCTTCCCCTTTCCTACACTCTGCTTCCTGGAATTCAGATTTGATGGATGAAACTCCAAACACCATATTGGACCACTGCGATGACCTTGAAGATGGAGCTGGATACTAAGAAGGAAAGAACAGAAAAAAAGATGAAAGTTGGATCCCTGAAACCATGGAGCCACAATCACCTTGGACTGCATACCTCTGAACTGATTTTGTGTGGGATAAAATATAACACGTCTTCATATGTTTAAGCCATTGTTATCTCTGGCTTTTTGTTATATGCAACTGATCACGATTCTAACTGGATACATAAACTTAGGTGGAGGTTTTACAGGCAGCAGAACCTTTCAATTTTTTACAAGAGAAGAAAACTTAAAAGACCTCTCTATCAATAGACTGGCCCTACAGAGACAGACCAGATGAAGAAATCTAGACCAGGAATTTCCCGAGCCCTGAATAAGGGAACTGACCTCTCTGCTTCTCAGTTTTCTCATTTACCACAAAAAGATGCTGGATTTGATCATCAGGTTGAAAATTCTGCAATTTTAAAAGCAAGAGAGAATAAGACACATACCAGTGTTGCTGGTCAAACCCTGCTAAAAGGATGTCAGGTTTAGTGAACTGTATGGTTTTCTCCTGTAGGGAGAGGTGACTCTGAATCGAATTCAACTCAAACCCTGTCTGAAGCAGCATGGCCATTCAGCGATTCCCCTTGGCACAGAGCTGCTACTGCTCTTGCAACAAGTCATGGTTACTATATCAGGGACCATTTGATTGGAATAAATAGAGGCTTGTTTAAATAAGCTTTAAGCTTAAGCTTAAGCTTGTATTCCTTATCCAAGTAATACAAAGATAACTTACTAACTCAAAAGGAACACCAGGTCAGGTAGTCCCAACAAAGTGCAAAAATCCATCTGTTTGTTTGTTTGGTCAAAGTGGTATGAAATCTTTGCTTTCCTCTCCTGCTTCTCACTGGTGTCCAGCTTTCTCTGCCACAGCGCCTATACGACAAAAAAATGAAAATGGCTTTCCAGTTCTACATAATCTCTTTTTCAAGTTAGCACACCCCATTGATTTAGATTCCATGTCATTCAAATTCTTAATTGAATCGGATTGGCTCACATTTAATTAGTAATGGCCCTGGGCAGGCTTAACATCACCGACTACAGACACAGCAGGCAGGGCTTAGGGGTTGGTTCTCTAAGAAGGACTATGACCTGGCAGATACAATGGCATCTTCAGAGAAATAACAAGGAGTTCTCCTAGCATTCCTCTTTAGGAGGCAACATGTTTCTTTACTATCCAAGAGCTCTGTCCATGGGACGCTGCTGAGGTAGAACAGGGCTAATGTCCATGTCCCATATCAAGCTAGTAAGTTATGCTTCCTAACCCACCTACAGTGATAAAAATATATCATTGTTTTGAGTTTGTAACACTTACTACACATGACATGTATGTATGGGTATACTTGGAATGATTATAGTAATTTGAAATAAAATTGGTTGTGAAATTTTTGTTGAGAATCTAGCAGCATCCCTTCAGATAATTAAAGTATCAGAGGCAGGACCAAAAGCTGCTAATTTAACTTCTCTTTTGTCTATTTCTCTAGCTCCTGTTACAGCACTTTCCACTTCATATAGACCTTGTCTATATTATTCAGGCCTTTGTAATTCCTGTCTTAACCAATCCCAGACTCTGTTATTTGTGGGTCACCTTGATAATTCTATATTTTAATTGGATAGAATTTATCATTTTACAGCATATTTACAATTATTTTAGTGTGAAAGCCATTTTAGTAATGGGTATTCTTGTCTTTTTTAAAAAAACTATAATAATACAGGTAAATTTATAGTGTTTCTGTTTACTGTAAGATTTGGCTCAAAGTAATAATTTCAATGACATCTTTTAAATTTTGCATTAATAATTATTTTACCCTTGAGAATATAAGAGATTTGGCAACTTGGTATAATTTTCCAGTTTTTCAAAATTTAACTTTTTATTTTTTAGTCCTTAAGCACAAAAAGGAGAAATATGATACAGAGGGAATACAGTAATGAAGAAGTAATATGATCTGGATTTCTAACTTACCAGTTATGATAGCTTAGACAGGTCATTGAATCCTTTTGAACTTCAATTTTAATTATGCAAAATGACCAAAACAGTATCTGAATCTACTACTCCATGGGATTATTAAATTTATAAAATTAAAGAATTATTATGAAAATATCTTATAAAATCGAAATATGTGAAGCATCATAGTATCATATCAACAGGGACTTTACCCACACTTCCATATTTTGTAAGATGATGAATAGCCATTGTAAGAAATAAAAGTAGATGAAGCATAAATAAATCAGGTCAGCTGGGCTCAAATTGGTGAATAGTACAGGAGTAAAACAGACCTCTCTATGTTAAGTATGAGTGAAACATTATGATTAGGGGCAAGTTGATGTACTATTTCATCAAAGCAGCATGTCCATATGATACAACAGAAAAGCTTTTAGGAGAGACTCTATATTTAAATGTGATTCTTGCTAATCAATCATCATTTATTTTTTTATCATGTAAATTGCCCAACCATGGATTTGACAAGAATCTCATGAATTAGTTTAAATGTATTCCTGATGTGTAATCAATATCTCCAGCAGGCTTCAAGAATGTATCTCAGTGTGTATATCCTTATTAGACATATCAAAATGAGACTTACCTGAAGCTAATATCATCAAATCACTCAAGAGCTTAATTCTAGCTCAGTAATCGACTTCTATAAAATTGTCACTGTAGAGTCTGAAGGGGCTGCCTAATAGAATGTAAAATTGCAGCCTTCTCTCCCTTACACTTTCACAAAATTTATTAGAGCAGATCTAGTTAGACACATGAAAAATACCCTAACTCATATGAGTATTACATGCATTCTCTAAATGAATTTCATATTCTGAGATCAGAAAGTGTTCAATCATCCAAATCAGGAACTGCATTAATATTTGACTCACTTTTCTTTATATCTTCTATTGGTAGCTTGTTGGTGTTTGGCCTTCATTTCTGAGAATAGATTACCGGTCTCAACTGTCTAGTGATAATCTTTTTTTCAGCTATTCAGAGTTGTGCATGTAAGCTGTGTCTCCAGACCCATCATCATGAAGTAAACTAAAAACAAACACAAGCTGAAGAAATAAACTGGCTATCAGAGCTCTAGCCCTAAGGAAAAACAATATAGTATTTTTCTCTTAAACATGACACTGATTTTTTTTAGGAGTCCACTTGAAAATGGTGGTCCAGACTGATTCTTCCTTGTCAGAACCCCAAGACTTCACCCCAGCAAGAGGGCAGGCATATCAGCCCAGAGAACTACAATGAGTTCTCCTACAGTGAACAGTTGAAGAAAAGGAAGTGTCCCTGCTCCTGACCACACATGGAAAAGAGAAGGCAATGCAATATCCTCAAAGAATTAATTAGAACAAAGGGAAATGTTACACAAGTCCAGTCTAGCATAGAAAGACTTTAGTGACATATGGTTAAGGGGGAAAAAACCCAGCATGTGTAGCCTTAGGAAAATAATTACAGAGACATGCACTGAAAAATTAACAGTGATGATCCCTGAACAGTAGAAAGGGGCTATTTGTGTGTGTGTGTGTGTGTGTGTGTGTGTGTGTTTGTGTGTGTGTGTGTGTGTGTGTGTGTGTGTGTGTATTTGTATATATATATTTGTATATACATATATATATTTTTGCTTACCTATAAGTTAAAAATTCTCTATGATAAATATATGTTGCTTTTGTAATAAAAAAAAAGCCTACACTATGTTTATGACATGACAGAAAAGGTCTCTGTTTGGTATATTCACTTAATCAAGTGATGTGGTCATTTTTAATGTTAAGGGCAAGGACCAGATATGATGGGAAAAGATGCTGGATTTTAGGACTCTGGGTCAGTATTGTTTTATTCTTTCAGAATATAGCAATCTCTTAAAATCGCTATATATTTATCAGTGTTTACCATGAACATTACCAAAATAAGTTTTTGTTACATTTGGATAAATTTGGTGGGAGAATGAGTTGCTAGTTAGCCTCACCCAGAGCAATGCTTCCCCATTCCTACAGGATGAAGTTCTTATGGGTCCATGATCAAATGGAAAAAAATTTTTAAAAATGTGATGAGCCTTACATAAATAGAAATCCATTTAACTTTCCAAGCTTTGTTTTTAAGAATGGTGATGATAGTAGCTCCCCACTACATAGATCTTCCTCATTATGTGTGGATTCCATATCCATGAACTGGCTACTTGCTTAAATGCATAGAATGCACAGAACAAAGAAAAATGTGAGTCACCCAATGGGCACATTCTCACTGAGGTGAACAAGGCAATGCTCTGCCTCCTTGTTTCAGCTCTCATACCATAAACAAGTGTTCTTTTTGCAGTTCATTTAGTGCTACATTCTTTGCCTTTTTACATTTTCTGTTAATGATTTTGCTGTTTAAAATTGCCTCCACACATGGTGTTCAAGTGCTGTCTAGTGTTCTTAGGCTCAAGACTGTTATGTGCCTTATGAAGAAAATATGTGTGTTAGCTAAGCTTTGTTCAGGCATGAGTTATAGTGCTGTTGGCCATGAGTTCAATGTTAATAAATCAACGATATATATTAAGTAAGGTGTCCTTAAACAAAAACACACATGAAACCAGGTTATGTATGATTAATGAAAATGTTGTGACCAAAGGGCTCTCAGGAACCTAACCTTGTAATTCCCCTAGATGTAATGGTTCATTATCTGCTAATTCAGTGTTCCTTGCAACGTTACAGAACATAACTCTTATGAGTAATATATATATACATATCATATATGTACATAATATATACATATTATATATGAGTAATATATATATATATATACACACACACACACATATATACACACATATGTATGTATATACATATATACATATGTATATAGTGTTATGAGTAACTATATGAGTAACTGGTCTCACAACTCACCTTCATTTGTTCATACCCTGTTTAATGAATATGCTTTATTCTCTACTAGGTTTTGCTGAGGGAACAATAGTCAAGGAGACCATGATAGTACTTGCCCTTTTTGGAATATGTGTCTTAGGAGAAGACACAATCCACTCGTCAAAAATGACAAGTAGGTATATGAATAAAGCGACTTGATGTGGTAATTTACGAAAGGAACAAAGATGGGATTTTTTTTTAAATATATTGTTTTAAATTTTCATTTATTTTTGAGAGAGAAAGAGACAGAGTGTGAGCAGGTGAGGGGCCGAGAAAGACAGGGAGACAGAGAATCCGAAGCAGGCTCCAGGCTCTGGGCTGTCAGCACAGAGCCTGATGTGGGGTTCAAACCTATGAACTGTGAGGTCATGACCTGAGCCAAAGTCAGAGTCTTAACCCACTGAACCACCCAGGCACCCCTTGATGGGATTAAGATTGGAAATGAGAATGGAGAAATGTAGCCTAGGTAGTTTGATCAGGGCAGATTTCTGTGGGAAGTAATATTTAAAATGAAGAACTGCAGGGATAGAGGGAATTAGCCACATGACAAAAGGGGAAAAGAGCATTCCACTCAGACAAGAGATTTTATGCTGAGTTCATGAGTCAGGAATGTACGTGGCACATTCAAAGGCTGGAAGATGACCATTGTGATTAGAAGATGGGGAGATGGGAAGAAAGTGGAAGTGGAGATGTAAACAGGGGACAAGGATGCAGAAACTGTAGACTGTGGTACAGAGTGTGGATTTTATTTCATTGTTATGGGAGCCCACAGGAAGATTTTAAGCAACATATTAAAGTGATTTCATTTGTTTTTTAAGAACATTTTGCTGCTAGGAGAGAATGGATTGAAGAGGAGCAAGCACTGAAATGAGGAGACCCAGTGAGAAGTCTGGTCCAACAATGTATGAGATGGTCTAGCAAAGGTGGAGCCAAAGACACCAAAGCCAAGACATCTATTGAAGATAAAATTACCAGGATGTGGCGATGAATTGCATGAAGGGTAAGGAAAAGTGAGTATTCAAAGACAGATCTAGATTTCTCATTTAATGATAAGATAGGAATACTAATGTTTACTTTATAGAACTGTTCTGAAGATCAAATAATGTATTCCATGTAAGATACTTATAGCATTTGACATATAGTAAGTACTACATGAATCAGCTATTATTATTAGATATGGTTTAGAAATAGGTAAATTTTGTAGTTAAAACAGTATTTGTCAAGTAGGTAAATATCCCTCTGGATTTGTTTTCATAGGAAATTATGGTGGGTTTAAGGTGGAATTAGAATGTTATTTGACCAAGGGGCCCAAGAGCACTGAAATCCTGACTTGGTCCAATAATCCTGTCTTCCTGTGAAGTGTCCAAATTCAAATAACATGTAGTTTATATTTAGAATTTGGACCCAAAAACCCAAGATATTTTAGACTGGACTATGGGAACAGTCATTGTATTATAACAAGTAGGCCTGTACCAGCCTCTAACCAAAGCAGACTTGTGCATTTATCCTGTGACATGTCTTACCTCAAATGGAGTTTGCATCTAAGCTTGGACTGTGTGAACAGGAGCCATCCTCAACCTCTTGGAAAACTTCACCAACCGTAATGAAGCACAGTCAGGGTCTTGGACTCTTCTTAGGGGGCAAAGGGCTGGTGTGAGGAGATGCAGGAAAGCAGAGTTTCTGAGCCCCCCTCAGAGGACAAAAGATACACTTTAAATTGACTCAGAAAATTCTTCCTCTCAAGGCTCAAGCTAAAAGGGCGTTATTTCACTCCCTGACCAAATTAGTACAGATTCTAAAATGATAAGGAACAATATGATATACCAATTAAATTAGCCACAGTAAAGACCACCTCCCTTGGAGAAAAACATTATGAAGTCTAGGACATGTGAACTTGGCACCTGTCAATGCTATTAATGTCTGAACAAACTTGGTGACTGCAAGCGTGCTCAGTCATTCAGTACGTATTCAGTGCCTGTTCATTAGGACCATATGTAGTAAACCTATTACTTTTAGTCTTCATAGTTTTCACTTTAAAGAGAAGTGGCTAATATTACTCTTTTCTGGTAAAGGTGGGTGTATTTTTTTTTTTTTAATTAATCAAGTTCAGTTTCATCAAATACAGCTAAACCTCGAAAATTTTAAGAAAAGTGTAACAGGATAGGTAATCTTTTTTTTTTTTTTTTTTGTACTCATCTAATCACTCAGCACAAAATGCTTATTTGCTCCTCAGGATAAAGCTGTTAAATGAATAATTATTTTGCTGCCTGGGTCTGGTTAACATGTCACTTTCTCATAAGGAAGCCACATTTTCCTGCAGTGGCACACTATTTATCATGTATTCGTTAGATTTCTGAAAATGTGCTTGTGTTTTAAGATTACTTAAACATAAAAAATATTTTTTAAAATAGCTACTTATCACATTAAGACCCTCCTCCCAAAACACACAAAGGTACACATACCTACACATGCACACCCATAAATATATATAAACTTGGAATCCCATCTTGTCACTCCAGGATTGTAGCTAGTCCAAAGAAGAAACCTACAAACATGCTGAAAACACCACACAGTCTGAAGGTGCTGGTCTCTCCTATACAACTAGCTTATTTTAACTGCTTCTGATTGCATAGTATAAGCTATTGAATCAATGCAGATAGTATTACTTAGCCATCAAAAAGGGCCAGAGATTGATCACATGTGGACAAGAGAAGAGAAAACAATCTATGCGGACATATATTGTAGCTATGGGAAATTTCTATTCTAAGAATCAATTAACACAAGGTCAATGAATCCTCTACTATTTTAGTGAGTTCAGTGCATATTCATCAGAACTTAAAATACATAGTAATAGCAATGATTGTTACAGTTGTCATAGCATGAGTATATAGTAAACAGGAACTCACTCTAGATGCCATCTTCTAAAGTGTAAAATTCAGTAGAACAGATTGATTTCAGACTCCTTTAGATTACAGACATATTCATTATAGCAAACTAATTCATCCCAAGTGACTGAGATATACAGTCCTATCATTATTTAAGAATTAGTATATAAAACATGTTATATTATATGTATATTTGTAAATACAATGTATGAGTTAGATAATTAGAATATAATAAAACAAAATCCTAAAAAATTTCATAAAAAATAATTGAGTCTTTCTTTGCTATTTCCCAAAGTATTCTAATTGCTTCAAGGTTATTAATTCAAATACAATTATCTCTAATAAATATACCAAAAATTCTACACTGGGTTTGTGAATATTGGATAAATGCATATTTTCTATATTCTGGGCAACCCAGACCCATAACCTAGACCTTGAGGATGTCTGTGTTACTCAGCAGTACTGTATGACAATAGTATTTGTGATTCCCATGAAATTCCACGAGTTCATTTACCAGCTGTCTCAAAGTTCTAGAACAGCTTTTACCTCATGGCAGAACAGATTATATATAGTAATTCCACCCCCTAAAAGAGGACAAAACAGAATAACAACGTTACAAGTTACATTAAAATGTAATCTATAGACTGTTAAAAAAAACCAACAAAACAGGAGTGCAATTTCCACTCAATTAAGTAGCAAAGAATACATTCTAATGACTGCATTTACAGAAGATACCAACAATCCTTAGTAGACAAACTGCATGTTAATTCACCAGGTAACTGAGAACACCAGAAGAGTAAAGTTCCCTTCAAGTGCCCTGAATACAAAAACAAATTAAAAAAGAAAAAGTGTGCAGTATCAGAGCCTGTCTTTTTTGTAATGAACCAAGTAATTACCAAAAAGGCTAATGTTAGTGAAGAAAAACAGAAACCTTCTAACACTAATCTTCATAGAGATGAAATCTAGTTAAGTTTTATTTAAAAAATAATGCAATGGACAACAGGCAGAAATACAAAAGAATAAAATTTTCTACCACCTCGGAGGAAAATACAGAATGCACTGACAGCAGGTGAGGAGTTGGTTTACTTGGGTGGGATAAAACAACAACAACAATAATCGAGTCACTGGCTAGCATTACAATTGTGAATACCAGTTTCATACAGTCTAATTAAACGAGTAATGACAATAAGAAACTATTTTGAAATGGGCCATCCATCTCCCCTGCTCTAATAAAATGCCATGGTATTTATAAAAAAGGCAAACCTGAGACATTTACTTTCAGACTGAGGGACATTTTCCTGTCAAAATATTCTCATTTAATAGCTTCATCCCATAAAATAATTAAACAAAATCAAGCAGCAGCAAGCTAGTCAGCTGGCCATCTAAGTGCTTATTTGAACATTTATGCAGAAATAATGTCACTAGCATGCCTAGTAAGGTGGCTTTTTTTTTTTTTGAGATGTGCCCTGTCAGTGATGGGGATGATGTACCAGTTGAGTATGTCATAAAAACCTTCTTAAACATGCAGTTCTTTTTAAAAGTACATTTATCATTAGATCAGCAATCTGTTGGCTCACTTGAGTGTTCCTATTGTGCACAATGTGATTTAGAATATTAGATATCTTCACATGGGCTTTGCAATAAAAACGGGTACATTAGAACAGACAGGTACTCTTACTCTGTCCTCCACCAAAGATGAGATATGAAGGAAAGAACATCAATGGGTTAATTCAGGCTTACTCCTGCTACAACAATCTGAAAAAGAGCACCCTGCAAACTCAAATCTAATTCCCCAACCCTTCTATTCATATCTTTTTTTTAAATGTTTATTTATTTTTGAGACAGAGAGAGACAGAGCATGAATGAGGGAGGGGCAGAGAGACAGGGAGACACAGAATCAGAAGCAGGCTCCAGGCTCTGAACTGTCAGCACAGAGCCTGACACGGGGCTTGAACCCATGGACCGTGAGATCATGACCTGAGCTGAAGTCAGACGCTCAACCGACTGAGCCACCCAGGCATCCCCTCCACCCCGCCTTCTATTCATTTCTTAAAGTGGAAGGGTTTTCAGTAACAGGGTAGGAGATAAGGTTGACCTTCATTTTAAGAGATCAAGAAGAGGACTATGGGGCTGGAGGAGAGGGAGAAAAAGACTGCTAGAGGTTGGGTATTGTAGACCATTTCGGGTTTACATGTGTAAAAAGCTCTGAGGCTTTTCCTGGGTGCAAGAAAATTGAGGAATGGATGAAAGGGGGGTGATAAGTGCTAGTCTAGTTTTTGAATGGGATCTTTTTCAATTGCCTGTAAGAAATGAAATGCTTTTAAAATTACCTTTGGCTGTCAAACTAAGCCTCTTCCAATGTAACTCCAACCAGAACTAAGACATTTCAAGGATTCATATGGGTTATCTATGTCATGGCTTCATCACCTAGAACCTATAATCCAGAACAACTTTAAAAATAAAAAAGTCCAGGGGCGCCTGGGTGGCGCAGTCGGTTAAGCGTCCGACTTCAGCCAGGTCACGATCTCGCGGTCCGTGAGTTCGAGCCCCGCGTCAGGCTCTGGGCTGATGGCTCAGAGCCTGGAGCCTGTTTCCGATTCTGTGTCTCCCTCTCTCTCTGCCCCTCCCCCGTTCATGCTCTGTCTCTCTCTGTCCCAAAAATAAATAAAAAACGTTGAAAAAAAAAATTAAAAAAAAATAAAATAAAATAAAAAAAATAAAAAAGTCCATATACCCTTTGATTTGTCCAATAGAGCCATGTAGATAAAATAGTAACATTTAAAAATCACTGACATTACCATACCAACAGTAGGAAAAAGAAGTTTGAAATATTATTCTTTCTTTAAAGTAATTTAATTGAATGAAGAATAATGGGATTATTTTTCCAGTTGTAGTTGTAAACATCTTAAAGAAAATATTAAGAAGGCACATAATTCTTTGGTTTAAGGCTCTCAAAGATATATTTAATCAAATGTATTATTTAATCAAATGTATGCAAAAGAATCTTCTGGATTAAGAAAACCCTGTGTTCAGATTTATTTTTACCATTGTTTAGGAATGGTCATGAGTGGTTTCTTCAGTTAATATCCTTAAATTTTAAATTTATTTAGAAACGAAATTCAATTATATTTTAGAAACACACAGAGATCTTATGTTTTATACTCTCTCGATAGAACCATGGCAACCTATTTTTTACTCTCCTATGGAAATGATCATGAGTTACAATTTACTCTTATCAGATCTTTTATTTTATATTCACTTGAAGATTCAAAGCCAAGTTCTTAGATATTTAAGATGTGGCTTTTTGTATCTTCTCAAGGAGACCCCGACAATCCAGTTATCTCACAAAATGAATCACCTGAATGAATCTGTCACTGTTAAAATACTATCTCCTTTTAACAAAGTAGAAATGCCTTCTTGCATTAAAAAGCTTCAATATTTAACGGAGTTACTTCTACCAAAACAGATTTAACTTTTGGGATAGAGGTAGGGAAAGCAAGCTGTAATGATTTCTGATGCCAACTACCCAGAGTGCAACCAAACTTCACAGGCTAAGACACAGTCCTCCACAAGACTACTCTCACTTCAGGTATCAGCTACAGGCTCAGGGGTCCCCAGACTATATGCACTCTGATGAGCTGGCTACAGATTTGGGAGTTTCCACTATCCCCTCAGGTCAATAATTCACTAACATGACTCATGGAACTCATGTACTTACTACTACAGTTTCATTATAGCAAGAGGATATAAACCAGGAGCAGCCAAAGAGAACACTACATAGCATGAGCTATGGGAGATGAAGTTTACACTTTCGTCTCCACATGGAGTCAGTTCACATTACACCCCTGGCAAATGAATGTGTGACAAAATGCAGAGTATTATCAACTGAAGAAGCTCACTTGAGCTTCAGTGTCCACAGTTTTTATTGGAGTTCTATTATATAGGTATGATTGATTGAATCATTGGCCCCAAAGTTGAACTCAATCTTTTCCCATCTCCTCCCTGGAGACTGGCCTAATATTATGTGGTTCAAAACCCCAACCTTCCAATCATATGTTTGATCTTTCTGGCATGGTCAGTCCCCATTCTTTGTCATCTGGTTAACATAAACCATCTATAGACCCACCATAATTAACAAAGAAGTGTGTATTAGCTGGGAAATTCCAAGGGTTTACAGGTCAACTCTCAGGAACCAAGGACAAAGGCTGGCCAAATTCTTAATTATACAAAGCCTATGGAATCCTATGTCTTAGTAAATTATCTTATAATCAATTTTGAACATTTAAGGGGAAGTATAAACATTTATGGGAAGTAATGTTAAACCAGACCAACAGGTGGCCCTTGTCTATTGATTTATTCTCAAATTAGGCAAGAAACAGTTAACAGTTTCTAAAAATAAATGTGAAGCTTTCTATTAAATACACCCTTGCTGTAAAAATGATTTCCTAGGAATTTTATTTCAAATAATGATGAACATGTTATGTATTTTCCAAGGGAATAACTATACTACTAACTAGCTGATACATTAGAGTAATGATAAAAACCAGGACTGGGAGTTAGTCTTAGATATGGATTCCAAATCTGCATATAGATCTCTGATTTTTCATTCATTTCTGAAGTGGGAAATACATTAAACATTTTTTAAATGATTTAGTAAGATAATATATTTCTTGAATATACTGTGTTAAGTAAATGGATTCTATTATTATTTTTGCTTCTTATATATGTAAGGTGAAATATATGAAGATTTTCTGGTATATTTATATATATATAATAAATGATAACAATAGAAGAAAGTTCCTCAAAGAAAGATAACTAAATATCTTGTTAAACCATTAAACTTTATATATTTACATTCCAGTATAAGTCATAACTATTGGCTTTTAAGGGCTTTTCTGAACTATTGACATGTGTCAGAATGTATGAAAATAATAAAATCCAGCACTGAGTTTCTTAAGATTCTTAAATTTCCTAAAATTCTTCTGTTGTCTGCCTCTTAATCTTTTCTAGTATGTCTAAACACTAAACACTATTATTCATCTTAATGGTATCTTAACATAATGTTTTTATTTATTCATTTAACATGTTTATTAAGCACATATTATGTACTAGCTGGGGATTCACAAAATAGTAACAATACAGCAGTTAACACAAGAGATAATAATCCCTTCTCTCAAGGAACTTCTATTATAGTGGAGAATAACAGATAATTAACAGGTAAAAAATAAAACGTTTTAGATTATAAATCTATGAAAAAATGACCTAGGAAGATGAGGATAAAGACAGTGGGTGACGACTGACAATTTAAATAGGGTTTGCAGGGCAGCTGAAACCTGAGGGTGGTGAAAAAGAGAAGTATGGAATTATTTGAGGGAAGAACATTCCTGCTGTTCAAAAGCAGCTAATGAGGTCAATGTTACCTAAGTGGAGTGAGGTCAGGGGAAGAAGTAGGACATGAGGTCAGATAGGTAATGTGGGGGTAAGGGAGTGTGCAAATTATATAAAGTCTAGTAGGTCATTGTAAGTTTTGTTCTTACCTTCAGATGCCTTTGAAGGGTTTTGAGCAGAAGAGTAACATATTTTTAAAGAATTCTTGCCACTGTGTTCAGAACAAACTGAAGGGAAGTAAAGAAATAGAACTATTTAGGATGCTATTGAAATAAACCAGGTGAGAGATGAGAGTGGTTGGGACCATGGTGTTAGCAGCAGGGGAGAGTAGGGGGAGTGTTTCATTTCTGGATATATTTTGAAGGTAGAATCAACAGAGTTTGATGGCACATTGTTTGCAAGGCTTGTAAGGAAAAGAATGATCAAGGATGATAATAAGACATTTAGCCTGAGGTACAGGAAGATGAGAGTCACCATTAAGTAAGATGGAAAGACTATGACAGAAACAGACTTTGCGGGTAGGGAAGGAGAGAGGGAGGAAAGAAGAAACAAAAGGCCAGAGTTCGAATCTAGATTTGCTGATTCCAAAGCAAATTCTTAACTACAATACCAGTGTACCAGCTTTCATTTATTGGACACCTGTAATGTTGCAAAGGCTATAGTTTACATATTTTTGTCTTATTAAATTTTTTCAAGAAGTCTATGATGATGAAAATAACAATAAGGCAAATATTTACATAAGGCTTACTATGGATCCTGAACTGCTGTATCTCTCTTGTCACACACACACACACACACACACACACACACACACACACACAGACTTATAATCCTCTTAACAATCAAACAATCATAGAATCAAACAATCATAGCTTCCAAGTCTGTGTATTGTCTTCCCAGGAGGCAGATAGGGGAAAAAACAAAGGATCAAAGGGTTTGCCATCTCCTAGAGATCACACTGTAAGAGCTGGCATTTTAACCTTTCTTCCTTCCTCAGCTCTTTGGCCAGTGGATTATAGAGAATAGCACCTTTCAACTTTTGGTGAGGGGCCAGGGGTAATAATAGAATCAATGGCCTGCTATTTCTGGGAACTCTGCATATGGATTCTAAAGTAACCTAAGTGTGTGTGTGTGTGTGTGTGTGTGTGTGTGTGTGTGTGTGTGTGTTTATGTTTATGTATGTATGTGTATGTGTTTAGTTTTACTGTGTTCATTTGCTAGGACTGCCGTAACAAAGTACCACAGACTGGGTGACCTAAACAACAGCAATTTATTTTCTCACAATTTGGAGGCTAGAAGTCCAAGATCAGTGTCAGTAGGCTGATTTCTTCTGAGGCCTCTCTGCTTGGCTTGTAGATGGCCACATTCCCCGTCTTCATGGTCTTCCATCTGTGTGTGTCTGTGTCCTAATCTCTTCTTGAAAGGACACCTGTTGGGGTACCTAGGTGGCTCCAGTTGGTTAAGTGTCCAACTTCAGCTCAGGTCATAATCTCATGGTTTGTGGGTTCAAGCCCCATGTCGAGCTCTGTGCTAACAGCTCAGAGCCTAGAGCATGCTTAGGATTCTGTGTCTCCCTCTCTCTCTGCCCCTCCCCACTCATGCTCTGTCTCTCTCTCTCTCTCTCTTTCTCTTTCAAAAATAAATAAACATTAAAAATTTTTTAAGTGTTTTAAAAAAAAGGACATCTGTCATACTGAGTTAAGGCTCATCCTAATGATTTGATTTTCTCTTTAACGACCCTCTCCAAATACAGCCACATTCTGACATATGGGTGGTTAGGACTGCAACATATCCATTTTCTAGGGATGTACCACAATTCAGTCCATAACTGTTATTACTTATAATCTTCTTATAATGCAGAAGTTGGAAAATCTTTTCCCACTCAACTTTAAAGGTAGTTTCTAAACTTAAGTCAACAGCATGAGGGATACAGAGAGGCAGAAGTGTGATGCCACCTGGCTCTCTTTTTGAGTCTAATGACCTTTTCTCTTCCAGTCTATGTCTCAGACATGGGAAGAGAGGCAGCAGGTAGCAACAACACCTGGTTCACTCCTGAATCTCTCAATACAGTGTGTAGTGAGGAAAATTCAGTCAGTCTGTCAGTAGTTCAGGAAAACTTTACCATTCACCACCCTCTACTACATGATAGAAAAGAAAAACTGCTTTTGAAACTCTTGAATTGTTTAGGCTAAGACTAAATTTAAGTTGGCAGACATATATAGATGTTGAGCTTTTATGTCTTTAAGTTGGTTTCATAAGATTTATCTTTAAGTTGAATTGGATACTTCAATTTTGTCAATAGGAAAGATATTGAGAATTATTCAAAATGTCTATTGATGGAAAGGTATTAGAGGTTTTTATTAAAAATCTCTATGTAAATATATTCCCCCAAGATTATAAAGTATTCTATCCTCTGAAATACAAAGCTGATTAGACCCACCCAGAAATAATCTAGACTCTTTCCACAAATGAAATGAGTACACTTTTCCTAAGGGAAAAGAGGCATTGTGTATTTTTCAGGAATTCTATAGGAACAGACTTAAAAAACTTCACTAAAACAATGATGTGAAATAAACTTGCAAGTTACTTTCAGAAATGCTTTAATATTCAATGACTACTAGTGACTGTAACCCTGGAGATGAAGCTATTGTGTCAACCCGAATATTGGAAGAATAATGAATATGTAGGGAGATGTATCTATCACACAGTTGAAAGGAGCGTAGCAAGGCACTAGACATATGAATTGTAAGGTTCTGAGGCTCCACTCTGAACAAAAGGCATTAGGGAGAAGAGACCCTGTGATCCATAGCATACCAGTGTCCAATTCTGTATTCATAGCCTAAAGCTTAATGGTTAGATGTATTTTCTGCTTACAAAGCTTTTAGCTGATTCCTGTTGGAGACCTGGTCTTAGATAACCCATTTCCCTAAGGCCTCCAGAGAAGGTCTTGAAGGCCAGGACTCTTCTAACCACCACCTCACTACATATACCCAGAAGAAAGGCAGATCCCTAGTTTAGAGTAAGTATCAAGATAAACATAGTTTGGGAAGAACTCAACCTTCTGAAGCTTTTGGCAGTGGGATTAAATGGTCTGGTTTGAGCTAGAAATGGTAGGTTTCAGGTTCTAGAATTTATTAGATATTTCACCCCAAGATATAATCATAACTACTTGTATTTTCACAATACTTTTATAACTTAAGAAGCTTTTCACATGTATTATTTCATTCAATCAAAGTTTTACAATAAGAAAAAAGGCCCAGCTTTCAGATTCCAAAGGCCTTCACCCATGTGTCTGAGCCTTGGTTTCCTTACCCATGCTGGAGATAACCACATGAACTCTACTTACCTCAAGGAACAGTTATGAATGTCAAAGGATAGATACAGCATTATATGAAAATTATTTCAATTCCATTGTAGGTGCTATTTTTATAAAACCACAACCTATGAGTTAATCATCTGTCATTTTTTTATGGTGATTGATGGTGATAATGGCTCCACTGTCCTCATGTTGAAACTGTCAAGGCCTTTAAAAACAAAACTTAATTATTATGTTGAGTTGAGGGAATAAAGTTCCTATAGTCATTCTACCTAGGAAGACTGAGAGTTTAATTTATTTGATGAATGCCTTGAGATATATCTCATCCAATAGTGATAGAAAAAGATTTTTAAAAAATTGTCACTAAACAGTTATTTCTTCTTTCTACAAATGTAAAAATACCAACAGCCACCTACTTATTGAGCATCTACTTAGTGCCAAACATTGTTCTAGGTGCTTTTTATACTTCATCTTTTAATCCTTACATGATGACATGTGTATTATTATTACTGTTTCTTTGTTTATTTGTTTTTTTTAGTGGAGCTGGGATTCTTGCTCTTTCTAATCAAGATTTCACCACAGAAATATTAAGACACTCAATTACCATGTGTTCTTGTATCTGAATACATAGGGGTCTGGTAGGACTAATTGAAAATGTACATGCTTCTTGGCATGTTAGAATGGGCATGGACACTTCTGCAAAAGCTAGCAATTACATTTGACCTTGTCTCAGCTTCTTTATCTAGTCCATTTCCTCTCATGTGCTTCCTAAGAGCATTCTTACTAATGCAACAAGGATAAAAGAGATTATTCACCAAACACTTTATAGGGAGCTGTTGTTTGTGTTAGGAGGAAATATATTGAGGAGTCATTATAGGGTAAATCTCTAAGTGTGGGGAACTGTAGCAAATAAGAATTATTAAATCCTATGCATAAGTCAAAGAGAGAAAACATTGTTGAGAGGGAGAAGGGAAAGTGAAATAAAGAAGGAAAGATAGAGACCTAACAAGCTTGGGTGCTGAGCAATGAAATACCCAGAGAATGAAGCTCCAAAGAGAGTCTTAGGAGAAAACAAATGCATGTTAGTAGTTGTTCAATTGGTTGGTAGAAGCATGTAATATAAGCACCCTCTTCTGCTTCCTTCAAGAAAATTTACTATAAAACTCTGTAAGGGTTTTGAGATGCTATGGCCTGAATTTGTATGTCTCTCCACCAAATTCATATGTTGAAATCCTAATGCCCAATGTGATGGTATTAGGAGGTGAGGCCTTTGGGAGGTGCCTATGTCATGAGGCACTGATGCTCAGTCTGTTGAGCATCCGACTTCCGCTCAGGTCATGATCTCACGGCTCGTGAGTTCGAGCCCTGCATCGGGCTCAGTGCTGACAGCTCAGGGCCTGGAGCCTGCGTCAGATTCTGTGTCTCCCTCTCTCTCTGCTCCTCCTCAGCTCTGTCTCTGTCTCACATGTCCAATCTCTCTCTCTCTCCCAAAAATAAACATTAAAAAAATAAAAAAAATAATAAAAATTGGACTGTGGCAATGGTCACATGACTCTACACTTTCTAACAATCATCAAATGTTCTGTTAAAAATAGATGAATTGTAAATGTGTAAACTATGCCTCATGAAAGCTTTTTTTTCAGAAGGGCTGCACAGCACTTTGTTTGAAATGCTACCACTTATGGAAAAGAGGTGAATACCTCTGAAAGCATATATAAAAAAAACTGGCAACAGTGGTTGCCTCTGGAGGGGAACTGGCACAAAGGGCTGAGGTGGGAAGAGTTCCTCTCTAATGTATCATGGCTTATAGTCCTTGGATTTCACACCATGTGGGTGTCACCATAATTTAAAAAATAACAACCGAAAATCTTTTGCATCTCTCAGTAACTAGGAGACACATGGATGCTGTTGAGAGTAATGAGGTCATTAATAGTAATGGGGTCTTTGGGAAGAACAGTCTGGGAGGTAAAAATGCTGCCTTGTCTATTTCCAGAAAAAAACATTTTTACACTGTGGAACGATATTTGAGTGGTGATATCCTAGAATGAAGGGACTTGAAGAGAAGAGTATGCAGGGCCTGAGATAAAGATATCTGCATATTTCACTGTAGTAGAAGAGCTAACAGCTGAGGGAGGGAAAGTCTGAGGCCTTCATTTCTTTGATGCAAGAGTGATCATTCAGAAGGTTTTTAGAGAGTAATGTATAGCTCACACTTTATATTTCAGTCATTTTGTCATTATCCTTTTTTCCTATTAGATACCTTCAATGTGTAATTCAAGAGCAAACTGTTGGAAAATATGTTCACCTCACCTTCTGTAGATTTTTACTTTTTCAAATTCTCTAATTCACTGTGCTTCTTTCAGAATGTAAGTGGGTTTATTTTTTATATGGGTGGCTTTCCATTCAACTGAAATTGCTGAATAATTGTCAGATGTAACAGGTTAAATCCCATTATAATCAATTCTTTAAGAATGAATATCTCTGTAATCTCAAAGATTTTCAAGTTCTAAGCCCTGGTTCAATTATACCTGATTTTGAACACAGTGATATTCCAAACAAATGCAAGTATTTGAGCATGCCTTAAAACTTGCAGTAATGAAATTTCAAAATGGTTAACAAGAGAAAGCATACTATAAATTACTAATACTTGAAAATCTGTAAAACCATATCATTTAGAAATGAATCTACAGTGCTTAACGTGACTATTCTCTATTACCCGGAATCTGTGAATCAAAGCAGGATGCTATGATCTCTTTTCTTTTGTGACTAATACCTGCTTAAAACCTTAATGTTCCATTATGACTAACTGTTCTCAATGGTCTGGAGATAAATATGATATCATAGTCTGAGAATACGCTAAATGATGGTTTCTAAATGAAATGCTTCATTTAACCTTGGAGACCCACTCAAAATTTTATTTCCCACATGATAATTTTCAGTTAAGACTATGGATGAAAAGTAAGGAAATGGATAATGTATGCACAGGTAACTAAGGGGGAGCAATACAACCTAATAGCTAATAATAGCTAGGGTTAGCCCCTGGAAACATTGTAGTATATGGAGAGTTAGTTTAGAGGATGGACTTCTAGTTGGATTACCAGAGTTCAAATTTTAGTTTGGCCACTAACTTGTTTGTGTAATTATATTGAGCAGATTACTAAAATTGTTTAAAATCAATTTCTTATATGCATAATGGGGATAATACTGTACCTACCACAAAGAGTTAAAGAGGATTATGTAAGACAATCAGTCATTCATTATTGTCAAGGTCAGTGTTTTGATGGAAGCTTCAAATTTTACAGCAAGAGGAGAATACATTTACCCACAAACAGGGGTACTTTTAATTTAAACATCATCAAAAATTCAAATGCTATCCAGAGAGCCAAGTATGTGCTATAGAGATAGCTCAAGATTAATCTGAATAATGAGGGAAGGACTCAAAATTACATGGTAAGGAAAAATGGCTTTGGAATTCTAAAATTAACTCTGTGAATGTGGCAAATTAATTATCTTTCTGAGTCTCACTTTCCCATCTATAAAATGGATATGGTAACAACATCTTGTGAGAATTTAGTAAGTCTATGAATATAAGGCAGACAGCACAGTGTTTGGCATAGGTTGGGTGTTCAATAAATAATAGCTACTTTTACTGACAGAATTATTATAATTATTGTTATGTGTTTTACAATCTGGATACAAGAACAAAACAGTCATACAAAGTTAACTGTATCTAAGCTGTGTGTAGAAAAAGAAGCCTCAACCTGACACATAGTAATCTAAGGAAAACAAGCAGCACTGGGTGGAGGCCAGGTCAGCATAACGAAAGGAGGGCTTCCAACAATTGAGCAGGTACCATCTACCCACACTGAATTCAAGGAGATACCTTGAGGCCTCCAGAAAAGAGAAGAGAGGAGAAGATAAATACATTGATCTCTAGACAGTAGAGTGGGTAGAAAGGGAAGGAAAACAAAGGAGTTAGAGAAAAACAACATCTGGGGCAAAAACGAAAACAAAAAACCATGGCAGGACAATGCTAGGTGAGCTTGGTCAGAAGAGACTCTTCTGTCTGGGACTGAAACACTGAGATTAGGAACAAAGACACAAGGAAAGTATCTACAGATATTGTAGCAGTAAAGAGAAGCCAGCGGCAGCCCCATGCAGATGGAGACAGCCCGCCATATGTAATAGAGCCCAGGCATCCTATTAGGGGTTGAGACTAGAGAAGGAGCTGAGTCATAAGGAAAGGAAACTCAGTTCCAAAGAAACCATGAAGCACTAAAGAAACACGCACCTGGAGGAAGGACAATCAACAGGAAGAAAGCACACGAATAAGAACACAAAAAGCTAGAACTATGGCCTATGGGACTCTTACAGAAAAGAAATTGGATGTATTCTTAGTGCAAACTAAGGCTGATGGGGGGAAAACAAGTATTCCTTATAGAAGAATTCTAAATAATACATGTAGATACTCCCCCCTCTCAGAGGACCATTTTAAGTCCAAGTCCTCCTTCCCTGAGGGTGGGCTATGCTTAATGATTTGCTTCCATAGAATAGAGGAGGAGAAACCTGGCAAACACCACCTTAGGCAGCTGGCAAAGGTTGACGTCATTAGGGAACCTTTATGCAGATATCATGTACCCTCTGATGTGATGTGATGAGAAGGGCACATCACCTCCATGGTATTGTTTCCAGAAACCCATTACTCATTCTAATCCTGAGGAAAAACATCAGACAGACCCAGAATGGGAGTCATGCTGCAAGATACCTGATCAGTTCTCCTCAAGACTGCCAAAGTCATGAAAAGCAAAAAAAGGTCAAGAAACTGTCACGGAGCAGGAGACATGAGACATGAGACTCGGAGACATGAGAACTAATGCAATGTGGTACACTAGACTGGATTCTGAAACAAAAAGAGGATATTAATGAAAACTGATGAAATACAAATAAAAACTAGAGTTAATTAATGGTAACCTACCAATAGGTTTTTTAGTTTTGACAAGTGTACCATGGCAATGTAAAATGCTGACAATGAGGAAAATAGGGTAAAAGGTATTCTGTATAAGCTCTCACTCTACTATCTGTGCATCTCTGAAACTTCTCTGTAAATCTAATGTCGCTCTACATTAAAATGGCTTATTTTCAAAAGATGATAACATGCCAAAAGGACACAGGAATCAACTGAAATAGTTTTCAATGGCCAAAAGGTGATAGAATTGGATTATAACCAATAAAATAAGTATACATAATTATATACTGACATAAATAAATGAATCAACAAATTAATGGGGCAGAAGAGATAGCAGTTCCTTATATAAGAATTCCAATGAATAAATCCAGAATAAATGAGGAAAATAGAAAACACCACTAGAACATCACAATAATAACTGCTATAGGCATGATCAACCAATAAATGTTAAAGTTAGTGAGAGAAAGTTTATGGAGAAACAGGATGTTTGCATAGCCCTGAAATGTCTTCTTCCCAACATTTGCTAATTACAAAGGGAAACCTGGCAGAAACCATCTTGGCAATTAAGTGATCAAGATTAATATCCCCAGCAATAGGAGTAAACATCAGACAAATTCAAAATGAGGGACATTCTACAAAACTCCTGAATAGAATTCTTCCAAAGCAGCAAGGTCATGAAAGCCAAGGAAAGACAGAGAAACCATCACAGATCAGAGGCAACTAAGAAGACATAATATCTAATGCAGTGTGGAATATTGGATGGGATACTGGGGCAGAATAAGGGCATTAGTGATATTAAGTCTGTTGTTTAGGTAATAGTATTGTACCAATGTTAGTATCTTAGCTTTGATAAATGCATCACAGTTATGGCAAGATATTAAATTAAGAGAGGCTGGGTAAGGATAAATGGGAACTCCTTGTACTATCTCTGCAAGTGTTCTGTAAACCTAAAGTCATTTAAAACTTAAGAATATACGCAAATCACACACATACACACACATACACACACACACACACAGCCAAACATAGTTTGGTGCCTAAGACTACCACATATCCCTCTTCTAGTCCAGAATGCTGGCTGATAATGCATGCTCGCAAACCAGAGAGATAACTTAATTCATAAGCTTTCATTGACACAACCTTACTAGTGTGGCTGAAGAACATAGTGGAGTCTCTCCCACAGCCCTCACTGAGCCCAGGCCTAGGGTCACCTACCTCCCACACTCAATACCAGGCCCATCAGAGAGGCTAGAGAACAACATGCTTCCCTCCACACAGGGGAACACTCCTCTCATGTTCATCTTATGGAGAAAAATAAGGAAGCAGCAAAAGGAGCTCATGATCTGAGAGTCAACAAGTCCAAAGGGGTAAAAATGGTTTTCAGTACAGCCACAGCCCTGGCTCCTAGGGCTCAGTAGATCTCAAGCTCTCCCCAGTGCCCAGTGTCACCAGGCAGATGGATCACTCCTCTCCCACAGTGAGATTGAGTGAATTAGCTGCAATTTTTCTCCAATTTAACAAGAGGTTCAGTATAGAAAGTTTTCTTCTATATATCCTTCTCTTAATGAGTGAATCGAAAATCCTGTCATTAAAACATAGGAATGAGGAGAATGAGAATTTCTCCCTACAAAACGAAAACAAAAACAAAACAGCAAAACGTTTTCTCAAAGGATAAGACACAGAAAGATTTATTTTTCTTTACTCTTGTGATGAATATGGGTAAAAGATATGTGATCTTGTTCATGAAATATAGGGTTGAAGATATTAAAGTAAGTTGGGGAAGATCAAATATGTGAAAGTTGATGTATCCTGAAAGAAATATAAAAAGAAAGATGTATTCAATAATTTGGCACCCTCATGGGGCACCTGGCTGGCTCAGTCTGTTGAATGTCTGACTTTGGCTCAGGTCATGATCTCACGATTTATGGGTTTGAGCCCTGTGTCAGGTTCTATGCTGACAGCGCGGAGCCTGGAGACTGCTTCAGATTCTGTGTCTCCCTCACTCTCTCTGACCCTCCCTTGCTCATACTGTCTCCCTCTCAAAAATAAATAAACATTTAAAAAATGTTTAAAAAATAATTTGGCACCATGGCTGAATTTATTAAGATGGGTAATGTCAAATAAAGAATTTAAGTGTCTTTATAAAAATGTGGAATGCATTAGGAAGTAATTAAAAACAATTGAACCATAAACCAAATATTTAGAACTGTCCACAATAACATAATATTGAACAAAGACTAAGAGTGTGGAATATACTCTTAGAAATGAGTAAAGTTTAAAATATGAGAGATAATGAATGGTAAGTGAGCCTTATTCCACTTTCAAGATTCTAGAGACCTGTGGGCAACTTAAAAAGGTATAAAGTTATAAGGAGTGAAACAGATGCCCCTGCTTGCAGGTATAATTAATGGAGAGACATTTAGGGGAAAAAGTTAAGAAGTTAAAAAAATGAAAAGAACAACGATGACTCAGTAAATGGGTGGCACCAATACAGACATGATCAGAATTGTTAAAAGAAGAAGAATTGTTAAAAGAAGAAGACAAATTGTTAGAAGAAGGAGGAGGAGGAGGAGGACGAGGAGGAGAAGGAAGAGAAGAAGAAGCAGAAGGAGGAAAAGGAAAGTCAAAGAACAGACGTGTCACATTCTTGCTCAAGAAGACGAAATGAAGGTGGATGTTGGTGTGAAAGCAACACTGACTGTAATGAGTAACTGTGGGAAAATAAAAGTGTTTTTTACTGAGCTAATTTAAGGAAAAGAAATGCTTAGAGAGGAATGTCATTGGTACAATTCTCAAAAGGAATAGTCATGCGATTTAACTTTAGTCATCACAGTTCATAATGTGAACACAGTTAATTTGTTGATCTGAGGAAGGAATGAGTGGGTGAGTTGAATGACCTTAGAACTTCTGTCAGCAAAACTTTTGAGAGCAGATCACTGGGTTGTTTTAAGTCATCTTGGAAGAAAGGTAGAAGTGACCAATCTCTCGAAACAAGACATTGTCAGCCATGATGTGCTAAATAGGAGAAATGGGGGATACTAGGAAGTGGAGGATGCAATTAATGCCAACACCAGCCCATGTTGCAGAAATCCTACTGCACAGTCTGAGTTATAAGGGCCTGAACACAGGGCACTGCAAGGAAACACAGAAAGGCATGCATTAGCTAAGAGCTGGAGGAGGTGAAGGGAAGTTTCTTATATCAAGAATAAAAGCTTTCAATAGACAGTGATTTCACAAAAAATACATAAAGATGTTCCATATGAGCTTTGAGGACATCATATACCAAGGTAAGTAGCAGAGAGAGAGAGGAATCAAAGTGAATGGGGCTATTTAATATATGTGGCTATCCATCAGAGAAAGTCCATCTCCATTTAATAAGTTTGGTATAGAAATGAAGGCAGGGGTCATAAAGAAGCAGAGATAGCTCTATATGAAGAGAATCTGGTAAAAATCATGCATGAGGCAAGGTGAATTTTTCTAAAGTCATCTGTTTTTAGCATTTTGCAAACTGAGCCTTCTGATTCACATTCTTTGCAAAATCTGATTCTTTGCCTTTTTCACCGTTTTCCTCATTCTTTTTTTTTGTATGGTTGTAACCTTATTAACTTATTATTAATTAATAATAATTACTTCCTAGTCGTAGTAAGTTATCTTTTTAATTGGTTAACATGCCTATAAAGTGCCTCACTGGTTGTTACTACAGCGTATTTGGAATTTCCATAGTTAGCAAGGATGACTAAACCGTGTATGTACCTACTTGGATTGACCAGGACTTTCCAGAATTCTTATTGGCTAAATACTGCCTGACCTAATTATCCCAAATGTGATTCAATGATTCTCAGTCTCAGTCTCAAGAATATAGGTTACAGTGGATGATTTTGCGTGAAGTAACAATAATAGCTAATGGTTTCCGAGCACTTACAATGTATCAGGCACTGTGTTAAGTGCCAGATGTATCATCTGATTATCTCTTCACTGCAGTTTTATGACATATGGTATAGTATTATCATACCCACTTTGCAATTAAAAAAAAAAAAACCAAGGATCAAAAAATGTAATCTGATTTTAATTTTTGTTGCATTAGTCTGCTCAGGATGATAACAATATGTCACAGACTGGGGAATTAAACAACAAATTTATTTTGTCTAAGTTCTGGAGGCTAGAAGGCCAAGATTAAGGGGCCAGCTGGATTGGTTTCTGATGATGCCTCTTTTCCTGACTTGTAGACAGCTGCCTTCTTTTTGTGTCCTCACATGGCCCTTCCTCTGTGTGCAGAGAGAGAGAGAGAGAGAGCATTCTGGTAGCTCTTCTTCTTATAAGTACACAGGTCCTATTGGATTAGGGCCCACCCTTATGACCTCATTTGACTTTACCTTTTTTAAAGACCTTGTCTCTATACACAGTCACATTAGGGGTTAGGGCTTCAACTATGAATTTTAGGGGGACATAATTCAGTCCACAACAGTTGCATGACTAATAAAGGAAGCAATAAAGATTCCAGCCCAATTCCAGATCCTGTCCTATATGCTATATATGCTTCCATATGCCATGCACAGTACATACTTGTTTTTATCAATTCTAAGTAAAATATTTAGCTATCTATTTTACTGTTAATCACAGTTGAAACATTGAAAATCTGTCTCTCATGAAAAAAATGGCTGAATATATGTAAAAATCCATATTATACAGTTTGTGGAGACTAAACTCATGTGAATGAAGGGTAATGTGCTTGTCATTTGCACTGTGGAGGATTCTGCATTATAAAGTTAGGCCAGATGGCATTCACTGAGGTCTAATATATAGTGCATGGGGTAGGAATATAGTAGGCACTCTCCTGAATTGACTCAGGATAAATTTGAATCTATACGCAAGCCTGGCCCAGTTGAGAATGAAAAAATTTATCCATTTATTCAGTAAGTATGCATTATAGTTATATTATATACTAGCCACTGTAATATACATAGGTCGTTAGGATAGGAAAGCAAGTGAGAACAATGCTCACTCTTTGTGTAGGAAAGCATAATACATGCTAACTGTTGTGCATTTAGAGTGCAGTGGGGACACAGAAAGGATGTGGCATTCAGATATAACATGGATGGAGATAGACAGAGGAGTAAGTGCATGCCAGGCAATTTAGATAAAAGGCAAGAAAGTAAAAAGGTAACCCAGAAGAAGGAGAAACCAAGGGAGATTCCATTGTACTGATTATTTAAAAATAGAAGATGAAATGATCAGATCCTCTGATGGGGAATAAGGTGAGGTTAGGATAATGGTAAGTTAAATCTTCCAAAACTGTGCAAAATGTATCAAGCTGGTAATGTTTGCTACCTCTATATATCTTAATATTTTCTTATATATCTCTGTTAAAAGTATATGGATCAGTGCGAAGTACTCCTATGCACCCAAAAAGTCAAAACAATAAAGGAAAACTTATCAGGTGAATGTGCTTAAGAAGGTGGCAATGTGGATGATAGCAAGTCATGAAAACAGAATATAGAAGAAAGGAATTTTTTTGTAATTTTTTAAAGAGGCCATTGGAAATAGAATTATTGGGACAAAGCAGAGCCACTGTACATCTGCTTTATATAACAAAAGGCCAGCTAAAATGAATCTAAACTTGTGGTTCAGGAATGATGGCACCTGACCAGGGAACAGCAGAGAGAAGACGGGGGGCAACAACGGGTCTGTGAACTGCTAGTGAGAAGGCCAAAGTTCATAAGACATATCCCCTGGGATTTCAGGGGGAGGCTTCATGGAAAAGGATATGTTTGATCACATCTGGCTCTGTCATTGTGTGAGCTAATTACAGAAAGAGAACTTCAACTTCACTGCATATGTACTTTGCACAGCCTCTTCTGGCTTGACGTTCAGTCAGAGAAAAAAAGGCTTAACACTGTCCAGGGTGTTTGCCCAATTTCCCATAATCTGAAATCTAGAAAGGGAGATAAAACATCTGTGTCCATATTCAAGATGAAAAAATATATATATATCCCCCTCTCCCTTTCTCTCTTTCTCTCTTGGTCTCTACACACACACACACACACACACACACACACACACACACACACACACAATACGTATACATATATATGTCTTTATGATATAATGTGCCAAGTATATCATTATTAAGTGGAGGGTGAAATTGCAGGGAATTCCTTCAGGAATTCCCTTGGAAAGAATCAAATACGTAAGAGATAAGGAATTTCTGTAGCCTTTGAATTTCTATATTTCATTTGAAAAAAATTTGCGGCCAGTTATGTACTGGTAGAAGCCAGGTTCATTATGAATCTACTAAAGTGGTTAAACTACTATCCAATCAATTTTGGTTCTAGTCAACTGTCACAATGCTTGGAAAACTTAAATAAACCAAGATGCCTTGGTGATAATTTATTGTTATAGATACATAGCATTTAATGAATTTAAGATAAATGGTCAATGTTAAAAAAAAATGTCCCTAGCTTTCTCCACACATTTTCTAAAGATTTTCCCATAATTCCTTATCAAAAAAAAAAAAAGCTGGTTTAGCATAGGACTGGCTATCCTATAATCTCATCAGCTGAGCAAAATCACCTATAAAAGAGAATATCTTTAGAATTTGTTTCTACCTTGGGGTAGATTAGTTGCCATAATGGATCTCTTTCTAGTTTCTTACCTAATTTTAAATAAACATACACAAATGTGTAAGGCTTTTTAGAAGCAGAATTTAGATGTTGCTTCAAGATTAAGAGTTTGGCATCCTTCCAGATAATTCTCCTATTTTGACATTTAAGGTATGCTCTTTCTACTGCCTGAAGTTCTTCCCTTGTGGTTTTGCATGTTTACACTGTATAGCTAGAAGTCCCTTTTTTTTTCCTTGTCCTTCTCCTCTTGTTCATCCTTTTTTTCTCCATTTCTTCCCCTCTCCTTGACCCATACAATAACACTGAGGATGAGAAAGCAGTTTAGTCTGTTGGCTGAAAGACCAGGTCTAACTCACAAAAAGCCTCATCGATGGGAGTCTGGTGTGAGTTCTCAATAGCAGTTGCTGAGTGCTCTCCATTCAGTGGCTCTAGAAAGACCAATCCAGCATCATTTTCACTATATCTCCCTTACAATCCCATACTATAGCCCTGCTGAGTGAATCCACACTTCCTTTGATTCCATCCTCCCCACACTCCTCACTGTGCACAAGCTGCTCCCTCTGCTTCACCCCTCCCCCACTTCTAAGTATCTCAAGACCAAGCTAAGCAGTCTTCCCTCTTTGCCCCATCTTCACGCTCAGCCTTGATTGGGCACCACCTAGATTGTGGTGGTTGTGCTCCCCTAGATCCCTGGGCATCTTTCGATCATGGCATTGGCCATGATGCTGTGCTTTTTCATTAACTGATTTGAGAGTCTGTCTCCTACCTGCATCAGCATGGCACCTGGCCCAGAGTGAATGCTTAATAAATTCTGTTCGATGAATGAGGACAGAGAGGGCATGCAGATAACATTTACAGAAGACACAAGGTTGGACTTGAGAGCAGTCATGCTGGATAATAAAAGCAGTTTCCAAAAGCACATCAAACTATTTCTGACAGGAAGGAATATTATAAGGGAAAAATATCAAATTTTGCACTTAGCTTCTAAACAATCTACTGCAGATGTGTAGGGTTGTGGAATATTAGTTTAGGTAAATATTACTTCGGGATTTATTTGACTCTAGCTCAAGCTCATAGAATCTGAAAATTTGAAAGCACATTACAGCTCACCTTGTTAAATCTTCTTCATGATTCACCAGTCCCCTCCACCATGTGCCTGTAAGAGATACTCTGCCTTGTGTGTGAACACTGCTATGACTTGGTTAGCCAGGTGCTGGTTGACAAGAAAATTTTTTAAACAAAATAAAATAATCTTCGCTGCATCAGTGTAGACAGAGCACCTAGACATAGAGATAATAGTTGATTGTTTTCTTATTATGACACTTACCACACTGCATTTTTGATAATCGTCTATTTCCTTATCTCTTCTCTACTACACTGTGAGTTCTTTGAGGACAGAATCTCTGCCCCTATTAACCTTTGTATCTGCAATATCTAGCACAATGTATTCAATGAACAAACACTGAATGAAAGAATAATGGACAAGCCCACATCTATGGCATGCACAGGTTATCATGCTGGATTAAGAACACCAGGTTTTGATGTGAGGCTTGAGTTAGAAAACCAGCCCCATCACATAATAACCGTGTGACCTTCAGCATGTCTTCCAACCTAGAATAAAATTTCTTGTAAAAAAAAAAAAAAAAAGAGGGGCCCCAGGGTGACTCCATTGGTTAAGTGACTGACTTTGGCTCAGGTCATGATCTCATGGTTCATGCATTTGAGCCCTGCATCGGGTTTGGTGCTGACAGCTCAGAGGCTGGAGCCTGCTTTGGATTCTGTGTCTCCCTCTCTCTCTGCCCTCCCCCACTTGCACTCTGTCTCTCTCTTTCTCAAAAATAAATAAACATTAAAAAATTTAAGAAAAGGACAAGAAAGAAAGAAATACTGACTAATGAAAGAGTCTAGAATGATGAAGAAACAAATGCATACCATATAAGTATAGGTAAGGATATTCGGAATACTTGCTCTAAAGAAGGGAAGATTTAGAGCGAAACATGATAAAGAGCTATTAATGCAAATAATAATAACCTATTTGCTTAGCATTTTATATTTCAGGAAAAGCTTTCATATACTATTTTATTTGATTTTCACAGTAGCTGTATAGCTTAGGAAGGGAGAGTAGGCATGCATTATTACTCTTAGCCTACAGATGAAGAAATGGAGGCACAGAGTTGCTGCTTGCCTCATGTCCCATGGCTGAACATGGTGAAACTGGAGCTGATCCTAGGTGTGCCATGTTATAGTCTAGTTCTCCTTCCACCAGAGCACAGAGCTTCTAGAGAGGCAATGGAAGGTGAATCTTATTTGTATGACCCTGGAAGTCAAAGTCAACATCAATGGGTTAAAAATCATGAAGAGGTAGATAATGTCTCAATAAAGAGAGGTTTTTATAGGGTAATTATAATCACTCCCACATCACAACTGAATGAACAGCCTTATAGAGAAGTAATTTCCCTATCATAATTCATAGTTAAACAGACAATGAATGCCTACCCACTGGAGAAGTTGAGACAGAATAACAGCTATGAAAATGTTTAAGCTTCCTTTGAACACTGGCTCTGATTCTAAGTCACTTATGGACAAAATGTTGAATTCTACACATTTAAAATTTCCCTAGGTACTCTTCACAAGATTACTGAAACAAAACAGCAAGGCTTTTGAGTTCTTAAAAAGGAAAATGTCATGTTAATTCAAAGTAATTTTACATTAATCAGTGAAAAAAAAATCTTCTATATCAATATATCTAAGAGGTGATTCTTTGCTATTGATCGATGAAAATTTCTTAACTCTCACATTGTTTATTGATATTCTGATATGTTTCCTCTACAAATGAGGCTAGTTAGTAAATACTGTCTATGTCACAAGTACTATTATAGACCCAAATGTCTGACATCATGGATAGTATTTGCAATATGTGTTACTCTATCCCACCTGAGATAATCTCAACAATGTTTATAGGCAACATACAAATTAGGCAACATACAAATACAAAACTGAGATAATCTCAACAATGTTTATAGGCATAATTAAAGATGACATATTCACATGTTTTAATTATTACTCTCTTATGCAGTAGTTTGACTAAATGTGAAAATTATTTCAGGCCACCATATTATAAGAGATGCACAGCAATAAAACCACTTCTGCAATTTTAATTCACTCTACCACCCAGCTATGTGAATGTCATTCATTTTTTTCCGTATTATTATACATATGATTAATCACATCCTTCCCAAATCCATCTCATGCAAAGTTATCAGAGGGAAAATTCATAAGGTACACAGATAAATAGATTTTTATTCTTCATAGTATAAAATGTTAACTTTCAACGAAAGAACGTTACCACTATTTCTTTCTAAGGAATTCTAAAACTCACCCATTAATCTTCCTTCAGTTAAGTTTTTAAAATAAGAAAAAGACACCATCTTTCATAAACTTAACTAAAATATAATAGTATAAATACCAAATAGAGTAATAGATTTTCTAACATTTTATATATGCATTTGAACATAAGTATTTCTGAACTAATAAGAGATTATCTAAATTACTTTTTAAAATTATTCTAAAAATACTAAAAAGTCAATGTAAATCCCACATCACTTAACTTTTTAAAAAATATCTGCATATATATTTAGGAATATGGAAAATCTTTGTTACTGGTGAAAATTGATCATTAAATATTTAAATGTTTAAATAGTCAAAGCTAAGTCATTTGTATTCAAGATAAGTTAAATGCTCTTCAACTTTTATTTAACCTTTAATAAGTGAATGTTCTCATAAAAGGGAATAGATTTCATTTTAAACTACATTTCATTCAATTATATGCTGCATATAGAATGAAAAGCTGAAGTGATAAAACATTCTGACAAATGAAACAGAAAAGCAGCAGTATTCTATGTCAGTTTTTACTGATTATCTGAAAAAACTCAATCATAGATTTTGTGCTTTCAAAATGAAACAGCTATTTAAAAGGTAATTATTATATTTATGAATTTCCATAATGCTTTGAAAGCACAAAAGCAAATAATAAAGATCTTTATCCTGAATTACATTAGCTCCTATATAATAAGATCAGGAGCTGATTTTTCTGGTGTTGTATTGATTGTTCAATTTAATATATTCGATAATTGCCTTTGGTAAAGTTTAAGATATTTAAGCTCACTGTTGGATGATCTTGAGCATAATTTAAAGAACAAGTAATTTAACACATTTAAAAATAATAACAAAAATTCTGCAATCTAACAAAATAAGGGATTTGTTGTAGCTATAGGAAATTTCAAGGAAGTGGGAAGGAACATATATTTCCTGTGTTGGCTCGTGTCTTTGGGGCTATTGCATGTATGAAATTAAATTTTTCTCCTGTTAATTTGTCTTATTAGACCATAGAACCTAGAAGGGAAGAAGGAAAAGTTTCCCTCCTCTACATTACTCACATTCTCTGTATTGAGATGAAGATGAGGTGAACATTGCACAGCGGACAAGAATTAATAGGCATTATGGGGGACACACACTGTATCTTTTAGAGATTTCCTATCACTCGTATTTAAGAACAGTACATTTTATTAACTGTATTATGTACACTTTGACTTCTTTTTAAATACAACAAATGTGATAATTTTATCAAATGTGAATTCCTGGAAAAAATGTTTTTTGGATCTATCCTAGGAGAAGACATTTTGTAAATAAAAAGGAGAAACTATTTTATTTTGCTCAAGAAGAATGAGTCATACAAGTTAGGAGACTTGACCTTTCACAAAATAGGTAGCATTATATGAAGTAATTGAATTAAGAAATGAAAGAATAGGGGCATCTGGGTGGCTCAGTTGGTTAAACGTGTGACTCTAGACTTGGGCTCAGGTTACAACCTCATGGTTCGTGAGTTCGAGCCCTGAATCTGGCCTGGTGTCAGGCTTTGCACTGACAGTTATGGAGCCTACTTGGGATTCTCTCTCTCTGTCTCTCTCTGTCCCTTCTTGTTCTCTCTCTCTCTCTCTCTCTAATTAAATAAATAAACTTAAAAAAAAAAAGAAATGGAAGAATTATCTACAGAGAAATATAACATAGATCACCCCCCTCCATCCCTGTCTCTGTCTCTTTCTCCCTTTTCCACTTTTTTTTCCCCACAATCATTAAGGAAGTTCTTTCCCAGCTCTATGTCATTGTTGTTTTGAAGTGTTAAATGACTATTAAACCTAGGCATTTAATGTATAATATTTAATAAGGGTTAAGTCCCAGAAAGCAGAAATAATGGTGGATTTAAATGCAGGTATCTGCACATCTTACAAAGTCAATGCAGATAGCCAGGCACAAAGGGGCTGTGGATCTGCTTGTGTTCATATACAGGATGGCAAATATATTACAAGAAGTAGCAAAACATTCTTTTTTCCAATAGAAGCCCTATTTAACAAATAGCTTTCATTTTGTTTTCATTATGAAATATTCTTGACTCTCAAGGCCACTTTCTTTTTTTTTTTAATTTTTTTTTTCAACGTTTTTTATTTATTTTTGGGACAGAGAGAGACAGAGCATGAACGGGGGAGGGGCAGAGAGAGAGGGAGACACAGAATCGGAAACAGGCTCCAGGCTCCGAGCCATCAGCCCGGAGCCTGACGCGGGGCTCGAACTCACGGACCGCGAGATCGTGACCTGGCTGAAGTCGGACGCTTAACCGACTGCGCCACCCAGGCGCCCCTCAAGGCCACTTTCTGTGGGTGACGGAGAGGGGGGAAATCTCACCTGAAAAGTTGAGCACTGCCAGTCAGGCCACTGGAATGTGGACTCCTTTTCTGCTGACGTGAATAGAACAGCCATGGCAACAGGCCTTGCTGACACTCGGGAGGCCGGGAGGTGAGGAGAATTCGACAGACCACATGAGAGTAGCTGGTTGAGAAATGTGAAAATATTGAGTTGGCTCAGAATTTTTATTTTTTCATGATATTTAAAAAATGAAAACAAGTTTTTCAATATATTCAACTCAACTTGATAGGGAAGTCTAGAACTTTGCAAGCTCTCATTGGTTACACATTGTGCAGAACAGTAACATGAAAATTCAAGATAAAGATTATCTGGGAAGAGGGAGCCATAGGGAAAGGAAAGGGGCACAGCACATTGGTATATGCATAATAATTATGACATTTCAGTACTTTTTTCTAGATGGTGTGTCTGTGGTTATTCATTTTGTTATTGCTCTTTGTAATTCACGTGTGTGTGTGTGAGTGTGTGTGTGTGTGAGTGTGCATGTATAGATACAAAAATTCTTTTAAATGTAACAATTATTACATGTCAAAAAGACAAAATAATTTTTAAAAAAAAGAAAGGGTGCCTGGGTGGCTCAGCCAGTTAAGCATCCCACTCTTGATTTCTGCTAAGGTCATGATCTCACAGTTGAGAGATTGAGCCCTGTGTCAGGCTCTATGTTGAGCGTGGAACCTGCTTGGGATTCTCTCTCTCTGTCTGTCTCTCTGTCTCTCTCTCTCTCTCTCTGCCACTCTCCCAATCACACAAGCTCTCTCTCTCAAAATAAATAATTAAAAATTTAAAAAAGAAAAGAAAAGAAAAGAAACACAGTTGTCCTTTGAAGAGGGTATCATACATGTTCCTTAAAGATTCAAAAACTAAACTTCTGTCTGGGAAAATAAAAGTTCAAACTCTTCACAATTGTTAATATTTTTATTGTTTCTATTAACAACAAAGTTTTGTGCTTCATTTGTTTTTGCTTTTCTTCCTTTTTTATTTGTCCTCCATTCTTATAAAGCTTTGAACATCTATTTACATCTTGCCTGCTCTCTGACCAGTCCTCACCTCTGCCCACCAAGACCTTTTCTCCCTTGCCCTTATCTGCAGGACTCTGTAATCTTCCCTGCCTGTATAAAAACTGCTGAATGACTGTCCTTCTTGCTGAGATAGGGAACATGGTGTATATCCTCTATCTTAGTTCCATCTCTCCCTCCCCATCAGCGTGCCTCCCTTGTAGTACTCTATGTCTCTGCCTCTCCCATGCTTCACCTTATCCTTTCCTTCACTTATTCTTTCAAGTGGATATCAAAGCACATTTGACCCTTTAGATGTTTTTCCTCCGCATAAATAAGTTGATTTGTTTCCTGCCTTTGGCCTTGAGAGAATGAAAGCTTCTGGGCTGTCTCTGTACTGGGAGTCAGCTACTCGCAACTTCTATCATCTTTTCTTTCTTTCCTGTCCGTGTATTGTTGATTGTCAATGATTTCTATTCAATTTCTTCTATATTCTTCTTTGCCTCTGCAGCCTCGTTGCCCAGAAATATTTCTTAAATTGTGCTGAACTTTGTGTGTATCCTTCTGTTAAAAATCGGTCTGTCCCCTCTTTCTTTCTCACACTCACATATTTTTCTATAGCGCCCCAAAGAGAGGGAAGTCTTTTTAGGTTTTATTCATTTTATTTGCATGTGTCTCCTTTGAGTACTGTGGCTATCCTGCAGTAAGAATGATTAGATTGCCCACAGAGAATTCTGAGACATATATCTATAGTCTACAAAAACGGACTATACAGTTTTGTATCTTCATAGGAAAATAGAACGGAATGTGTATGTCTTAAATACACACAGATCCTTGTCTGCTGGTTTTGAGTGAACTAAACAATTAGGAGATCTCAAAAGGGGTCAAACAACCACTTACTCTTAAATGAAAATTAATACTTAACACCACGGCATAGTGCAAATGCCTTTATTACACGCTAGAAAGTTCTTCATCAGCTTGACCTGTTTATCATATGAGAAGAATTTCTGTCACGATGAACCTTGGGAGATAACATTGCCTTCTGTGTTTTTTGCCTGAATCAGTCAGCATTTGTCACCATAATGCTCAGCTATAAATGACTCTCAAAACACAGCAGCAGACAACAATAAGCAAACACAATCACAGTTGCTGGTCTGCAGGCCACTGGGGCACCTCTGCGTCACACTTTCTCATTGCTCTGGGACTAGCACACTGTCTGAGGGCCATTCTCATGCAATGGCAGGGGTGCCAGAGGGGTGAGCAGAAACACTGCACTGCTTCTTAAGAACCCCCTCAGAACTGGCACACTGGCATTCCTATCCACAGTGTGTCGGCCAAAGGAACTCACAAACTCAGTGCGATGGGAAATATACTGCACTTCTACAAAGAGGAACTTCAAAATCATCAGAAGAAGGGTGAGATTATGGGAAGGTGGGAGGATTCAGAACAAATATCCATCTATTTCACTGTGATCCTCTCCAATCCAAGGAGGGCTTGACCCTTATTATTTCAGACATGAAGCTCTCCATCCTTACTTAAATATTTCCAAAGAAAATACTTAATAAAATTTTTCCTTATTGTGAGAAATCCTTAAGAAAGATGCCAAGTAAAGTTTTTTCGTACTTAGAGGAAACACAAATGTTAGCAGGAAATGTCAGTTAATCAAATGTTTAGTAGCCACCAGTGACATATAAGCTGTGGGCGAAGATAAGAAAAACAGAGTGTAAGAAGAGGTCTCTGCCCTTATGAAACAATCAGCCTGGCATATGACATGCAGACAGAAGGAGGCGAAACTTCACATGAATGAAATAAGGAATCACTAATTCTAGTCAAATCTTTAGAAGAGGCCTCCAGATGTCTCAGGGTGTACTTCTAATAGAGAAAGAGGTTCCCACCAAAGGTCTTTTCAATATTCTGAAAAGGACTCAGAAGCCTCCCCTAAAAATTAATCCTTTCTAGGAATAGAGAACTCTGATCTTCTCATTATGTGTCACAATTGTCTTCACTAGGAATAAAGAGGACTGTCCCATTACCCTCAGATAGCTCTAAGTGGGACTCAAAGATCAGAACAAAGACTTCTGACTTGCAGAGAAATTTCTCTGTTCAACTAGCCTGAGATTTAGAATGGTGATTTCTATTTGTTGCCTTGTGTGACGATTAGCTTCTAGAATTTGACAAATATAGAAATGTTGGGATTGGTGCGCTCTACTCTGCCTAGCAGTGAGAAAACCAAAGTGTGACCATGTCTCTAAGTTTTACAGAACACAATAGTAGCAGCACTGAAATCCATGATTTTTCAGACCCCCTGGGCAACAGTGGAATCCTGTTGGAATGAAGCAAATTTCCTTTAGAAAATAAATAGAATTCTTCCAAGTAGCCATAACCTGTACCTGAATTATGGCTTTAAAGAGGACTTTGTGTATTGCCTATAAATCGTTAAAATCCTTAGGGATATTTGCTACCATGTTCTCTTCTTTAAGGTCTGTATTTTCCACAAGTCTCAGTTTCTATGAACAGAGACCTCACTGGAGGAAAGAAAATTCAGCTTGTAGAGAAATTATATTAATCAGAGGGTACTTTAAGTTCACTCATAAAAAGTACACACCTTTCACATGTGTCTTGCCTCATTAACAAGAAACCAGATATAAAAGTCAATTTCCTAACCAATAATAAAGCAGATTTATGAGCCTGCATACAGTTCCAAGGTAGGCATTCAATACAAATAGCTGAATTAATAACTAAATACACCATAAGAAAAACTTTGCTATTATTAGAGTGGAAGAGGAAATGATTAATAATAAATGAGTAATAAAATATATTGGTGATTCTGATGTGACTTGATCTTATTCAAGTGATCTTATTCACTAAAAGCCTGTACTCTTCATTTTTAGGTTATGTAGCAATTCTACACGATGGTTTAAAAACCACTGTGTTAAAACTGGAAGCTTGTTAGAGATTATAACTCACACATTATAAAGAATGGAAAACTTGATCAATGTTTTTTTCAGGCAGACTACAAATGACTAAATTTTCTGGATTTTAGAATCACAAAAAAAGTGAAAATAGTATCATCTAATTTTCTCCTTTTATAGATGATAAAAATAAGCCCCTCCAAAAATCAGTGTTTCACAAGCTGGTTGTACACTAAGGCTTGGAATCTATCTTTGGATTTCTAGATCTTAAAGCCTATGTTTGACCATTATTATGTTTGTCTTCTTTTGCTTCATATGAAATCTGTGAAATTCATCCATGTTGATGTGTGTATCAATGGTTTATTCCTTTTAAGGGCCAAGTAATGTTCTATTGTATGAATTCACCATGACCTGCTCTCCATTCTTCTAGTGATATGAATTTGGCTTGTTATTAATCTATTGAAGCTCATGTTCTATTTTTCTCCACTTTCGCTACTAATGCTCTTTTGGGAAATTTAGACTTCTTTCTTCCCACAATTGAGCCAAAGGTAAAGACCAGCGAGACCTCATCTCTGTGCCTTCCCACTCACTAGGGCTCCACAATATTTCTAGATTCAAGAACTACATTATGCTTGTGGTTGACTTAGGAAAACAGAAGAAGCCTGGGGCACCTGGGTGGCTCGGTCGGTTAAGCATCTGACTTGATTTCGGAGAAGGTCATGATCTCACGGTTGTGAGATTGAGCCCCACGTTGGGCTCCGTGCTGAGTGTGGGGTCTGCTTGGGATTCTCTCTCTCCCTCTCTCTCTCTCTGCCCTTCTCCCCAACCCTCTCAAAAAATAAATAAAAATAAACATCCAGAAAAAAAAGAAAAATAGAAGCCTGACAGTGATCTGACAGTCAACTTCTCTGTCTCCAAGGCAGCAGCACTGCTCCATTAGCCTTGGGTTCTTTGGGCTGGGCTGCCTGTGCTCCTGTTCATGAGGAAGAGGATGGGCAGGGTGGGCCATGGGGCAGCAGTGGTGCCACATGACCTCTCATGGAAACGCATAACAAAAAGAAGAATTACATTGATGGGAATAAAAATACGGAGTGTAATTTGTCTGACTGCATCTTTCATTAACCACACGATAAGCTCCAGCAGAGTTCTACCTCTAGGGCAGTATTACTAATATGAATCTGCATTTATCTTACTATTACTATGGGGAGTACTTACGTTTTACAGCCTCATGATTGTTAGATTTCTTCTCAGCTACAGGTATTAGAAAAGTGATGATACATTCAGTGGTATTCAAGGACACTGTGAGTAGCAAGGGGTACTTTAGATAGTTGGATTATTCTTGAAATGCAGAGCATAAGGCAGTAAAATGCAAAATACTCATCCCTCTTCTGAGCTCATTTTAAACATTCTATGCCCAGGAAAAGAGTCTCATAAGATTCAGTGTGGAGTTTATACCTCCCCAAGGTAAGCATTTTTCCTAATGAAAATTATGGGCTCTGAGAAAAATGAACCATCTAGAAAAAACACCCTGCAGAAATGATGAAGAATAAAATAAAAATGGTCTCACTTCCTTCTTCTTTCAGTATAGAGACAGAATTCTAGAAGTCTTGCTGTCTGTACATTATAAGTTACTATACAAAGACACAGTACAATCACACATAAATTTGAATTATTATTTTCAAAGGCCAGATCTGTCTCATTTCCTACCATAGATGTATCCCTGAAATCAAGTGGCCATTTAATTTTAAACATTTAAGATTTAGCATTTACTTTTGTGAATGGCCATAATTCAGTAAATTTTTGTGTGGTCTTTGTAATCAAATTTTGTAAGTGTCACTTTTATCATTCCCCTGCTCTATCAGCAAAGTATGCTTTACCAGTTAACGTGTATGGAATAACATGGGTGAGAAGAAAGTGAAAATTCATTGGTCACTTCCAGCCCTCTTTAGGGAGCTGTGACCACTTCTCAGGACCAGAACTCAGGAAGATGCTGAGCTTTGCTCCGCTGACAGTGTACCATTGTGGTGTGGGTGACACATGGCCCAGGATCTTATATTTCAGAAGATGTCACAGGGAGGAGTGTCAGTCCCACAGGCAGTCTATCTGTGCTTGCAATCCCTATGCCACTGAGGCCTACCCCAAAGCAAGATTCATCTTAGGTCTTGAATGAGGGGATAGTTCCACAAGCAAGCCCTTAAATTGTGGGACACTTGCCTGACTCTGTAGTCTACTGACAGCTGGGGGCTCTAGGATGCCCACGGATCCCAAGTAGTCTCAATCCCACACTTCCCCTCATTTCACTCTCGATTTAAGTAGTTGTCAATACGTGCAGCTCAGACTGAACCCTGGGAATCCCAGCCCCTGATCTGCCTGTTACCTTACCAAATTCTGTAAGTCCCAGCCTCTGCACCACCTCTGCTCCCAGTAGCAGAGATCCCGACACCAGTCCTGTGCAACACACAAGCTTTCAGGACTGCTTTGTCCTGAAGCAACATCCCCAAAGGGTCTTGAATGCTCAGGAAGTAAAGCCACAGCCATGAAGATCTGTACCCAATGTGTTATGCCCAGTGAATAGTCACAAATAGAAGGTAAACTCCTCTTCTCCAGGTCCACAAAGCAGCAGTCTTTTGTGATGGAGAAATGAAGAATCATAAACTAGGAGATAAGGGAGAGAAAAAGCAAGAAAGAAGTCAGTTCGAGAAAGAAGGAAGAATGTAACAATTAGAGGTAAGAGGGCAAGGTGGGTGATAAAAAAAAAAAAAGCTGTGGTACTGACGATTAAAACTGAGATGGGGGATAAAGTCTTTCTCTAGTAAAAGTCAACTAAGGGAAGCATGGAAAGTCAATGACCAGCTGAAGTGAAAATGGACGCCCATTTAACACTGTATATGGCTGACCACAGGAATGTATTAGTAGATAAGAACAATATTCTTCCACATATTGTATAAAATATCAAGGAGTAGAATGACTGATATTTAAGGCTTAATAGATTTTCAGTTGCTCAAAGTATGGAGGGAGCAGTGCTCCATGATGCACTCACATTAATAAATTAGGGAAACTATATGGTGTTCTGAGTAAGTGGTTCTCAGTGAAAAGATAGAAATGTCCTTGTCTCCAACCCAGTGCTCTTTGAAAAGGCAAAAGAACTTTATGAGCAAATGCAAATGACTGATTCATGTGTATTTTTGGAGGAGTATCTTTGGCATTTTAAAAAGACCCTTGGTATTAAGAAGGCTAGATATAACATGAAAAATAGTCAGCAAATGACCATGCTGCAGTAGAATGTTGTGACATTTTCAGACAGCTCATTTCTTAGAACAATCTCTCCTCTATGCACTTCTATGGAGCTGCTGGTACTGCTGAAATCAAGCCCCTCTGGGATTCAATAGAAGAAGGACTATTTTTACACGTGCAAATCGAACCGACTCTCTGAAATAAAACTGCTGGGCTAGAAACTCCCATTTTCCTACAACTTCCAAAACCAAAAGACATCTTCACTAGCTACTCACAGATTGTCAGCCATTGTGGGGATGAACAAATACATTTGGGTTTTTTTTTTTTTTTTTTTTTTTTGGTATCCAGAACAGTTCATACATAGTTTTAAAGCTTTAGGAAGAAAAACATTTCCAAGTCATTGGTTGTCCAGGATTACAAAGTTATCCCACCCACTCTGAGGTAGCAGGATTGGTTTGGGGAATATTTTTTCCCACATTCCTATTAAAATGTATTTCATTGATTTGACTCATTGTTTTGTGAATCATTCAGAATATCAAATAATTCTAATAATAGCTAACATTTACTTAGTGTCAGGCAGTTTTAAGCAATTTATGGATGTTTACTCATTTAGTCCTCACTAGGGTGATCTTACCTGGTACCATCAAGGTGAGTTTTTTTAACTCTGACAACTAATTGGACTTTGACAGTCATGACTTCTTGCTATGATGATCAGAAGTGAGGCAAAACTGAGAAACAAAGCTGATCTGTCAAGTCAGGAGGGCAGAACATATCCAGCCTTAAGCCTTGAAGACTCAGCGAGGCTGAGTAATTAAGATACTTGAAGATGACAGATGACTTCTATTGAACTTGGTCTTATCAGCAAGAGTAATACTTATTCTAAAGGCTGTGATATTGGTCTTGATGCAGGGATTTTATATATGGTATATGCATGAATATTTAAACTGTAGATATTTTAGTAACTAAACATGTATTCATGTTTTATTCCAATATATTGTTTCTTAAAAATCTTTTTATAAAATATGCTTAAGAAGGCTTTTATAAAAAAAACACTGCCCAGAGGGCAGTCATTGGTCTCACCCTACTAAGTATTCTTTGCTTGGATACAATAATATTGCAATAAAAGAATTAATTCCTATTATACTGGGATTCTAATAAATCAATGGATTTGTAGCTAGTTTGCCTTTTGGAGGGAGTGGGTGACATCCAGAACATTTTTGAAGAATCCCTATGCTTTAGGTATTTTCTAGGAAAACACAGATTTAATCAGTGAGTCTTCTCTCCTAAAATCTAAAAATCACAGTTAATCCAGTACTGTTATCCATGGATAGAGGAAACTTGCCAGTTGGTGCCTCAGTATCAGGCACCTTCCTTCCTCGTGGTATTTATTTTATGCCATATAACGTCTTAGCCCCGTAGGGGTTACATGCACCACAGCTTAAAGAATATCTTCCCATATGGCAGAAGTGATTGCCTTTAATTAAAAATTTGTCTTAAAAGAACTATCCTTTCAGATTGGACTGAGGTCATCAATGACTTTTCCACTTTTTACATAACTAAGGATACACTGCCAAATGTCTCCTGTTCCCATTCTTCTTAAAAGTACATTCTGAAATGCAGAGGAAAAGATAGAGTGTCTGTAGCAGATTCACAGGCTTCCAAAACGTTCCGTATCATCCACTCAAAGGCCAGATTTATGGGGAGAAATTCTCATTTATAGCTAGCCTTCCCCATTGCTGACAACTGTACTCACTCACAACTTTCACAGTGGCCGTTCAGAGGTTAGTGGTAAAACAATAACAGCGTGCTGCCACCCCAGGACCATGCTCTTATGAGGGTAGAGAGGTGTTCTCTCTGAGCTCAAGGGGTGGGCATTGTCTATCCTCCTGGGGTTTGTAGCAGCCCTTCTCATACCAGCAGCAGTCAGCAGTATGATGGTCAGATGGAATGCATTTTTAAAAATGTTCTAATATATGAGAATATAGTTGGATTGAAGATATTTTAAATTTATCCAATGAGAATTTGTTTAGTTTAATTTTTGTTCTTGTTAGGATCAACCATAATTAAATGGTATAAAACCACCTCAAGCTAATTTATTTTTCTAAGCCCTTTAAATGAACTTCACAAGCAAATAGCTTTCTATTTTAAGTAAACCATGTAATGCCTTTGCTTTATCACAGATCATAAGAAATAGAAACAAATTTTACTGGTGCAACATAATATCAGAAAATCACAACTAAAACAGGAGAGAAAAAAATGTCGTCTTCACTCTTTCCAACACTATAAGTCATAAAATAAGCTAGGAAAAGTACAGATATATAAAAACACAAGTTACCTAAGCAGTGAATTTAACTTAGTAAATGCCTTTCTACAGTGCTCTAAAGCATTAGCTTTTAGAAAAGTCATTTTTCATGGTTATAATTCTAAGTGCTTAGAGTAGCAATACAGCACTTAATTGAAAAATGTATAGTCTTCATCTTAAGCAGACAAAGCTTAATATGGACATAATGAACCAAGGTATACATGGGATGAAATTATAGTAGGAGATTCAAACAGAAGCAGGTGTGCAGAGAATAGTGTTTAATTTTTCTGCAGATAGCACTGTCTCTTGAAGTAAAATTCTCTATCCCTGATGCTCTTAATGTCTCTAAATCAGTCTGAACAAAACTGTTTGCTGCAGTACTGAAAAATAAAAAAGGAAATAACCCATCTGTAAGGAATACATTAGAGTTTATTCACATGTTGGAATACTATATGGTAGCTAAAATATATCAGTGTAGATAAATTTCAAAAACATAAGTGAAGTAAAAAAAATCAAGAAAATTTAAAAAGAGACACATATAGAATACTATATGTAAAGCACACAGCAATAGTATGTATTATTTCAGTATGCCAACACAAATAGAAAAAGTATTAATATATATATGGGGGGGGGTGTCTGGGTGGCTCAGTGAGTGAAGTGTCTGACTCTTGATGTCAGCTCAGGTCATGATTTCACTATTCCTGGGATTTAGCCCTTTGTCAGGCTCTGTGCTGGCAGCACGGAGCCTAATTGGGATTCTCTCTTTCCCTCACTTTCTGCTCCTTCCCTGTTTATGCGTGTGCTCGCTCTCTCTCAAAATAAATAAATAAACATTTTAAAAAATTAAAGATATAAGGTGCCTGAGTGACTCAGTTGGTTAAGTGGGCAACTCTTGATTTCAGCTCAGGTCATGATCTCACAGTTGTTGAGTTCAAGCCCCACATTGGGCTCCACACCGACAATGCAGAGCCTGCTTGGGATTCTCTCTCCTTCCCTTTCTCTCTGTCCCTCCTTACCTCTCTCTCTCTCTGTGTCTCTCTCTCTCTCAAAATAAATAAAATTAAAGAAAATTTAAAAATATATATGGGAATGACACCCCAACTTCTAAATAGTGATTATCTCCTCAGGGGAACTAAAATAGATGAAAAAATTAGATTTAGGTGTACCTATAAACATTTATTTTGAGAGAGATCATATGAAAATATAAAAACAGTTAAAATTTGTTAAATTTGGGAAACAAATGGATGGATATCATTTTATTAGTCTGAAATATTTTATTAAACATTAAACAGAAAAAGAAATTAAATGCCTTCACATATATTTTATATATATAATCATAAAATCATTCCAGGCCTATTAGGACTGGAATCAAGTTGTATCTTGTTAGTATATTAACCATGTAGTTGTAACAGTATAAAGTATATATATTCTTTCATTTCTCCCTTTCCAACCAAAGGAATGCAATTCTCAGCTTTCTCATATCATTGTCCCTGAGGAAAAAACTATCAAACACAATTACCTTAGCTTAGACCATTTGTGATGTTCTCAACCCCATCTAAAAAAGTAGGGAGCAAATTCATGGTGAATATTGGATTTTCCCAGTGCCTAAATTTTATTAGAATTCAACCTAATAATTCTTAGCACAAACATCATGAATTGTACCTACATGGTCTGAAATAAATTTTTTTAGAAGATGCTTAACTTTCAACCAGGAAAAACTTAAATATCACAAAAATATGATAAATGATTATAGCATCTTAATATGGGAAAGTTCACAATTAAATTTGTCTTAACAAAAGAGTTTTAAACAAAGCCATGTATCAATGTAAGCATTTATATTGGGGAGGTTATAGCTTCTTCAACAGAATGATCAACTATAACAATATTGAAAATTAGATTCATGTACATAATGGCAAAATGGTCATTATCATACTAAGAAAAAAGTATATTTTGTGAGAAAATCAAACATATCATATCCATGTTATATTAAAAGATACAATGTTAAAATTCATACATTTAAAATGGGAACAGGTGTGCCTGGGTGGCTCAGTCAGTTAAGTGTCTGACTTCAGCTCAGGTCATGATCTCACAGTTTGTGAGCTGGAACCCCACATCAGGCTCTCTGTGCTGACAGCTCAGATCATGGAGCCTGCTTCAGATTCTATGTGTGTCTCTCTCTCTGCCCCTCCCCAACTTGTGCGTGTGCTCTCTCTCTCTCAAAAATAAATAAACATTAAAAAAATGGTTTAAATAAATAAAACGGGAAGAGATGCAGCCATTGTTTCACAGGATTTGGTAAACCCTGCAGAAAAAAATTGTTCTGGGAATAATACTAAAGCATAATTTGCTTATCATGGTCATTCTAAGACAAATCTGTTTCCAAACAAATGATACAAGAGTCATGACTTATGAAGAAAGAGTCTACGATCTTTGGAATTCAAGCTTTCCTGGATAATCTATAGGGAACAGAAAGATCAGAGGGGGAAAATGGGATGGATTATTGTTTCATTTTTAGTTCTGAGTAAGAAAGATTTGTAAGAAAAATTGGACATGAACCCATAAGCACCTGATTGCATTACTTGAACCTACAGAATATACTAAATGCTTGAAAGCTACAAACATATTAATGGCTTTCCATTTATTTGTACCATTTTTGAAAATTTTAGTGGAATAAAGAAAGCTCAGAAACAAACAGAACAAACTACATTCAGATGCAGCCTTGTGGAGGTGTTAAATAGTGAAATTCCTGAGGAAACTCAACCATGTGTTCTGTGCCTTATCAGCTCTGCATAAATAATGCAGCCTGTCTGCCAAATTAAGAATCTCATAATAGGTTGTTCAGATGGTGTTATTAGCGAGAGACTTGGATTGGGCTGTGCTCTCCTGAAGGAAATGGGGAGATGACATTGGTGGATAAGGAAACTGCACATTATTGGCAAGAACACAAAATTAAAAATGACAGAATAAGTGTGAGATAGGAAAGGAGGAGATGAAAGGATTTAGAGAGACAAAAAGGATTCTCTTAATTAAATGTGATTAAGCATCTGTTATTTTTTTAAAAAAAGGAAATCAGAGTAGTATCGGGACACATTTTTCGGACTTTTGTGATTAAGGAGCTAGCTTCTACCACTCCATTTTTTTAAAACTTTCATTTTTGGTGGATGAATACAAAAGTAGGTCTCAGACATGAGTAATTTTAGCCTAGAAGCTATAAGAAATAGAGAATTTTGGAACAAAGTTTGTAAAGTTAGTCAGTGGACCTTCTGTAAGTAATAACAGCATATAGTTTTATTAAATGTTGAAGGACTCCCCTCTATTTTCTTAAAGAAAAATACATAACCCTTTATAAAGATAGGGTCCTTGCAGAATAAATCATTCTAAATAGCCAATTAATTAATGCCCAAAAGACAGAATACTACCTCAATCTGCAGGGAAACCCCAAAGATTTTTTCAAATTAAGGCATCTTTAAAATGCTGCACTTTAAAAATTACATTTTTGTAGCAGCAACTGTATTTTGATACTCTTAGTGTTATAATTCACTACACTCCTCTTCAAGGGTTTGCTTTAAATTGATCACTTAGGTTTCCTATATCACTGACATTATAGAATAATTAATTCAAACAATACGTATTGAACAATCAATGTGTACAAGATACTGTGATAGATGTGAGGGTGAAAAATAAAAAGAAGTTTACAGCTCAGCCCTTGCTTTTAAGAAGCATAACATCTAATAAGGGATATTCAGGGAATGTGTAATCAGGGAAGACTTTATGGAGAAGGTAGAGCTTAAACTGGACCTTGAAGTATTCTTCACATTTTAAGAGCCACAGCTAGAAGAAAAAGAGTAAGCAAGCAAGTCTAAGAAGAATCAGCTATTTCAGGCCAGCAAAACAATGGTTCCTGCCTGCCCACATAAAAGGAGGAAACTTAATACTAAAAATGAATTTATAGCTAAGAGATATGTATGAATTAATTAAACCAAGATACTTGAAATAAGAACTGCAGCAATTTCTAAAATAAATGAGCAGCTCATAACCTGAGAACTTCAGACCCCTAGAGGGATCATTGAATTATTGCAAGAAATCCATGAATGGAATGTGAGCCCAAGCAATAGCGTTAATAAGTTATATCACCTACAAATACAAACCACCCTTTTTCAAAAACTATGGTGAGTGCTAAAGAATATACTCAATAGTGCTATTGCATTTTCTCAGTTACATTAAAAGAATACTGAAATTTCATATCGTTTGTTTTATTCAGATTAAAGAAATTATATGCATTACAGTATATTGCCGTTTTTATCTGCATACATAGTTGATATACTATATTTTTATGTAAACAGATATCCAACTTACAAATCATTTCAAAACAAGGAGCACTACTTTGTTCTATTCTATAAACGTTTCCTTATTATTGAAAATTTAAATTGTCCCAATATTTTATTATTTTTTAATTAACTAATTAATTTTTTAAATTTACATCCAAGTTAGCATCTAGTGCAACAGTGATTTCAGAAGTAGATTTCTTAATGCCCTTTACCCATTTAGCCCATCCCCTCTCCCACAACCCCTCCAGCAATCCTCTGTTTGTTCTTCATATTTAAGAGTCTCTTATGTTTTGTCCCCCTCCATGTTTTTACATTATTCTTGCTTCCCTTCCCATGCGTTCATCTGTTTTGTATCTTAAAGTCCTCATATGAGTGAAGTCATATGGTATTTGTCTTTCTCCGACTAATTTTGTTTAGCATAATACCCTCCAGTTCCATCCACGTAGTTGCAAATGGCAAGATTTCATTCTTTTTGATTGCCAAGTAATACTCCATTGTATATATATACCACATCTTCTTTATCCATTCATCCATCAATGGACATTTGGGCTCTTTCCATACTTTGGGTATTGTCGATAGCACTGCTATAAACATTGGGGTGCATGTGTCCCTTCCAAACAGCACATCTGTATCCCTTGGATAAATATCTAGTAGTGCTATTGCTGGGTCTTGGGTAGTTCTATTTTTAGTTTTTTGAGGAACCTCCATACTGTTTTCCAGAGTGGCTGCACCAGTTTGCATTCCCACCAGCAGTGCAAAAGAGATCCTCTTTCTCCACATCCTCACTGACATCTGTTGTTATCTGAGTAGTTAATGTTAGCCATTCTGACAGGTGTGAGGTGATATCTCATTGTGGTTTTGATTTGTATTTCCCTGATGATGAGTGATATTGAGCATTTTTTCAAGTCAGTTGGCCATTTGGATGTCTTCTTTGGAGAAGTGTCTATTCATGTCTTTTGCCCATGTCTTCACTGGATTATTTGTTTTTTGGGTGTTGAGTTTGATAAGTTCTTTGTAGATTTTGAATACTAATCCTTTATCTGACATGTCGTTTGCAAAAATCTTCTCCCATTCTGCCGGTTGCCTTTTAGTTTTGTTAATTGTTTCCTTCTCTGTGCAGAAGCTTTTTATTTTGATGAGGTCCCAATAGTTTATTTTTGCTTTTGTTTCCCTTACCTCCAGAGACATGTTGAGTAAGAAGTTGCTGTGGCTAAGGTCAAAGAGGTTTTTTCCTGCTTTCTCCTCAAGGATTTGGATGGCTTCCTGTCTTACATTTAGGTCTTTCATCCATTTTGAGTTTATTTTTGTGTGCAGTGTAAGAAAGAGGTCCAGTTACATTTTTCTGCATGTCTCTGTCCAATTTTCCTAACACCATTGCTGAAGAGACTGTCTTTATTCCATTGGATATTCTTTCCTGCTTTGTCAAAGGTTAGTTGGCCATACGTTTATGGGTCCATTTCTGGGTTTTCTATTCTGTTCCATTGATCTGAGTGTCTGTTTTTGTGCCAGTATCATACTGTCTTGATGATTATAGCTTTGTAATGTCTTGAAGTCCAGGATTGTGATGCCTCTAGCTTTGGTTTTCTCTTTCAAGGTCATTTTGGCTATTTGGGGTGTTTTCTGGTTCCATACAAATTTTAGGATTGTTTTTTCTAGCTCTGTGAAGAATGCTGGTGTTATTTTGATAGGGATTGCCCAACATTTTATTATTATAAACCCCATTAGAAACATTTTTCCCATGGTTAAATATTACATACACCCTTAATTATTTTTCAGGATAAATTCCTACATATAAAGTTGTTGAGTCAAAAAGTATATACTTCTAAAAATTTCAATATATCCTGCTAAATTGCCTTCTCAAAGATTCTTTCATTTATATGTTTCTTCCACAGGCCATAAGACCACTAGTTTTTCTGCTATTAGGAAACAATATTATATTTTTAAAAGGTCAAAAAGTCAAAGTAATAGTCAAAAAGATTAGAAATTTCCAAGCTACGACTAAATGGCATGTGCAGTACACAGAGAATCAAAACATATTAAGTATCTGTGCATGTGTCTCAGATCAAAAGACTCACTATAGCTAATGAGAACGGTGTACAGTGTTTCCCATCATCAACCACCCATAGGCTTTTCCTAAGAGATACTCTTTTGAAAGCCCTTTTCTTGGTAGCCTCAAAGAATTACAACACAAGCTTGCACTGGAAAAGGAATCCATGCAGTTTAAAATACTCTAGTCTCCTAATACGCAACATGTGAGAAAGACTCTTTCCCTTGAGGATCTCGTTACTTCAACAGGAGCTATATCTACAGAAGGGAAAGAGAACAGTAAAAATGTGGTCTCTGACAATGTGGTCCAGAAAGAAGGGAGCAATAGAATCAGAATTTTTATCAGTTTGGGGAACTTAGAAAAAGTGCCTTCTAAACACACATTCACTGTTTTCTTTGCATGACAGAAAGAAACAAAAAAGATTTGTTGGATCTGATTATACTGATTAAAAATCCAAAAGCTTTATCTATGATTTCTTTATGTGATGTCTTTCCATTTGGAAAGTATCCTTTGAAAGAAAATGTAGGGCTCAGGAGCCTGTAGGAGTAATTTCTATTAATTACACTCTGAGGTCCGTGACTACCCACACATTTCAATGACGTACACTTATGCCTATTAGATGAAAATAAGAAATGTCCCTTCAGAGAGATAGAAATGATGAAATACATAGGCAAAGGAGAAATTGAGATTTTAAAACTCGAAGTCCTTCAGAATACTTAAGTGCTGCATTTAATTCTGCACCTAGGTCCTCTTCCCTCACTTGGTTATTGATTCTTTTTTTCCTCAAATATCAGGTCATCCTCTTATCTTGATGCTGCCTTGTTATTTAGAGCTCCAGTTTACCCTACTGATTCACAATGTCTAATTCCTTCAGTATCTGTTGTTTTGTTCAACACCAGAGAGAGAAAGCTAAGAATTCTAGGCAAGAATCCAAAGTTACTGTTCAAATAAGCTTCCAAATACACTAATCATGGAAAAGGGTTTGCTTTTCTGGACCATCACTGAAATCTATCAAGCAAATCAGGAGAGCAAGGGAATGGGACTGAGGTCCCAGGAAAAAGAGGCAAACTAGTTAAAATTCAGGGTGTGTTATCTGGGCTTGAACAGAACAGAGCCACTGAAGGGATTTATGGGAATTCAAAATACAGTGAGATGTAGGAAAGAAAAATATCAATAAAACTTCTTAAAATGAAATAATCTAGACAGATAATAGAAGTTGCTGCCCTAAAATACTAGTTACCAATAAATATGACCTAAAACATAAACACTCATTGATCAAAAGTTTTCCTCAGAATGAAGCTGATGCCAGACTCTTTCATTAGAGATGCTGACAATTGAGCTCTATTGGGAAACTGGGAGGAAAAACATACTGGTTTTTTTCCTACAAAACTTAAGAAACATTGCAAAGATTTCACAGAGAATTTCCACATGCCCTTTACCTATTTTATTCTGTTGTTATCATCTTATGTTCCCACAGTACATTTTTTAAATCTAAGAAAACATTGGCATATTGCAATTAATTAAGTTTGATATTTTATCCAGATTTCTCTAGTTTCCCCCCAATAGTCCTTTTTATTTTCCAGGATTACATCCAGGATATCACATTGTACTTAGTCATAATGCTTCCTTAGGCTCCTCTTGGTTATGATGGTTTCTCCGAATTTCCTTGTCCTTGCTGACCTTGATAGTTTTGAGGAACTTTTTGGTTTTTCTTTATTTTTGTTTTTGTTTTTCTGAATGTCCTTAATTTGAATTTGTCTGGTTTTTTCTCATGGTTAGGCCAAGAACAGGGTTTTTATGGAAAAAACCCACAGAGGTAAGGTGCATATTTAGAACACTCACTTACTTTTTAAAGATAAAATTAACAGATTGCCCTCAAGACTTTTGAAACATTTTTGTTATGATTCCACCTCCTAGTTAATTCAGTCCATCATAATAAAATGACATCAGCAAGGATGCTGTGACCATGACATTTTCCATCAAGAATTTCTAGAATCTTGCAGTCGTGACTTTTCCTCAGCAGTGACATTCCCTTTCTCTGAAGGAAAAATTTATTGATGCCATTCAGTGTATGAGTCCTAACAGCTACAGGAGTACAACTGGAAGAAATACAAATCAATAACGACCACATGATACAACAGATACCAGCCTGGTTGCCCTCCCAGCACCCATTCTCAGCCTACTTTCATCTTGCCCACCTTCTACTTTAAGGTCGAAAAGGCCAACTTTCCCAGCTTCTTTTGCATGGGATTGAAGACTTGACTAGAGATGAGAGCTAGTCTGTCGGGGTGTTCTGAGAACAAAACGCTTCCTCCTTGCTAAAGGAAGGAGGGCATGGCAGGAAAACTCTTTTCTCACCTGTTCGGATGTGGGTGTGCCAAGATGAGATGCTAGGGAATGTTTCAGCCTTGAGGCAACAGCCCAAAGGATAAAAAGCCAAATGCTGAAAATGGAAGAACAGAGGACGGGAACAGCCTGACTTGTAGAAGACATCACTGAGCCACTCAATCAACCCTGGATTGGTTAAGGGAACCGTTGACATCCCTGCCATTCATCAGTTTGCAGATCAATGTATCCTTACTGATACACATGGCAATATTTGACATTTCTCAAGATAACTCAGAGCGGAGAAGTTGGTGACCCATAGACATGTTTTGTCTACACACTTAAAAATGTGGTGACCCTCTCTTTAAAATTGGTTGACTTCACAGGAAAACAAAAAGTTTCTCAGTTCCTTTAAAAAGTCAGCAAACCCGATTTAAAAAAAAATTTTTAAAGAAAAGGAGCACCTGGGTGGCTCAGTCAGTGAAGCATCTGACTTCAGCTCAGGTCATGATCTCACAGTTCATGAGTTCAAGCCTTGGGCCAGGCTCTGTGCTGACAGCTCAGAGCCTGGAGACTGCTTCGGATTCTGTATTTCCTTCTCTCTCTGCCTCTCCCCACCTCACACTGTCTCTGTCTCTCCCAAAAATAAACATTAAGACATCTTTTTAAAAAATCAGCAAACTTGGCAACCTGGCCCACAGGACTATGAGCCAACAGTCACCTGGAACTGGATAGCGGCTGCCACTTTTAGATGGAAACTGTGCTCTGCACTTTAGTTCACCATAGTCCCCACGTGTGCAGCTTCATGCATTTATATTATCTCTCTGGTTCCTGTACACATATGTGAAAAACTCTTAGTAGTTGAGTTTTATTTAAGGCAAGTATCCTTTTGGTTGCCCCTTTTAATTTTTGTTTATAGTTTTGCATAACAGAATGGTCCTTAAATTTGGAAAAATACACTCAATGAAAATCATAGCAATATGGCGCTGACAAACTTTGCAATCCCTTTGTGGTACCACATCTCCTCCTCTCCTCCTCTCCTCCTCCCTACGCACTGGCCTCTCACAGAGCTGCTGAGGGAAAATGAATTGGTCCCAACTAATACATCCCAGGTGTTTTATTTACAGCTTCTATAGTCAGTCAGGAAAAGATTTAAACCTTTCATATATCCATTCACTCTCCATAGAAACTCACCTGACTGATTTACACTTCTCTTTGGATGGAACCTCGCAAATCTTTTATCAGTGCCATGTTTGGAGCTCACAGTTCAAGGTTCCTAACTAAGGAAGTGCAACCCATGCCCCATTAAAACATGCTCCAATGCTGTATGCATATACATGAACTGTGAATTACAACTCTTTGCAGGGGCATTTCCTACAGCTATAAACAACAACAACAACAACAACAAAAACTGTCAGAGAGGAAACCTCTTTCCAATGAAATGTACTGGGCCATTTAATGATATTTGTATGATTGGAACGGTAAATATGATAAGTCAGTATAGATAAGGCAACTCGATAGGGGAAAGGCAAAAATTTATTACTGCTTCTGTAGAGGATAAACATGAAACTTCTCTGGAGAGAAATTTCTTAGACTTGCCTCAAGATTTTAAAGCCATCTTTGAGGTCATCCCCTGCCCTTAGTAGTAGCCTTAGTGTAGTAAATCCAGAAGCAAATATGTACCTTCATGTGTCACCCAAAGAAGTGACAAACACAATGCCATGGGAAACACAGAAATCTGTGCCTCAACAAATACTCTGCAGGTGATAGAACCTGAGGCATGTGACCCCCAAACCCCATTCAAATGGGCAGTACCAGTCACCTTTATGTAGCCTCACATTCCCAGGCTCACATGTAGTGTAGAATACATGTAACAGGTCTCTAAGCTCACCTGTTTTTCTGATGAGAAATTTTTATCATTTATAACCATCTGATGTTCAGTGCATTACAAGAAATAGGAATGCATATAGGCAGGACTTTCACACAAAATGGTCTTTTCAGTGTATCTGTTCTTCATTATTTTAACAATGACTTCCATAGAACATGTTGGTTAATTATTTTCTCTCAAATGTCAGCATCCTATGTTTCCAAAAACTATAATTTTAATATTTTTTAACTACTAATATTTCAAAAACATAATTTCCTATTTTTATTACAGATACTTTTCAGAAGGGTCCCATATTTCATTACAGTGTTTGTGTAGAAATCACAGCATATGACAGGTTGCCCTGAAGGAGGTCATAAGTTTCCAGAAGAATAATGTCATAATAGGAAGGAGAATATGCCATCTAATAAATCAAAGTAATAAAGAAAATTCATAGTGGTCAAAACAACAAAAATACAACTAGATGCTCACTTTAATGGTAAAATTGTATTTCCAGTCATATTAAATGGCATGAAAATAAGATGTAATAGTTATATCTATATATGAAAATTATACAAAGGCCCTCAGTATATCTGTATTTATATCTGCCCATGTATATGTAACTAAACAAACCATATCATAAAACTGACCGAAAACTAATGTAATGCCTACAGTAAATATTAATACTTTTGTTTGGCTTCTCAGCATTTAGATGAGGTTTGGAAGGGAGAAGGGAGCCAAGATGGCAGAACAGCGTGGAACTCTTTTGTGTCTTGCGCCCATGAAATACAGCCAGACCAACACTAAACCATCCTGCACACCTAGAAAACTGATCTGAGGATTAACACAACAACCTGCACAACCTGAACCATAGAATTCAGCAGGTACATGGCACAGAGAGGTGAACTTGGGGAGCTAAAAGCTGCAGAGGGTAGGGAGATGCTTTTGCAGGCCAAGAGAGGACAGAGACGGTGGGGAGAACACAAGAAAAGCACCCCTCCCCAAAAGCAGCTGGAGAGAAAGTGGAAAATTGGAAACAGCCGTAGGGACTGAACTAAAGAAGGGAGAAAGGAGAAAGGAGACGGTTTAAATTACATTAAGACTGTAAACGAGGGGAGTGCAAAGTCTGCAACTCCACAGTTCAATACCTGGAGGTGCTCTGGTGGGAAGGGCGAATCCCCAGGAGCAGAGTGGGGTCTGGGAGGTTCTCGGGCCACACAGGGAGAAGCGGTTCCACTGCTGGAAGGACATTTGGTAGAGGCTGTGAGGCAACCTGGGTCCAGCAGACCGCAGAGAACAACCACATTTGCTGGTGCTGGAACAAGGTCATTAAAGGTGAAGCCTGGTGCCAGATGTGTGTTGTGATTTTCCATAATCCCTGAAACGCTGCTGCTCCACTATCTCGTGAACTTTTTCTGGGGTGGGCTGGCACCTGGCCGCAGTCTCTGGACATTGGCAGCAGCACAGTCCTGTGAACTTTCCTAGGTGCAGCCGGCATTTGGCCATTGCTTGGTGAGACTCTCCCGCAGAGGGGCAAAACGGGTCAAAGCCGCAGTCCTTCAGAAGTAAGAGACCAGGGAAAACAGCTGCATCTGAGACAAAACTTGAGAGAGAGGTACTGCCTGGGGCTTGGTCACAGACAGTGCAAAATCAGGAGTGGATGAAAGCTGAAGACAAAAGGTGTGCGATTGCTGATCTCAGAGAACAGAGTTCTCATACTAGAGACTGGGTAGCTGGGTGACACCATTTTCACCGCTCCCACACATGCGCATGGGCACCTAAAAGCACCACAACACTCCACCCCAGTAGGCTAGCAGCGCCATCTAGTGGAGAACAAAGCCGTTACACTGAGCCCCGCCCAAATGGGCCAACCTCGCTCTTCAAGAACAGAAGTCTCACTGCCTGCTTAGTTTATGGATTATAAAGCGCTTCATAGTCTGAGTTCTAGGGGGAAAACAAAGTAATTTCAGTCGTATTTCAGTCTGTTAGCAGGTCCAGCTATTCAATTTTCATTCTTTCTTTTTTTCCTTTTTGTTTTTTCTTTCTTTCTATTTCTTTTCTTTTCCTTGAATACAGAAAGAGAAAAATTCATTTTTATTTCTAATTTTTATTAAAAATATTTTTCTTTAATTTTTTTACTATATTTTTTACTTTTGTGTAATTTTATTCAAATTCTATTTTACTTCCATCGTTTTAATTTAGTCTACATCAGTGTATTCATTTTTTCAAATTTTCAAACGATTTCCTTTTTTCTTTTTTCTCTTTTTTGTTTCTTTTCCTTCAATACAGAAAGAGAAAAAATTCATTTTTACTTTTAATTTTTATTAAAAATATTTTTATTTTTTTTCTACAATATTTTTTACTTTTGTGTAAATGTTTTCAAATTCTAGCTTACTTCTATCATTTCATTTTAGTCCGCTTCAGCATATTCATTTTTTCAAATTTTCAAATGATTTCCTTTTTTTTCTTTCCCCTTTTTTCTATATAAACTATCAAGCCACTTTCAACACCCAGACCAAAACACACCTAGGATCTAGCATCATTTATTTGATTTTGTGTGTGTGTGTTTTAATTTTTTAATTTTAATATTTTTTAATTTTAATTTTTTTAATTTTAATTTTTTTCTACCTGATTAATTCTTTTCTCCCTTCAAAATGATGAACCTAAGGAATTCACCCCAAAAGAAAGAGCATGAAGAAACAACAGCCAGGGATTTAACCACACAGATACAAGCAAGATGTCTGAACCAGAATTTAGAATCATGATAATAAGAATACTAGTGGGAGTTGAAAATAGATTAGAATCCATTTCTGCGGAGACAAAAGAAATAAAAACTAGTCAGGATGAAATAAAAATACTATAACTGAGCTGCAATCACGAAGGGATGCTGCAGCAGCAAGGATGGATGAGGCAGACAGAGAATCAGCGATATAGAGGAAAAACTTATATTGAAGCAGAAGAAAAGAGGGAGATAAAGGCAAAGGAACATGATTTAAAAATTAGAGAAATCAGTGATTCATTAAAAAGGAACAACATCAGAATCATAGGGGTCCCAGAAGAGGAAGAGAGAGAAATAGGGGTAGAAGGGTATTGTGTGAGCAAATCATAGCGAAAAACTTTCCTAACCTGGGGAAAGACACAGACATCAAAATCCAGGAAGCACAGAGGACTCCCATTAGATTCAACAAAAACCAACCATCAACAAGGCATATCATGGTCAAATTCACAAACTACTCAGGCAAGAAGAGAATCATGAAAGCAGCAAAGGAAAAAAACTCCTTAACATACAAGGGAAGACAGATCAGGTTTGTAGCAGACCTATCCACAGAAATGTGGCAGGCCAGAAAAGAGTGACAAGATATATTCAATGTGCTGAATCAGAAAAATATGCAGCCAAGAATTCTTTATCCAGCAAGCTGTCATTCAAAATAGAAGGAGAGATAAAAAGTTTCCCAGACAAACAAAAATTAAAGGAGTCTGTGACCACTAAACCAGCACTGCAAGAAATTTTAAGGGGGACTCTCTGAAAAGATGAAAATATATATATATATATCAAAAGCAACCAAGATTAGAAAGGACCAGAGAACACCACCAGAAACTCCAACTCTACAAGTTGGAGTTGCCAATAATGGCAATAATGGCCAATAATGGCAATAAATTCATATCTTTCAGTACTCACTCTAAATGTCAATGGGCTCAATGCTGCAATCAAAAGACATAGGGTAACAGAATGGATAAGAAAACAAGATCCATCTATATGCTGTTTACAAGACACCCACTTTAGACCTAAAGACACCTTCAGATTGAAAATAAGGGGATGGAGAACCATCTATTATGCTAATGGTCAACAAAAGAAAGCTGGAGTAACCATACTTATATCAGACAATCTAGACTCTAAAATAAAGACTGTATCAAGAGATGCAGAAGGACATTATATCATAGTCAAGGGGTCTATGCACCAAAAAGCACCCAAATATATACATCAATTAATCACAAACATAAAGAAACTCATTGACAATAATACCATAATAGTAGGAGACTTCAACACGCCACTCACAGCAATAGACAGATCATCTACCAAAGAAACAACGAAGAAACAACGGCTTTGAATGACACACTGGACCAGATGGACTTAACAGATAGATTCAGAACATTTCATCCGAAAGCAGCAGGATATACATTCTTCTCCAGTGCACATGGAATGTTGTTCAGAATAGACCACATACTGGGACACAAATGTGCCCTAAGTAAGTACAAAAAGATTCAGATCATACCATGCATCTTTTCAGACCACAATCCTACGAAACTCGAAATCAACCACAAGAAAAAATTTGGAAAGGTAACAAATACTTGGAGACTAAAGAACATCCTACTAAAGAATGAATGGGCTAACCAAGAAGTTAAAGAGGAAATTAAAAAATACATGGTAGCCAATGAAAATGATAACACCACAACGCAAAACCTCTAGAACGCAGCAAAGGTGGTCATAAGAGGAAAGTATATAGCAATCCAGGCCTTTCTAAAGAAGGAAGAAAGATCTCAGATACACAACCTAACCTTATGCCTTAAGGAGCTGGAAAAAGAACAGCAAATAAAACCCAAAATCAGCAGAAGACAGGAAATAATAAAGAGTAGAGCAGAAATTAATGTTATCAAAACAAACAAAAAACAAAACAAAAACAGTAGAAGATATCAATGAAACCAGAAGCTGGTTCTTTGAAAGAATTAACAAAATTGATAAACCACTAGCCAGTTTGATCAAAAAGAAAAAAGTAAAGGACCCAAATAAATAAAATCAAGAATGAAAGAGGAGAGACCACAACACAGCAGAAATAAAACAATAATAAGAGAATATTATGATCAATTATATGCCAATAAAATGGGCAATCTGGAAGAAATGGACAAATTCCTAGAAACATATACACTACCAAAACTGAAACAGGAAGAAATAGAACATTTGAACAGACCCATAACCAGTAAGGAAATCAAATTAGTAATCAAAAATGTGCCAAAAAACCAGAGTCCAGGGCCAGATGGCTTTCCAGGGGAATTCTACCAAACACTTAAGGAAGAGTTAACACCTATTCTCTTGAAGCTCTTCCAAAAAATAGAAAGGGAAGGAAAACTCCCAAACTCTATGAAGCCAGTATTACCTTGATTCCAAAACCAGACACCCCACTGAAAAAGAGAACTATAGACCAATTTCCATGATGAACATGGATGCAAAAATCCTCAACAAGATATTAGGCAACTGGATACAACAATACATTAAAAGAATTATTCACCACAACCGAGTAGGATTTATAGCTGGGATGTAGGGTTCATTCAATATCTGCAAAACAATGTACATGATTCATCACATCAATAAAAGAAAGGACAAGAACCATGTGATTCTCTCAATAGATGCAGAGAAAGCATTTGACAAAATACACCATCCTTTCTTGATAAAAACCCTCAAGAAAGTAGGGATAGAAGGAGCATACCTTGGGATCATAAAAGCCATATATGAGCAACCCAATGCTAATATCATCCTCAATTGGGAAAAACTGAGAGCTTTCCCCCTAAGGTCAGGAACAAGACAGGGATGTCCATTCTTGCTGCTGTTATTCAATATAGTATTGGAAGTCTTAGCTTCTGCAATCAGACAAAACAAAGAAATAAAAGGCATCCAAATCAGCCAGGAGGAGGTCAAACTTTCACTCTTCACAGATGATATGATACTGTATATGGAAAACCCAAAAAATTCCACCAAAAAACTGCTGGAACTGATTCATGAATTCAGCAAAGTTGCAGAATATAAAATCAATGCACAGAAATCGGTTGCATTCCTATACGCCAACAATGAAACAACAGAAAGAGAAATCAAGGAATAGATCCCATTTACAGTTGCACTGAAAACTATAAAATACCTAGGAATAAATCTAACCAAAGAGGTGAAAAATCTATACGCTGAAAACTATAGAAAGCTTATGAAAGAAATTGAAGAAGACAAAAAAATGGAAAAAGATCCATGCTCCTGGATAGGAAGAACAAATATTGTTAAAATGTCGATACTACCCAAAGCAATCTACATGTTCAATGCAATCCCGATCAAAATAACACCAGCATTCTTCACAGAGCCAGAACAAACAATCCTAAAATTTGTATGGAACCAGAAAAGACCCCGAATAGCGAAAGCAATCTTGAAAAAGAAAATCAAAGCAGGAGGCATCACAATCCCGGACTTCAAGCTATACTACAAAGCAGTAATCATCCAGAAAAGAACAGACACTCAGATCAATGGAACAGAATAGAGAACCCAGAAATGGACCCACAAACGTATGGCCAACTAATCTTTGACAAAGTAGGAAAGAATATCCAATGCAATAAGGACAGTCTCTTCAGCAAGTGGTGCTAGGAAAACTGGACAGCGACATGCAGAAGAATAAACCTGGACCACTTTCTTATACCATACACAAAAATAAACTCAAAATGGATGAAAGACCTAAACGTAAGACAGGAAGCCATCGAAATCCTCGAGGAGAATGCAGGCAAAAACCTCTTTGATCTTGGCCGCAGCAACTTGTTATTCAACATGTCTCCAGAGGCAAGGGGAACAAAAACAAAAATGAACTGCTGGGACCTCATCAAAATAAAAAGCTTCTGCACAGTGAAGGAAACAGTCAACAAAACTAAAAGGCAACCGGCAGAATGGGAGAAGATATTTGCAAATGACATATCAGATAAAGGATTAGTATTCAAAATCTATAAAGAACTTATCAAACTCAACATCCAAAAACAAATAATCCAGTGAAGAAATGGGCAAAAGACATGAATAGATACTTCTCCAAAGAATACATCCAGATGGCCAACCGTTACATGAAAAAATGCTCAACATCACTCATCATCAGGGAAATACAAATCAAAACCACAATGGGATACCAGCTTACACCTGTCAGAATGGCTAACATAAACAATTCAGACAACAACAGATGTTGGTGAGGATGTGGAGAAAGAGGATTTCTTTTGCATTGTTGGTGGCAATGCAAGCTCGCACAGCCACTCTGGAAAACAGTATGGAGGTTCCTCAAAAAAATAAAAATAGAACTACCCTAAGACTCAGCAATTGCACTACTAGGCATTTATCCAAGAGATACAGGTGTGCTGTTTCAAAGGGACACATGCACCCCGATGTTTATAGCAGCACTATCTGCAATAGCCAAAGTATGGAAAGAACCCAAATGTCCATCAATGGATGAATGGATAAAGAAGATATGGTATATATATACAATGGAGTACTACTTGGCAATCAAAAAGAATGAAATCTTGCCATTTGCAACTACGTGGATGGAACTGGAGGGTATTATGTTAAGTGAAATTAGTCAGAGAAAGACAAAAATCCTATGACTTCACTCATATGAGGACTTTAAGAGACAAAACAGATGAACATAAGGGAAGGGAAACAAAAATAATATAAAAACAGGGAGGGGGACAAAACAGAAGAGACTCATAAATATGGAGAACAAACTGAGGGTTACTGGAGGGGTTGTGGGAGGGTGGATGGGCTAAATGGGTAAGGGGCACTAAGGAATCTACTCCTGAAATCGTTGTTGCACTATATGCTAACTAATTTAGATGTGGATTTTAAAAAAATAACAAATAAGTTAATTAAAAAAAGGATTAAGTTTAAAAAAAATCAACAGCCAAAGTACTGAATTAAATTAAAAACAACCAAATTTAATAAGTAAGTAAGTAAGTATATAAATAAATAAATAAAAAAATAGTAAAAAAAAAAAAGAAGAAGAGGTTTGGGAGAGATACAATTTGGGTAACTTATAAACTCTCAAGCAATATCTCACAAAAGTTTGAATCAAGACATTGATACCTGAGAGAGTCCACCAAAAAACTGCTAGAACTGATATGTGAATTCAGCAAACCCAGAGGATATAAAATCATCATACAGAAATTGGTTGTATTTCTATACACCAATAATGAAAGCAGGAGAAAGAGAAATCAAGGAATCCATCCCATTTACAATTGCACCAAAACCATAAGATACCTAGGAATAAACCTAACAAAAGAGTAAAAGATCTGTATGCTAAAAACTATAAAAAGCTTATGAAAGAAATTGATGAAGACACAAAGAAATGGAAAAACATTCCATGCTCATGGATTAGAAGAATAAATATTGTGAAAAAGTCTATACTATCCAAAACAATCTACACATTCAATAAAATACCTATCAAAATAACACCAGCATTTTTCACACAGCTAGAACAAACCATCCTAAGATTTGTATGGAACCAGAAAAGACCCCGAATAACCAAAGTAATGTTGAAAAAGAAATCCAAAGCTGGAGGCATCACAATTCTAGACTTCAAGGTGTATTACAAAAGTGTAATTACCAAGACAGTATGGTACTGGCACAAAATCAGACCATTTCTTAAATTATTGATAATTCACTACACCAATTACCAAGTCATTATAAAGAACCAATATAAAAACTAATAAAATGTTATGTATGGTGAAAGTGCTCAGTGTACATATATTTGTGTACCTTTTTTGTGTGCATCACACCACGCAAAAACCACGATGCCAATACTCTTGCCAGAGTGGATACAAGTGGTAAAAGTGGCCATTAATTCCTCTGCACCAAGTGATTTAAGTTGCCATGTGTGAAGAAGCAAACGGAAGGAATATCTTCCCTTTCACTTATATTGTGGGTTAAGTAGGCTTTTGTGCTCTAAACTGAAACACGACACAAAAATAATATTGAATAAGTGTTTGATTATGGTTATGTTGATTAATAGCTTATGTGTGAAAATGTCATTATGACATCCAAATAATGGACATACACATTAATTTTTAAAATAAAGCCTATTTGTTACTTGAGAAATTCCCTTACCATCATGGGTGTCGTATCGACTTTAAAACAATGCTCAACAGAACTACATTATTTAAATTTGTTTAAAGTTTAAAATTTTACTATTAATAATTTTGGTTATGGAATTATTTTTATTTTTTTAAATTTTTTTTTTAAATTTTTTTTTTCAACGTTTTTTTATTTATTTTTGGGACAGAGAGAGACAGAGCATGAACGGGGGAGGGGCAGAGAGAGAGGGAGACACAGAATCGGAAACAGGCTCCAGGCTCTGAGCCATCAGCCCAGAGCCTGACGCGGGGCTCGAACTCACGGACCGCGAGATCATGACCTGAGCTGTAGTTGGACGCTTAACCGACTGCGCCACCCAGGCGCCCCTGGAATTATTTTTAAAAGTAATGGATGGTAGGGGCGCCTGGGTGGCTCAGTTGGTTGGACATCCAACTTCAGCTCATGTCATGATCTCACAGTTTGTGGGTTTGAGCCCTGTGTCAGGCTCTGTGCTGACAGCTCGGAACCTGGAGCCTGCTTTGGATTCTGTGTCTCCCTCTCTCTCTGCTCCTCCCCCACTCATGCTGTCTTTCTCTGTCTCTCAAAAATAAAATAAAACATTAAAAAAAATTTTAAAGTAATGGATGTTAATGAATGTTCATGGATTTAAAACATTTGTTAAATGCCAGGAACTGTATCAACACATTAAATGTTGCCCCATTTAAACATACAAATTACCTCATTATTATTGCCATTTTAAAAATTAGGAAACACAGATCCAGAGAAGTGCAGTCATTTTTCTAAAGTCATAATGTCATTGAATGGGTAAACCCTGATTTGTACCCTGGAATGATCACTCCCAGGTCCATGTTCTCCCCCTTACACTCTGCATCTTAGCCATGAGTGAAATACTAGTGCAAAAACAGTCATGAAATGAGAACATCGTGATCTTGGACCTTATGATGTCTTCTAGGTAAAGTCTCTGGAGGATCTTAAAAAATGACTTGGAACTGGTAGACAATGCAGTGAGTTAGACTCTGTACTGAGGGTTTTCCATCTTCTTTAATCTTCTAGTCTGTACATGATGCCCTCTATTTGTTTTTTATTCTCCAAAGTTTACTTATGTTATACTGTAGTCATCCATCTAACTTTCTTTGTTCTCCATTAGACTGTGAATAATTTGAGGGCAGAAATGTTTTGTCTTTTATCTTGATATCACTGATGCTTTGCCCAGTGCCTGTAAACACATAGTCCAATACCCGGTTGGCGCTTATTTTGAAATGAATGAATGAATGGATAAAAAGACAAGAAGCATTACCTCAATTTTAAACCAGTCCTTGCCATATAAATAGGATAAAATGCAGAACACCTACCTCTATTGAGTATTTAGTATTTTAGTATTTAGTATTTTAAAAGATGCCAAATTTTCCCTGCTATTTCTACGTCTTCCTTATAGATTACTGATTCTCTTTGCCTAAGGATTTTGTGAAGATTGGTACAATAAGTTCCTTGGGAAAAAATCTGTAAAACAAAGGTAAATTTTTATGGTTCTTATTTTATGCAAAAAAGTATAGGTTACATGTCCTAAGTTTTTATTTGAAAAAAATATGGATGGTTCATTACTTTTGGATTTAAAAAAAAGCGACAATAACTAAAAGAATTCAGTTATTCTCAGGACAACATAGATGTATTTTCTTTCCTTGCAATTTAAACCCATCACTATATAATGCAATTAAACAGAAAGAAATGTTTCTAGTAATATAAGTAGACATTCCTTCTATTCATTTCTGAACAAAACTGAACCTTTTTTCACCAATACATTACTAATTAGTTTCTCACTATATGTGTCAGTAAAATTAAAAAAAAACATACACACAAAAATAAAAACACCTTTGAACAACAAAGCTATAAAAACACATTTCTATTTTCAATAGCTGGTTTTCTAGACTCTTCCTCACCCATCTTCCACCTACAAAATTTTACTAACAGCTTCTTTCAGATTCTATTAATTTCAAGATAAATAAATCCTCAATAGAAAGTAACCCCTTTCATTCTAAATTTTGTCCTAAAAAGGTGCTATTTAACTGAAAGAAAGGCAGATGTTCAACCTACACTTTTCACACATTAGCCTCCAGGAATGTGAGGAGGACATTAAGATACATGGAATCCAATATCTACCTACACAGTTTTTTATTTCTAGGCCTATGGAAGGCAATTTTAAAGAGAAAACTCAAGTATAAGTAGTAGAGGAAGAATATCAAATAAAATCAAATTTCTTAGGTACTCATTTATGATTTCATCATTTATGGAATCCTCATTGATCATTTTTATGATCGTCTTTGTGCCCCTTCATAATTTATTTCCAGTACAGCTGTGTGAGCATTCCCTAGGCCAATCATAAACCAACAGGTATACTCCAAGCTTATATTATTCTTATTTTCTGAAGAAGAATACCATGTGAGTGGGGAAAGCACTGATCTCAAAAAAAGTCAGCACATTTGGGTTCACTGTGTGGTCTCTCATTAACTGGTTATATGCCTTTGAACAAGTCACTTAAGCACTCTTGACCTTGGTTTTCTGATCCTTGAAAGAAAGGTATCAGGACTTATAAGTTTTAAGATCCCTTGTCAATGTAAAACTCAATCAAAATTTCAGAAAAAAATTTACCTTTAAGTTTCAGAAAATATTTGTATCTATGTGAGATGATGGATGTTAACCAAACCTACTGTGGTAATCATTTTACAATGTAAGGCAAATCATTAAACTTATACAGTGCTGTATGTTGATTATATCTCATCAAAAAGGAGGGAAAAGATTCAGAAAATAATAGGTACATGTACAATAAAGAGATTATCTTTATGAATATTAGTTCTCATTCTGCACAGGCAAGGAGTTGACTTAAAACAGTTTTCTTTCATTAGACTCAAGTTTTAAAGTCATAAAAGCTATGGGGCTCCTCGGTGGGTCAGTTGGTTAAGTGTCTTACTTTGTCTCAGGTCATGATCTCACGGTTCATGGGTTGGAGCCCTGCACTGGGCTCTGTGCTGACAGCGCAGAGCCTGGAGCCTGCTTCGAATTATGTGCCTCCCTCTCTGCCCCTCCCTTGCTCTCACTCTGCCTCTCTCTCTCAAAAATAAACATTAAAAAAATGTTTTTAAGTCATAAAAGCTAATATTTATAATGACCATTGAAATTACAGTCTTTTTATTATTTATTTTAAACATAAAACCATTCATCCACTTAATAAATATCATTCTAGTGAATGGGTTTGTGATCATTGAGATTGCTACATCCAATACTAGCACATGGATAAGTTCTGTCATTTTGGTACAACCTCCCATGATATTAGACAGTGTTTTTAGAATTTCTTTGAGTCACAGTAGCAATTGGGCTAACATGGAAAACTATTTCTCCTGTGTCAAGTACATATAAATCCTAGGTAAGTGTAATCATGCCCCACTATTTGTATATATTTAAGCAAGATGTGGACTAATGAATATATCCACATGCAAAAGAATGAACTTGGATCCCTACCTCATATCATATATAAAAGTTAACTAAAAATACATCATATTTCTAAGTATAAAAGCTACAACTATTAAAATATTAGAAAAAACACAGGATTAAGTCTTTATAACTTTGGAATAGGTAAGATTTCTTAGATATGACACCAAAAGTACAAATGACAAACGAAAAAATAAATTGCACTTCATCAGTATTAAAAACTTCTGTGCTTCAAAGGATACCATCAAGAGAGTAAAAAGATAACCCACACAAATGGAGAGATATTTTCAAATCGTATATCTAACAAAGATTTTTTTATCCATAATATATAAAGAATTACCAACTCAACAATAGAAAGATAAATTATACAATTAAAAATGGGCAAATGGTTTGTTTAGGCATTGCTCCAAGGAACATATAAAGATGGGCAATTAGCACATGAAATGATGCTCAGTATCTTTTATCACTAGGGAAATGCAAATCAAAATCACAATGAGATGCCACTTCACATACACATTAGGATAGTTCCAAGCAAAAGACACCAGTAAGTACTGAGTATTGAGAAATTAGAAACCTCACTCATTACTGATATGAATTTAAAATGATACAGCCACTGTGGAAAACAGTTTGGAATTCGTCCAAATATCGAGCATAGGTTTACCCCATAGTCAAGCAGTTTTATGCCTAAGTATATACCCAAGAGAAATGAAAACATACATACACACAAACTACTTGTACATTAATGTTCATAGCAGCATTGTTCAAGACAGCCAAAAAGTGCAAATAATCCAAATGTTCATCGACTGAGAATGCATAAACAAAACATGGCTTATCCACACGATGGAATATTATTTGCAACAGAAAGAAATGCAGTACTCGTAAGGTTATGGCATGCATGAATCTTAAAAACATTAAACTAAGTGAGGGGCGCCTGGGTGGCTCAGTCGGTTGAGTGTCCAACTTTGGCTCAGGTCATGATCTCACAGCTTGTGAGTTCGAGCCCTGCATTGGGCTCTGTGCTGACAGCTTAGAGCCTGGAGCCTGCTTCGGATTCTGTGTCTCCCTCTCTATCTCTGCCCCTACCCCACTTGCTCTCTCTCTCAAAAATAAATAAAAACATTAAAAAAAACTTTTTAAAAACCCCATTAATCTAAGTGAAAGTAGCCAGTCACAACAGACCATGTATGTATGATTCCATTTATATGAATTAACCCAGAAGAAACAAATCTGTAGAGACAAATGGTGAATTAATGGTTCCCTGGGGAGGGCGAGGGAAGATACAGGGAGTGACTGCAAATGGGTATGTTTCTTTTTGGTGTAATGAAGTGTTCTAAGAGTAGATAGTAACGATATTGTACAATTTTATGAGTATACTAAAAATCACTAAACCTGTACTTTGAGAAGGGAAAAGGATGGTGTGTGAATTATATCTCAATTAAACTGTTTTGAAAAAAAATACCTAAACTAAAAAAAAAGGATAATTTTGACAGTATATTAGATAAGAGTGAAGAGAAAAAATGGTCGAACAGAATCTAGATATAAATAAACCATTGAGGATAATCTAAAGAAATAAAAAATATAAATAAGTAATTATAAGAAATAGATGCTAAGATGAAAAGTTTGAACATACATCTAATAGGAAATCAAGAATGAGAATAGAAAGAATAGGAGAAAGGTAATATTCAGTGGCTGACAACATTTCAGACTTGAAAAAGGGTAAATTGATGAGATACAAGAAGTCCTGAACAAAATTAAAAAAACCAACAAAAAACCCCATGTTAATTTAAACAAATTAAAAAAAAACAAACAAATTATAGGATTGGGGTGCCTGGGTGGCTTAGTCCGTTAAGCGTCTGACTTCGGCTCAGGTCATGATCTCACAGCTTGTGCATTCAAGCCCTGCATTGGGCTCTGTGCTGACAGCTCAGAGCCTGGAGCCTGCTTTGGATTCTGTGTCTCCCTCTCTCTCGGCCCCACCCCTTCTTGCTCTCTGCCTCTGTCTCTCAAAAATGAATAAACATTAAAAAAAAATTTTAAAAACAAATTATAGGGACACCAGGAATTACAAAAATTGAAGAGAAAAATATTGTAAAACTCCAGAAAGAAAAAATATGAACAAAGGAATGAAAATCAACCTAAAATTCTGCCCATATAAAATACAAGGCAAAAGTTAGTGTGGAAACAAGATTTTCTTGGTCAAACAATGAGGTTATTACTCACAACACCAACAGAAAGAACTGTTAAAGTAGGACCTACAAAAAGAAAATTGAACCAAGAAGGGAAACACAAAGGGTGCCTGGATGGCTCAGTCAGTTAAGTATCCACTCTTGATTTCGGCTCAGGTCATGATCTCAGAAATGCCCTGAATTGAGTCTCTGCACGGACAAAGCAGAGACTGTTTGGGATTCTCTCTCTCCCTTTCTCTCTGCCCCTTGGTACTCCCATGCACACACACACACTCTCTCTCTTTCTCTAAATAAAAAAATAAAAATAAAATAAATAAATAAATAAATAAATAAATAAATAATAAAATTGAAAGAAAGAAGGGAAACACAAGATACAAGGAGGAATGGTGTGCAAAGAAAGCAATGAATATATTTTGAATCTAAATTATACTTGGCAGCAAAAAATAATAATTGTAATTATGTCAATAACTTCTTATTTTTTGAGTTTATTTATTTTGGGGAGGGAGGAGGAGGAGGAGAGAGAGAGAGAATCCCAAGCAGGCTGAACACTGTCAGCACATAGCCTGACCCAGGGCTTGAATCCACAAACCACGAGAGGTTTGTGCACAAAGATTGGCTCCCCTAAACCCTGCATTGTTCAAGTGTCAGTTCCATATTTTCTAATTTATCAGTTTCATACAATGAATATTGGTAGATGTAACAAACTAAACAAAAGGTGTTTGGGCTCTGAATATTATTTGGGTGTAAAAGCATCTTGAGACAAAATAAGTTGAAGAACTGCTACATATACAGTCTTTTTGTAATAATGAAAAAAAGTGAAAAAATCCTAAATGCTCATCATGGTAATAAATAAGTTAGGGTAGATTTATTTAATAACTGATAGCCAGTTTCTTAAATGAATAAATAAGACATATGAGAAATATGGGTACATTCAATACATACCTTGCATTTAACAAAACATGCAGTTGCTTTGGCATTGATTTAATTTTAAAAACATAAAATTCTATACATCATAACTATAAAAGGCATCAAAGATAGATATGCTGATATATAGCATATATATATACACATATGTTTAAGACATATATTTATTTTCATAATAGAAAATGAAAACTGAACCCCAGAAAGAGACACACAAAATTCTTAATAATTGGCTGCTCATAGAGATGGGAGACTAGCCCTGGAAAGCAATAATAAAATGGATTTCAGCTCCTTACTGAAAATATGTATACTTGTGGCAACTACGATCAAGTGTTTTACTTGATCAATGATGAACTACGATCATTTTTTAATTTGCTAATTCTGTGTGGTGAGTACACAGGCAAATTTATGCCCTACTCTGATGGAAATAAATCAATGCAAATCATGCATTAAAGTCACAAAATGAACTACAAATACTATTTTAAAATTTCAAAACTTGAGCAAGTGAAAGCAAGAAGGGCCCGAGGATTCATTTGGTATACTACTAACTCTGAGGTATGTAAATATTCATAGCCTTTTCCAAGTGCATAATGAGTAAAGACCTAAGAAAACATGTCCAAATGATAGCAACCTCAATTTGTTTTAGCACAGGGTTACAGCAAACTCAATGGAGATGCAGATCTTTGAAGCAGATTAAATTCAACATGGTGATACCATTATTATTGGTATCATGTGTCCAGATGCACCTGTATGTGGCTCTTTCCTGTTGTCCACCCACTCTGAGATCTTGGGACAATGGGAAGCCAACAGCTTCTCAATTTGTGGGGCCAGGATTATATCTAGGCGGTAAAATGCCAGGGTCTGTGGCATCAGACAAAACACCATCTCTATACCTTACTTTCTTTATTTACAAAGTGGGGATAATAACATTTAAGCCTAAAGTGATTATGAATCCTAATGAAATCATATCAAAGCATCTAATTCTTGGCAGGTAGTGTACTCTAAGTAAATATTAGTTATTTTTGAAGGAATACTCACAAACCACAAATTGGGAACAAGCATTAGCTACAAATATTTGAAGGATTAAATTGTTACAATGTAAAGAGTCCTACTGAATGGGATTCCCCTCTCCTACCTTATATAAACAGAAAAATCAAGGGAATAAACACACAGAAGGTATTACACTGTATGTTCACTGGAATTTAAATAAAAACTTGAAAAAATGAAAAAACAGGTTATATGTATGGTTAATAAATTTGAAAAACATTCAGCCTCGCATACTACATAATTAGAACAAAGATGTGAAAATTATAAAAACCGAATGTAATACTATATTTTGCCAAATTGACAAAAATTTTGTGTTTCTTTGTTTAAGTCATATTTACCTCAGATGTGATGAACTCAGCATTTTTGGTAGAAGGCAGGAGAAAAGTTCATTCATCTTGGTTGAGACAATTTTACAATATGTATCAAAAACGTCAAAAATTTGGGGCCACCTGGGTGGCTCAGTTGGTTAAGCATCTGACTCTTGATTTCGGCTCAGGTCATGATCTTGCAGTTCATGAGATTGAGCCCTAGATCAGGCTGTGCTGACAGTGCGGACGGAGCCTGCCTGAGATTCTCTCTCTTCCTCTCTCCGCCTGTCCCTGGCTCGCTCACTCTCTCTCTCTCTCAAAACAAATAAACATTAAAAAAAAAAAACTCAAAAATTTAAACTGATTAACTAGTCCCACTTTTAGAGATCTGTCCTAAGAAGATATTCAGAACTATGGATCAAAATATATACACAAGTGGCTCCAATTTTTCACTATTATAAATACTTCCATTGTTTAACAATAGAATATGACTAAATGGAGTATGCTTCATACAAATAATGAAGCATCGTGCAGATATTTAAAACTATGCTTTCAAATGGTTTAAATAGTATGGCAAAATGTAATGTGTAATTAAAATAGCAACAGGAACAAAGCAGTGAACAAACACCATACTTACCCAATTTGTTGTGTAAATATAGATACATCAAAAGGTGACAGTTAATCTATTTTTTAAAAATATTTTAGGGGCGCCTGGGTGGCTCAGTCAGTTGGGCGTCCGACTCTGGCTCGGGTCATGATCTCACGGTCTGTGAGTTCGAGCCCCGTGTCGGGGTCTGTGCTGACCGCTCAGAGCCTGGAGCCTGTTTCATATTCTGTGTCTCCCTCTCTCTCCGACCCTCCCCTGTTTATGCTCTGTCTCACTCTGTCTCAAAAATAAATAAACGTTAAAATAAAAAAAGAATTTAAAAATATTTTATTATGCATCTAGTTCATATTTGTTTAATAATAATCAGAAAACAGTTAAGCAGAAATAAAGATTGATTTAAGAAAGAAAATTACCTCTAAGTCTAAAAAAGAGAGAAGAACAATATTAACAGGTAATGTATACCTACTTTTGGACATAGTCCTATGTATATGTATTTTTAATAAAAATTATATTATGCTGCATATACTTTTCAACCTTATTTTTTATATTTTCCAATTTTTTATTGTAAATAGTAGTATGTTGAACTAGTTTTTTGCATTTATTATTAATTATTTCCTTAGAATAAATTCTTACAAGTAGATTTCGTGGTTCAAACTATGCACACATTTATATATAAATACATTATACACACACGCACGTGCGCACGCACACACACACACACACATTTAACTTTATGGGTCAACTTACTTAACTGGGCCACAGTCGGCCCAGATATTTGATCAAACAAAATTCTGGGTGTTTCTGTGAGGGTGTTTTTGGATGAGCTTAACATTTAAATAAAGAGACTTAGTAAAATAGATTGCCTCTCTAATGCGGGTGGGCCTCATCCAATCAGTTTAAGGCCTGAATAGAACAAAAATGTTGGCCATTGCCTGAATAAGAGGGAACTCCTTATGGCTGACTGCCTTCAAGCTGGGACTGAAACATCAAGCTGAAACTGGCTTTTTCATGCCTTCAGACTTGAACTGAAATAAGCTCTCCCTGGGCCAAAGGCCTGCCAGCCTTCTGAGCGGAACTATATCATCAGTTCTCCTGGGTCTCCAGCTTGCCTTTACAGATCTTTAGATTTATCAGCCTTTATAATCTTGGGAGCCAATTGTTTTATAATAAACCTCTTTTTATATATAGATATTCATCCTATTAGTTTTGTTTCTCTAGAGAACTTACACTAATAGATAGACTTTAAGAAGGGCATATAAATTTATGCTGTCATCAGGTGCATATCAAAGTTCCCATCTGCCGGCACCAAGGCCAAATGCTATGTGTTCCTAATTCTCTGTACTTACCAATTTGATAGAATAAAAATACTATCACATTGTTATTTTAATTTATACTTTTATTAGTTAAAAATAGATATTGTTATATCCTTAATGCTATTTGCATTTTTTTCTCCAATGTGATTTGTCTATATTTTTCTATTTTTGTATAATTACTTTGTAAAGAGGCTTTATAAGTCACAGAGACTAGTTTTTTTTTGTCATATACACTATATATATCACAAATGTTCTCATGTTTTTAATCTTTCTCTTAATTTGGTTTATATTTTATTATCTTATAAGGACATTTTATTTAGGTATGCAAATCCAACATTTCTCTCCTTTACAGTTTCTGGTTTAGTGTCCTCCTAAGAAAGTCTTTCCTCAAAACAAGACTACATGATCTTCTAGAACTTTCATCACTTCATTTTTATAATAAACTCTTTACTTCACTCCGAATTTATTTTGGTGCAGAATGTGAGATAGAGATCTAACTATTTCCCCCCATTACGTAATCTGTTCTTAGTACACTGAAATGAGCTGCTTGAGGTGATCCACTGTTAGGTGCCATTCACTTTTATCAGAATCAGCATTAGCAAAATCAGGCAATAGGAATGATGACCCCTTCCCTCAGTAGGTCCTGTGTGGTGGGTTTTAATTTCTGTAGGTCTTGCTTAAATACAGGACTGTATTTAACTACTTAACTGTAATTATCTAACCTGGGAGTGTGGGAAGGGGTAGTCCAAGGAGTTGCATTTTATCAAGCAAATTTTAAGTGTCAAAGGCTTTATTTTATAACTTTTTGGGTCAGAACATCCATGCCCACTATGGATATTTTAGGGCACTGGACACTCTGACCATGAGAAATTTAGGCAAGATAATAATTCTGTAAAGATGAGGCATAACTGTATGTCCTCCATTTTATATTCAGTAACTCCCCTAAAAGAGTTTAAATTTAATAGGCATAACTACTACTCAAACCCCAGTATCAATTTAGGCCACAAAAGTTTGTCAATTAGTGCATCTCAGAAGATGTTAAAGTTAATTTAGAACCTATATTATAGAGACACTACAGCCAGTGGGTACCCTTTTTATCATTTATTTTGCCTAAATTCTTTTAGTAATGAATTTCCAATTAGGTCAAATCACAGACCCCTGCTACAGTTCCTGTTTCTTCCCACTGCATAGAGAGATCATTTTGTTTTATTTTGTTTTGTTTTAGTTTTTGGTTGCTGTATATACTGGAGGAGAGGGGAGTCCTCTCTATCTTGATAGTATTTATTATGTCTCTATCCAAAATAAACCAAAGCAGTAACATTGGGCTTAGGGCCTCTCCCAAAGTGAATGTTATTTTTTTGGGTTGAGGGACCTTGAAATTAAGGTGAGTTTTAATTAACCACTTGATGTGTTGATAAGGTTTGGTATTCAATTAAATCTACAGTTTTTATCAGTTTGTAGTTACCCAATAAAATGATGGTCCATGCCATTGGATGCCATGGGATTTTTTCCCCTATAACCTTGAGGATTAAGATCTTTATGGCAACAGAGGCATGGGCAGCAGCAGCAGAGGCATTTTAAGGCATTTAAGAGTCCTACTGAGCCCTCTGAAGTTAGGAATGTGGATCTGGGCATGCAATATAGTGACTACTCTTCCCCACACAAGTAACCAACTAAAGGGTCCGTACATTGCACAGGGGTCAATGCCTAGTTGAGATACACAATCAGTGGTGACAGGGTAAGAATTACTCCCCTGAATCTAGAGTCAGCCATGGTTTATGCTGTAAATGATACATATAAATAGGTCCACGTTAAAACACACAACCCAGGGCCACTTTAAAGAAGGCGTCAAATCCCATACTCCTGTCCCCAAATACTTATCAAAACTTCCAACTTGATTCATTATGTTTGTAACAGATGTTTGGTAGGACTCAGCAAATTCATCACAGCACAGCACAACTCACAATACAACAGAATGCAAGCTTACCAGCACAGAGCAATACAACTCAAAACATATGCTAGCCAGCAGGCAGCATCTCAATCTCCATGCTCATCAGCAGGCAGGACAGGCCATCAGCAAGCCAAAAACAAGACAAGAAAGACCTCACAATGCCAACTGTTTTGTAGTTGCCCTTCAAAGCGTATGATCAATCCCTGACCTCAAACTGGTACAGATAAAGAAGGTATGAAAAGATTTATGACTCATATAAAGGGCCTTTTTTGGGGAGAGGAAGGCAGGCACCAAAGCAGATCCAAAATGACTCGAGTGAAGGAAGGCACAGGCGGCTTTTGTTCTTATTGCCATTAGGGTGTGGGGCCTGGGTCAGGGTTTGCCTGGATTGAACTTCTTCAGTGCCAGGGGAGGAAGAGCTCCAGTTTCTTATCAGCTTGCCCAGACAGGAGGCAACAGCAGAAAGGAAGGGGCAGGGCCCAAAAGCCATCATCTGTCAGACATTAAAAATGGAGTCATAGTCTCTACTGCAGCATTTGTTTTTCTTTTTGTCCCATCATTGTTAGATTTTAAGATTAGTGTTGTATAAAGTGAGGAAACATGATTTTGGAAGATTTCTACATTTTTCTATTCTGTAGCATCATTTAATGAGTATGTGAATTATCTAGTCCCCAAAGATTTGCTAGAACTTACACAAAAGACCTTATGAGTCATTTTTACAGCTAATTCCCTGACAATTCAATGTTTTCTAAGGTTACTGACATTCTTTCTTGACTTCCATTTCCACTTAGGTCAATTTTTATAATGTTATATATTCCAGATGATTTTATTTAGGTCATTTATATATTTTTTTTTATCAAAGTTTATCTCTTTATTTTGAGAGAGACAGAGACAGTGTGAGTGGGGGAGGGGCAGAGAGAGAGAGTGAGAGAGAGAATCCCAAGCAGGCTCCACATTGTCATCACAAAGCCTGATGGCAGAGCCTGAACTCACAAAATCATGAGATCGAGACCAGAGCCGAAACCAAGAATCAGACGCTTAACTGACTGAGCTATCCAGGCACCCCTAGGCCATTTATATTTTCAAATAGCAATGTAAGTTTTCCTTTACACTACTTTCCTATTTTCTAAGTTTTCTTTTTATGTTTGTGAGTAGAGGTACCTAACGTTCAGAATACTGAGTTAATCATAATCCTCATTTCATGATGTACTACACTTATTAGTCTGTTTCTCCAATTTGAATTATTGATTTATTTAATCCATTGCATTCCCTCACCTTCCCATTTCTCTTCCTCTCACAGGAAGATACTCTATATGTTTGTTGTATATCCTTTACATGTATGCATTATTGTGAGTCTTGTTTTATGCATGCATTTTAATTTAAATAAACAATATCAGTCTGTAGAAACCATTCTGAGTATTACTTTTTAACTCAGCACTATATTTTAAAAGATATAGATATATTTCTGGACATACATCCATTGTTTCCGAATGTTGCATAATTATCCATAATGTGTTTAACATCATATCCATAATGAGCATTTAACATTATGCTCCTTATGCATTCCCCTAGCAATGGACAACTATATGGCTTCCAAGTCCTGGAAGACTAATGGACTGGAAGTTCTTCATAAGACTAATGAAGATTCTACATGTCTCCTCATAGGCCTGTGTGTGAATGTCCCTATGATATGTAACCAGGAAAGAGGCTGTTGGAGTCCAAGGTACACATGTATTCATTTGACTACCCCAGATGTTTTTCTAGAATGACTGAAACAGTCTACTTAAGAGTGGAAATATATTTTAGTTAAAAAATGTTTTTGGCAAACACAGGTAACTGTTTCAAACTCCTTCAAAAAGGAAGGTGCACCTTCCTTGTTCAATCATTCATTTGTCATATATTTAATGAGAACTTATCATGTATATGGTGGTATGTGCTGAGCTTACAGAGATGTCCAGACACAGTTTCTACTCCAAAGGCATTTAAAATCAAGTTAAATACATAGACATGAAGCTTATGGTGACAGCCATTAGTATACACATTTGTGGAAGATGTGGGTGGATCATCAAAATGATATCACTTCTACAAGTCATCACAGAGGAAGCCATACTTGAACTAAGTAGACAGAGGTTATTTCCATGTATAAGGATTGACACAAGACAAGGGATAAAATTGCCTGGTGCAGGCTAGATCTGCAAGAGGTTAAATGCAGCTGGAGTATAGGATAGAGAAATGTGAGATAAGATTGAAACATTACAAAACAACACATAATAGATGGATAGTCTTGCAGGCACTAAAGGATTTGGGCATGAGCAGATTAATACTAGAAAAAGGTCTTACCCAAGGATATGAGTCCTGCAAAGAGTTATGTCTATGAGACTAGAGATCAGGAAAGAGATCTGGGATAGAAAAAAGTATTTGGAGTCATCTTCATATACATAGCATCTATGGCCAAAAGTTTCAATGAAAGTGTACATTATATAGCATGAAAACAAATTATATACAGTACATACACAAGATAGAATGTAAGTAGTAATAATTCTGCAGAGATAATACGACTTGGGGAAAAAGGTAAAATTGTTATCCTTTAACTTTTATTTCTACTTTAAATCTGTCCAATCACTCATCATCAATTCAGTTTGCTCTCTACTCTTGCATTTGCTCATATGTAGCTTTGAAACTGTTTTTCAGGGAGCCTGGGTGGCTCAGTCAGTTAAGTATCTGACTTCGGCTCAGGTTATGATCTCACAGTTTGTGAGTTTGAGCCCTGCATGGGGCTCTGTGGTGACAGCGCTTGGAGTCTGGAGTCTGCTTCAAGTTCTGTGTCTCCCACTCTCTCTGCCCCTCCCCCACTCATGCTTTGTCTCTCTCTCTCTCTCTCTCTCTCAAAAATAAACATTAAAATAAATTAATTAATTTAAAAGAGAGAAAGTGTCTTTCAATCTTGTTCAAAAGTTTTACCACACTAATTAGATGGTCACTTTTTGAAGAAGTTTACAATAACCATAAATTAAATCTTAAAAATTAAAAGTGTAAATGCGTGTATAAAGAAAGCTTGTTAATCTTGTTTCCTTGTTTTACATCCATAAATACCTGGGGTAGAGTAATGAAACAGGGTGCTATTAAATAGTGATGTTAATAAGGCTTAGAAATTTTTAAGAACTTCACCTCATTAAGTCAGATCCATCCAGGATAATCTTTCTTGTACCTCATAGTCAACTGATTTGAGACCTTAACTAAATCTAAAAACTCCTTTCATCTTTTCCATATTCTATTGCATAGAAGAAAATCACAAGATCTGTCTACACTCAAGGAGAGGCAATTACACAAAGGCATGACTCATTGGGAGTCATCGTAGGGTGTACCTCTTGTTCAATGAGTATTTATTGAGTTCCCATTCTGTTCCATGTGACTGAGACACAACAAAGTTCTTGATCTCACATAGGATATATTCAATTATGGGAGATAGATAAAAGAACATATATACACATACATATATAATTTCTAGATGTAATAAGTCTTATGAAGGAAGTACAGCAATACAAGGATATAGAGAGAAAGGGAGGTTGGGTACTTTAAGTAAGATAGTAAGAAAAGCTCTATCATGTTCCTGAGAGAATAAGACATTATCCAACAGAACAAGGCAAATAAATATTAGATGACCAATTAGAAGCTGAGCCTCATATTCCAATGAAAGGTGTTCTGACTGTGTTCAGAATTAGAGGAAGACTCACTTTTTTCAATGGTAACAACACTTAAGGCATGATGAGGTTGGATGTCTGCTCCTTTCGGTGCTATCCCTACTTGGCAGCTTATGTCTCCAAAACAAGAAAAGATCCACTGAAAGCATGCCTTCTATCGAAAGATAAAGGACTGAGAAATAAAACTTGTCCTAGTTTCTAAAACTCTGCTTGCCTAGGCTGACCTATTTAGGAGTAGGAATTACCCCAAAATAGAGATTACCTACTTCTCTTCAGGAGTAGAGAAAGAAAGGGGATTTCATTAAAAATGTGCTGACCTTTAATCTAGACAAGGAATTCCATTCCTAGGAAATAAGGTCTAATGAGAGTGTCTTGACACTTCTCTTCCTTGAAGAGCATCATGAGAACAAACAGGAGGTTTGAGTTGTCCCTGAAATAAAAAATCAAAGTAACAACAGAAAAAAATTCAATGACAACAAAAAAAATATTAAGATAATATTAGTAGTATTAATAATAACAGTAGTAGTCATTGTTAATATTTCAATATTCAGCAATACTGTCATGGAACGGTAAGACCCAGAGTGGTAAATAATATCAGTCTTTATTAGATTAGTTAATACCAATCAAAATAGTTAAGGCCCACTACCCTTAAAGTTACTTAAAGATGTGCATATTGTAAAGTGTTGCCCTGATCCAACTGACTGATAAACATTTCATGGACCTTAGAGAGTAATTCATAAAGTTATGGAACTTTAAAGTTATAATCTTATCCTGGTTCAATCCATTTTATTGAAATGAAAGAATATTAGTAAAAGGACATTACTGAGGAATAAAAGACTTCAGGATATATATATTTAAATTTTTTTTTACTTTCATCTGAAATGAATTGAACATTAAAAATATTTCATAAAGTTTATGAGCAGAATTATACAACCTAGTAATGAAATGCAAATATCTCTGTTCATTAAGGCTCAACTGTTTCATCAATTTTGCATACATAGTTCAGTGAGGACTGATAATTACATTGCAGTTGAAAAAATGTTTATTAAGTATCAGTATGAGGCAGCTAGGTGTATCCAATTATACCCATATAATACAATTTCACAAAGTGATTTGATTTTTATTTATTACTTCATGGTCTTAATTTTAGAGGATTTGATGGAGTTTGGCATATTTTCAAAGTGAATTACAAGTGATAAGAACACTTAAATAAATATCCAGAGTCCTTAAAATTAGGAGTCTGATTTTTATTGCATTGTATATATACATGTAACAAAACCCTCTTGAAGATTATACAAAGAAATGCCATTAAATTTTTAAGTTTGTATGTGTATACTATATTTGTTCATTTGATTAATTACTTTTGTAAATTTAAACCACTTAGAACTTTGATCTTAATATTAGAATATTTATTTCATAAATTAGTTACGCCAGATTCCTTTTTCAACTCCATTATACCAATTCCATAAAATAGAGTGTACTAAAAGGAAAAACTGCAACACCAAGATGGATCTTCAAAGAGGTGGGGTTTCTCCTGTAACACAATAATACAATAATGATATTGTTTATAGGAATTTGTAAGTTGATGTGCAGATCAACCACATTCATAGTCATAGCTGCATGGACATAGGGCAAGTATTCAGTGAAATTCTTTGGGGAATATCCTAAAATTGTACCTTATTCTTTAACAATCATCTCCAATAAGTTTTTACTAACTTATTCCTAAAGTTAGATTTTCCTCCTTCCTTCAACCCCCAAATTAACTCTTCCAAACACATGCAAACAAAACTGGGCAGATGGCTTCACCACCATGGATAGATCTGTCCTTCTTCTGAGTAACTGCTGATCTGAATTTATCTTGCCTTTTTTTTTAATTAAAATTCAAGTTAGTTAACACACAGCGTATTATTGGTTTCAGGAGTAGAATTGAGTGATTCATTACTTACATAGAACACCCAGTGCTCATCCCAGCAAGTGCCCTCCTTAATGCCCATCACCCATTTAGCCTATTCCCCCACCCACCTCTGCTCCAGTAACCTTCAGTTTGTTCTAATGGTTTGCCTCCCTCTATGTTTTAATCTTATTTTTCCTTCCTTTCCCCTATGTTCATCTGTTGTGTTTCTTAAATTCCACATATGAGTGAAATCATATGATATTTGTCTTTCTCTGACTCACTTCTTTCATGTAGCATAATACACTCTAGTTCCATCCTCATTGCTGCAAATGGAAAGATTTCCTTCGTTCTGATCACGAAGTAATATTCTCTTGTTTGTGTGTGTGTGTGTGTGTGTGTGTGTGTGTGTACCGCATCTTCTTTATCCATTCATCAGTTGATGGACATTTGGGCTCTTTCCATAATTTGGCTATTGTTGATAGCACTGCTATACACATTGGGGTGCACATGCCCCTTTGAATCAGCATTTTTGTAGTCTTTGGATTGATACCTAGTAGCACAACTGCTGGGTCATAGGGTAGTTCTATTTTTAAATTTTGAGGAACTTTCATACTGTTTTCCAGAGTGGCTGCACCAGTTTGCATTCCCACCAATGGTGCAGAAGTTTTTCCCTTTCTCTGCATCCTTGCCAACACCTGTTGTTTCCTGAGTTGTTAATTTTAGCCATACTGACAGATTTGAGGTGCTGTCTCATTGTGGTTTTGATTTGTATTTCCATGATGATTAAGTGATGTTGAGCATCTTTTCATGTGTCTGTGAACCATCTGGAAAAGTGTCTATTCATGTCTTTTGCCCATTTCTTCACTGGATTATTTGTTTTGGGGGTGCTGAGTATGATAAGCTTTTTATAGATTTTGGAAACTGCCCTTTGTTCTATATGTCATTTGCAAATATCTTCTCCCATTCTGTCGGTTGCCTTAGTTTTGTCGATTGTTTCCTTCCCTGTGCAGAAGTTCCTGATGAGGACCCAATAGTTCATTTTTGCTTCTGTTTCCCTTGCCTCTGGACACATGTCTAGTAAGAAGTTGCTGTGGCTGAAGTCAAAGAAGTTGCCGCCTGTTTTCTCTAGGATTTTGATGGTTTCCTGCCTCACATTTAGGTCTTTCATCCATTTTGAATTTCTTTTTGTGTATGGTGTTAGAAAGTGGTCCAGTTTCATACTTCTGCATGTCGTTGTCCAGTTTACCCAGCACCATTTGCTGAAGAGACTGGCTTTTTTCCACTGGATATTTTTTCCTGCTTTGTTAGCCATATAGTTCTGGGTCCATTTCTGGGTTCTCTATTCTGTTCCATTGATCTATGTGTCTGTTTTTGTGCCAGTATCATACTGTCTTGATGACTACAGCTTTGTAATACAGCTTGAAGTCTGGAGTCGTGATGCCTCCAGCTTTGGATTTCGTTTTCAACAATTGTAATTGTTTTCAACAATTACTTTGGCTATTTGGGGTCTTTTCTGGTTCCATGAAAATTTTAGAATTGTTTGTTCTAGCTCTGTAAAGAATGCTGGTGCTATTTTGATAGGGATTGCCCTGAATGTGTAGATTGCTTCAGGTAGTATAAACATTTTCACAATGTTTGTTCTGCTAATCCATGAGCATAGAATATTTTTCCATTTCTTTGTGTCTTCTTCAATTTCTTTCTTAACTTGCCTTTCTTTATGATTATGCTGTCTTTTTTTTAAGAGGTAAACATACATTTATATATTTTATTTTGTCCCATATGCTCTCTGTCTCTTATCAACATCTTCAATATTTTACACTGGTTTATTTCTTTTTTTTTCCTCAAACATATATATTTCCCATTAAAAATATGAGATATAAATATGAGATACAAAATATACTCTGTTCTATTATTCCTATCAATACTTTTGTCTTTTCCTTTACAGTCACTGTCTGTGAGTACTTTAGTAAACGATTCCATTTCCTTATCCCCTCCTTTCTGCTTGAAAACCTGTAGTCTAATTTTAAACTTTACCATTCTACTGAAGGTACTATTCAGAGGTCATCTCTTACCTCCTAGTTAAATTTAAGCCCATTTCTTTATCCTCATATTAACCTTACTTCATTTTTGGCCCTGTCCTTCTACCCTCTCTTGGTTTCTGTGATATTTCATTCTTCTAGTTCTTACCCTACTTTTATGATCATGATTTCTTTGTCCTTTCACTGGTTTTACTCCTTTTTTCAACCTCCTCAATGATTTATGGAAATACAGCATAAACAAAAGACAAGAAGCATAATTGTGCATCTTCATAAAATTGTTTACAAAGTATATATAACACCCAGGTCAAGGAACAGAATGTTGCCACCATCCCAGAGGCCAATAACTACTCTATCCCAAGCTATCCTAATAGTTAGTCCTTAACTTTATTCTTCTGCTTGAACAAATGACTTTTGTGAACTAATTTATAATCTCCGTATTGCTAAATCTCATATTGATATTTTGAAGACTGATGCATTATTTGAAATCTTTGGTTCATTCATCTCCTAATCCTTTTAGTCAAGCAGATATTAGAATATAATCATTTTTTTTCAACATCTGAAATTGTTTCCTTCTTTCATTTCCATGTCACCACTGTGGGTTAGACCAGAAGTCAGTACACTCTTGTCTGCTGGTCAAATATAGCCATCTGCCTGTTTTTGTAAAGGAAGTTTAACTGGAACACACCCATGCTTATTTGTTTACATATTGTGTCCAGTAGTTGCCACAGAAATCATATAATCTAAAAATCTAAAGTATTTACTATCTTACCCTTTACAGAAAAGGTTTACCAATCCCTGATTTATGTCTTCACTGTTTTACACTAACAGGCTGCAGTAACTTCCTATTTGATCATATTAATTCTAGTTCTTCTCTCCTGCAACCTTTGGATAACTGCCTTGTTAAGCCTACTGAAACATGCTTCATTTTCATCATTAATTCCCTTGCTCAATATAGGATCAAACTCCTTTCTTTGTCAACCAAAGTTTCTATCAGAACAGAAAGTAAGAAGTACAGGCTTTAAAGAAGGGTGCAGAGGGGCACCTGGGTGGCTCAGTCAGTTGGGCGGCCGACTTCGGCTCAGGTCATGATCTCGCGGTCAGTGAGTTCCGGCCCCGCATCAGGCTCTGTGCTGACAGCTCAGAGCCTGGAGCCTGTTTCAGATTCTGTGTCTCCCTCTCTCTGACCCTCCCCCATTCATGCTCTGTCTCTCTCTGTCTCAAAAATAAATAAACGTTAAAAAAATTAAAAAAAAAAAAAGAAGGGTGCAAAGATGTACAATTTTAAAGCCACATTCCACTACCTCCTTCCTTGATGTCTTCGGTTCCTCCTTTTTCTTATACCTTAATCCCCTTCACACATGCCTCACTCATAGCTGCATTTTGCCATGACCAGATGTTCCTGTCTTCATTCTGTATGAGCATTTCCCTGTTCCATAATATCCATCCCTTCAAAGCTTACACACTCTTCACACCTGGCTCAATTTCTATCTCCTCCTCAGACAACTCCAAAGCCTGTGATCTTCCTGGTATCCCATAACACTTGGAGGTGGTAACACAGGGCCTCCCTCTTGATTATTTATTGTCTTAAATCATTTCCTCATTGATTTGAACCTCTCCCCAAACAGATAACATTATTTCTTCTTTCTAGAAACCACTGGGCATATAGTGAAAACTTAATAAACACTAGCAGTTTTGATTTGTAGCCTTCATGAATAAATTATTATCAGCAATCAGAATTCTTGTTAAAAAAATGAAGTTATAATCTGTTACCATGGCAGATTCAGGAAACTACTTTTTTTTATTAAGACTTAGCATGGAATAGAATCTAGAAATTTGGGTAGCTGAGCACAACTGGTGAAGAAAAATATTCTACAGAAGGTTGCAGCTCTAAAAGCCTTCACTTTCATACCTTAAATCGCCTACAATTTGTCATTCTAGGTACAGTAACTTAGAAATGGCATATTTCACATTCAGGAAATTTTCATTCTTGATCAAATGTTCATTTTCTTAATACTTACTCAATATGTCTCAAAAATCACATTCAGAGTTTGTCACCATATTTTTTCTGGTTTCCAAACCTAAAAAAAAAATAAATAAATAAATAAATACATACATACATACATACATACATACATACTTTATTGCAAACAATCACCAAAGTAACTTAAAAGAATGTGAATTCAAATGAAATCTAAAATCTCAAAGCAATATATATACATATACACTTGGAAATATTTATCAAAAGAAAAAAATAACAGGTTTAAGAGTTAAGATCCTGGAACTGCTAAAAATACTCAAGGATAAAAAATGCCATATGCACTGTCTTCCACGAAAAGGCCACTGTGAACAACCTTACAAGTCTCTTCCTCTTGAATGCAAGAAAAGATCTCACTTGCAATGAAACCAAATGTTTGGTTTGAAGTTCTCAGGACTCTGACTTGCATGGCTACCCTACAGAGAGAAAGCAAACCCCCTATGCCAACCTTAGAATAAGGCAGTCAAGGCAGAAGGAATAGCAGACCACATTATTTATCAGACTAGGCTATTTGCCTGCTATTGTGTTACCCAAGAAAACATTCTGAAAGGTTCATTGTAACCTAAAGACTTTGATTGTAGTCCAGTAACATTCCAACTGCAAGTCCAAATAGGAGTAGTAGTAGCAGCAGCAACTGAGGGTCTAAGATAGTGGGCAAAGAGCATCCAGCATCCGTGTGAGAGACCTTTCTAATCTATACTTCTTGCAGCCATGGTAACACACACATATAAAAAAGAATGTCATTAAGAAATCCTAAATTATAAATAACGTTTTTATTTTCCAAAGTCTCTCTTCTTTTTTCTTGCCATCTCATGTTTTCTTTGGGAGTTTTCTGGAATAGAAAACTATAAACCATAAAGAACAAACTCACAAGTCTTTAGGGTATCGTGATTAGAATAAAGCAAAAGTTTATGGAGATATAAATGGCCTCTGGGATAGCCTAGTTTGCTGTGATTTCTTTTTTGTTGATGGCAAAGTATTGCAATTTATTTTCTGCTCCATGATTACTTCAGGATGCTCTGCCTAATCTCTTTCTTGCACTCTCAAGGCTCAAGAGTGACCCTTTTTCAAGGGCTTTTGAGGCCTCTGTTCACTGACTGGGGAAGGAAGCATGACACAAAGGTGATGCCCCAGAGCAAATGTAAATTTTACCTGGGTTCTGCTCCAACAGACTTCTTGTCACTTAACAGCACTATGAATTTTAATAAGATTCGTATTGCAACTCAGTGGCTTACTTTTAATCTTCAATCTTTGGAATGTATTGATCATATTCATTAGGTCACAGAGGTGCCCTTGCTGTAGGCATCAAAGCTTTTATAAAGAAGCATATTCAGTTTCTCCTTAAATTCTTAGTTATTTCAGACTTCTCTCTGAAAACTATTCCTGATTTTATTTTTCAGCTTTTTTTTTATTGTTCCATTCTGATTTTCCTAGATGGAAATTAACTTCAAAATATTGTCACCTGTAACAACTGATCGACTTAAACATTTATGTATCCAATATGTACCCAAATGTTCTACTCAGACACATTCATTCAAATCACACACATTAAGTAACTACTGCATACACAGTCTTGAGCTCAGAACCGGGAACATGTTGATAAATAAAACCAAATACAGCATTTGTCTTCATGGAGCTCAAGGCTTAGTGGGCAGATACAGGCACTAAGCAAATAATCATAGAACAAGTGTGAAATTTCTATTACATAAATTATGCAAAAGAGTCATTTGATGCTATGAGGACCCAAAATAATATTTTTTGAAAGATCAGATCATTCTTCCCTAAGGAAGTGATGGTGAAATTTAGATCTGAAGGATTATTAAGAGTTAAAGTAGGCAAAGAGCGGAGGAATGTACTAGGTATAACAAAATGGCATAATGAAGACTCTATGGTACAAGATACCTGGTGAACACAGGAATTGAAAGTACATGTAATTGACACAGAGAACAAGAGACATTTTGGTATAAGAAGCTGAGTCCTATTGATTCTACCCTCAAACTATCTCTTGATTGTGTTCATTTCTCTCTGTCTTCACTCCTACCACCTACTTGAAAGTAGGATCAAATACAGGTCTCTCCTAGAGTAATGAATCTGCCTACTATTTGCTCTTACTATTTAATGCTTGCCCCCTACAATTAATCATCTGCATTCCAGCCAGTGATCTTCTCCAAATACAAACTATATTATGTCTCTTCTCTACTTAACACCAATCAATGGCATTTCACTTTTTATTGAATAATAGAACTACCTGAATGGTCAGGCCTTACCCATTTCTCCAATCTCATCTCTCACTACTCTACCCCCATGCCTCAATGATTTGACACTCTGGCCTCTCTGTTCCTTCAAAAACATTTATACAAGCTGTTACCTCTGCATAGAAGCTTCTTATATCTTCAGCTGGTAACCAGATATGGTTTCCATAAAGAGAACTTTGGTAATGAAAAGCACCCCCAACTAGATTAGGCCTCTCTCCATTTCTGTATGTGTGTGTGTGTGTGTGTGTGTGTGTGTGTGTGTGTGTATGAAAGGTATATATATATGAAAGGTACATATATATGAAAGGTATATATATGAAAGGTATATATATATATATATATATATACACACATACATATGAAAAGTATAGGACACTATATATATATACACACACATACATATTTATATATATAAATACATAAATATATAGTGTATATACTTTTCCTTTCTGATTTATGTGGTGGATTTCATTATTGGCCCCAATTTTTCATTGTTCCTATGTCCAAACTTTTTGCTATGTAACATTTTAGCTCTTACTGCAGATGTTGTCTGTAGTTCTCCATTCCTTGCCTTTGAACTTGGTGATGCTTTGGCCAATGAGATATTACCAGACATCAAGTAAGCTGGGACTTTAAAATTTCTTTTGTAGTTAGATTTCCCCTACTTGTGAGAACACATTCTGGTTAGCCCACTGGTCCAAGAAGAATGAAACATGTAGAGCAGATTCGACCTTAATGTGCTTCAGCTGAGCCCAGCGGAGATGAACAGGGCCATAAAACCATGCCAAAATAAGTGGTTTTTATTGTATATATGTCAGAGACTTTTGTAATTATCTATTACACAGCAGTAACCAATGCAACTTGTAACAGGTGTGAACTGTTTTAAAATAGGAAATAGAAGATATGTCACATTACTTGTTTAAACCAATAAACAAATAATGTGACATATCTTCTATTTCCTATTTTCCAATAAAGTCCTATAAGTATTATAGGTAACCACTGATTAATTTTTACAGATGATGATTTTAGCTACGTGGAAGAAGTTAGTGAAAACCAGAAAACAGCTCACTGTCACTAACTACCTGGATAATCATGAACAAATTACTTAACCCCACAGACACTATGGGGGGGTTTCTATCTTTAAATGAGGGGAATGGACTCTGAATGGGTAATAAATAGGTTTGCCTTGAGGACTGACTCCAACTGATTGCTGTGACTTTCTAGAATGCTATGCTAACAATGACCATAAGGCCAAATTTAGGCTCTGTCAGCTGAGTGTCATGATCAATTAGCAGTGTCTTTTCTGACTATGGGAGGAAGGTTTTGTAGCCCCAGAGCCACATACTTGACATCTCTGGATTATGTGACATATTTTCTTTCCATATTTGACACCCTATACCCAGAGAAGTCAATAAATTGACAGAAACAATAGAAGTGAGATCTAACTACAATCTTGGACAGGCAAGAACGACCTATTTTCTCCATGTTTCTCAGCAAAGTGTTAGGCACACAGAATAGTTTAAGAATTGTGACTGTTTTATTGCTTGTGGTAGCTCCATAGTTCAGAGGTTCGCTCAATGGACTTACAAACCTCTTGGATGCAGTTGACAACCACTCACCTTAAACTAACTTAGAGGAAAAAAAAAGAAGTGAAACACTGACCTATAGAACTGAGTTGCTGGTTTCTTGAAGATTTTTGGAGTTAGGCCTTTTTTTACTCCATCCCCCAAACTCAGCTCCTCTTGGGGACTCCACACAGTAACGTTGGCAGTTCTAGCCTCCCTTATTAGTTTCAGAAAAAATTAAAAAAAAATACTGAGTCTCAAAGGATGTAATTCACCCATCTTAAGTCATATACTTACTCCTAAACTAACCAGTATTTCTAGGGAAGATGTGGTATTGAATTGACTACGTCAGGGACACAGTTGTACCTGCTTCAGGGATTGTAGTTGATTTTTATTTTCTTTTCTATATTTCTCCTATATATTCCATATTTTCTACAATGACTATGTGATACTTTTATGATCAGAAAAATGACATTACTATTTTTTTTCATTCTAAAAAACGTTTATGTATTCTTGAGAGAAAGAGACAGAGTGAGAGCAGGAGAGGGGCAGAGAGAGAGGGAGACACAGAATCTGAAGCAGGCTCCAGGCTCTGAGCTGTCAGCACAAAGCCCAATGTGGGGCTCGAACTCACAAACCATGAGATCACGACCTGAGCCAAAGTTGTACACTTAACCAACTGAACCACCCAGGCACACCTGAAGACATTATTTTTAAAAAGAGGACCAAAAAGGAGGAGCAAAAGGTCTGATTCACTCTTCTTTTGGATAATATATAACATTACCTTCACTGAACCTGTTTTGCTTAGTTCTGGAGAAATAGATGTTAGATCTACTCAGTTTTTCACACATCATGCTACAAATTAAGAATTCTTTTGATCCAGGCCATTTTTAATTCTGCTGAAAATAATCTGAACATGAAAGCTACTAGACAGCCACGCATGAGACAACTTGCTTTAAAATGTGCTTGTGGTAACAAAAGATTCTAGACATAGTGGTATATTCCTTTGTTCCACAGAGACGACTCCATTATTTCTTCTGTTTTACATGCAGCTATTTGCAGGATTAAAAGATGCTTCTAAGTATAGACCTTCCACATAAACTTTGAGACAAACAAAAGGATAAAGTTAATTATAAATTCAGGAAAAATCTTGTGTGCCCCAAGTAAATCTATGGTGTAATGAGTAGCCTTAACAATACTAAGTTTGAATAAGTATTGTTTCTCCAATGCCATGTACTGTATGAGATTTCCTTCAAGACTGAAAGTGCATTGTTCAGGTCTTAAAAGGAATTCTAAAGAAGATCTCTCACCATATAAGAACCATGGACTAAGACTCCAGTTAATGTGCGATAGATTTGCAATAGTATAATTAACAATGTTGATTACATTTATTTTTAGACCACAATGCGCTAAATAAGCAGATCTCCACCCTGCTTATCCTAGGTCACTAGTCTATCTCTTCCTTGCCTGCTTTCCTTTGGCCAAATTCTAACCCTGAACCCTGACCCCCATGCTACCCTGCCTTCAGTCCCAGTTCAATTTCTTCAGATCCTGCTTCTGGAAGAAATCAAATACAACAAATTTTGCTAGGTTAAAATAAATAATTAAAAAATGTTCAAAAAAGTGTGTGTGTGTGTGTGTGTGTGTGTGTGTGTGTGTGTGTGTGTATAGCAACTGTGGTTTTTTTTCCTTCTGGAGAAGAGAATGCTTTTATTTCTCTAAGTCAACACCCTAACCAAAAGAAATGGATAAAAATTTTGTTGCCTTAGCGGGCTAGCTAAGCAAAATTATACACATACACACATAGATATCACACATGTATATATACATGTATGTGTGTGTAATATATATATAATGTTATATAATATATAATATATATGTTATATATAACATATATTTGTAAAATTTGGATTTCAGGATGTTCAAGTCACATGTAAAGACAACAGCTTGACACATACATGTTTTTAAAAACTTCTTCCTTTGTGCGAATTTGAACCGAATATCTGCACAGATATATATATATATATATATATATATATATACACACATATATATACACACACACACATATATATATATATATATATACACACATAAACTTTATTCTAGAGAAAGATAATAAAGATTGAATCAGGGAATAATTGAATTTTAAATAATGAAGTTTTGTATTTCAGAGATAATGTTCAGTTTCAAAACTGAACATTAAAACTCACTTCCAGTATCATTTCTCTTTTTAACGCTAGAAACCAATATCTATGGAACACAGAGGTGGAAATAAATGGTGACCTATCATATAGAGATTAATTCTGTCTAACCATTTGCTCAATGTTCCTTCTTATCTATCTACACCTGCAACTGAAAAGAGTTATTGTTTGGTTGGACTATAGGAGTCACTCTACTCTATTACACTGAAATAATGACATTTTTGTGCAAAACCTAGGACTGCTTCATTTCCACAGTTTAGGTATAGTTAAAATACTTAATTTAAGATGACATATAATTTGTAAGGAGAGCCCTTGTGATGAGCACTGGATGTTATATGTAAGTGATGAACCACTAAATTCTATTCCTGAAACCAATACTACACTATATGTTTTTTTTTGTTTGTTTTTTTTGTTTTTTTGTTTTTTTTTTTTGAGAGTGAGAGAGACAGGGAGTGAGCAGGGGAGAGGCAGAGAGAGAGGGAGACACAGAATCTGAAGCAGGCTGCAGGCTCTGAGCTGTCAGCACAGAGCCTGGTGGGAGGCCGAACTCCTAGACCGCGAGATCATGACCTCACTGAAGTTGGATGCTTAACCGACTGAGCCACCCAGGTGTCCCTACACTGTATGTTAACTAACTCGAATTTTAAAAAAATCTTGGAAAGTAAAAAATATATATATACAATTTGGAAATAAAAAACTTCTTATAAACAAAATTGCTTTAGTAAATTAAAGTAAGCACCCTAACAGTATATTATGCAACCATTTTAAAGGACATTTAAAACGCTATGAAGAAATAAAGAAAGAATAAAAATATTTATATCATTTTATATATAAAAAATGAATGAGAGCATTGTGTCACAACTATAAATAAAATGATTACAGACAAGGCTCAGAAAGCAATGTGTAAATGATGAAAAGTTGTGTTTGAGTACTGGGATTAGGAGTGACTTATTTTAATATCTTCTTCAATTTGATAATAATGCTTTCAATTAAAAAGCACAAAGTTAATGTCTTCATATTTAGCTGGGACTGTTTCCACCATTAACAGATATTCCTAGATGTTGCTTTCAGTCGAACTGTAGAAGGTCATAAATCAATTGTCTTTCATTTCTTAAACACCTGATTGTGGAACATAAATCCCCTGGTTAAAGCATTCTGTATTTAAGATTTCTCATCTGATTCTCCCTTTTCTTCTTAATCAGCGAGTGCTATCAGCTGATGAGTTTGATTCATTTTCCTTCAGTTAAGAGCAAATATTTTCATTATTCAAATTATGTTCTGAACATCATGCTATTAATTGTACACAAAACATGGTTCCTTCACAATTTTTCCTGACATTATCAATAAGAAGCATATGCACACATCCACCAAGAATTTCAAATGCACTCAGCTTAAAAAACATGTCTACCTGGAAATATGTACATATTGACTTTACTTTGATTCTGTAACTATAAAGGAAAGTAAAAGGGCAACTGGAGAATGTGAATAACTCACTTACATAAAAATGGTTCATCGGCTATCAGACTAAGGATACCTCATCTCACCTAGAGTTCTTAAAATTGAAGGTCGCAATGCATAAATGGGTATGTTTGATTTTTTCACTAGTTTAGTCCAAAGAGGAACCTCTGCATACCAGAAATTAAAATTAAATCATATATTTTAAATCTCACAGCACCACAGTCTCCTTCCACCATACTACGTAAATTTCTGAAACGTCTCAAAATGGCAACCCCAGTCCATAATATGTATGCAGAACTATCACTTTGTTCTAGCCACCTCCTCTCTTGAAAGAGACCCCTGTGGTCTTTGGTGTTGGTTTCGGCCTCACTCATCTTTCTGTTGTTTGTTTGCAAGAGACTGAAGACAGAGACAGACCTACTCCATATTGGGGGGTGAAAGGTTTACAAAGCAAGAGAACTTACTGATGAGGCTTATCTGGGGGGCCACAAGAGGATTAGATTTCTGCACCTACCTGCCAGAACCTAAAAGTTTATATACAGGCCTTAACAGGGTTCAATCATATATACCATTCAGATGATCTGAACACTACATCAGTATCACAAGGCTGTGTCCTTAAGACAGACAGTTTCTAGCATGGGGAAGATAAAGAGAGTACACATTCCAAGAACAGGGAAGAGGGATGAAGGTCTGATTGCCAGGATCTAACCTTGAGGAACAGGTGGTCATGTCCTTTTAATGACCTTCTCCAGAATCTGTCTGGATCCCATTATGGTTAATATGTGACTATTTATACCTAACTTAAATCATCAGCGTTCTAGAGGAACTCCGTCTCTGGTTAGCATCAGATTAACACTACAAATATATATATTTTAATTTTCTTTTTAATGTTTATTTATTTTGAGGGAGAGAGAGACAGAGTGTGAGCAGGGGAGGGGCAGAGAGAAAGGGAGACACAGAATCTAAAGCAGGCTCCAGGCTCTGAGGTGTCAGCACAGAGCCCGACGTGGGGCTCGAACCACAAACCGTGAGATCATGACTTGCACCGAAGTCGTATGCCTAGCCAACTGAAACCACCCAGGCGCCCCAACAACACAAATTTCATTTTAGAACCTGTCCTAAGCAAGAAGAAACAAACAGGTTTGCTTTTATGTGTCATTATAATAAGAGTCATGATTTCTTGAGCAGTTGGAGGCCAGGCATTATACAAAATACTTTTAATCTGATTTAATCCACACAAAAGCCCATCTGACAGATAAAAACATTGAGGAACATTCAAATATGGGTCTGACTCCAATAACTAGCACTGTACTCCACTATCATTCAATACCTATCCTGAATATATCTATACCTAAACTCAGTCCCCATTCCTAACTAAACCACCCTGTCCATCATCTCCATGCTTGGGTCATAGGTCCTACACTCATATTTATTAGAGATCTTAAAAAATACCCTAATGTTGGCTGTAAAATGAGACAGTCTCTCTGTATTATCAATTTCTGCATAACAAATTTCTCTGAAACTTAGCAGCTTCAACAGACATTTATTTATTTATTTATTTATTTATTTATTTTTAAATTTTTTTTTCAACGTTTTTTATTTATTTTTGGGACAGAGAGAGACAGAGCATGAACGGGGGAGGGGCAGAGAGAGAGGGAGACACAGAATCGGAAACAGGCTCCAGGCTCCGAGCCATCAGTCCAGAGCCTGACGTGGGGCTCGAACTCACGGACCGCGAGATCGTGACCTGGCTGAAGTCGGACGCTTAACCGACTGCGCCACCCAGGCGCCCCATCAACAGACATTTATTATCTCAGTTTCTGTAGGTCATGAATCTAGGCATGGCCTACTTGGGTCACTCTGGCTCAAAGTTTCTCATAAGACTGTCATCAAGCTGTTGGCCAGGCCTACGTTTCATGTGGAGTCTTTTTTTTTTAATGTTTATTTTTGAGAGAGAGAGAGAGCGAGCATGGGGGAGGGGCAGAGAGAGAGGGAGGCACAGAATCTGAAGCAGACTCCAGGCTCTGAGCTTCCAGCACAGAGCCTGACACGGGGCTCCAACTCCCAAACTGCGAGATCATGACCTGAGCCAAATTCAGACGCTTAAATGACTTTGCCCCTCATGTGGAGTCTTGAGCAGAGGTGGAGAAAATAGGAGGCTCTGTTTCCATGCTCACTCACGTGTTTGTTGGCAGGTCTAGGTCCCCTGCCACAAAGACCTCTCCATAGGACCTTCTCATGATAAGGCAGCTCACTTCTTCCCGAAGAGAGTTCTGAGACAGAGAGCAAGAGAGAAAGGCCCCAAGACAGAAGCCATAGCCTTTTTATAACATAATCTTGGAAGTGACACCCCACGACTTCTGCTGTATTCTCTTCACTAGAAACAAGTCATGAATCCAGTAAAGGGGATTCCATATGGGTGTGAATATGAGGATGCAAGATGACTGAGGGCCCCCCAGAGGCTGTTTTCTGCACCACCACCCCCAGCACTCCCTCCCACCTGTGTCTCACATCCCTGCGTCTCTTCATCTTCAAGTCATCACTGCCATTCTATCGCAGGGCTATAAAGATACGTTTGCTGTTCTCTTCACCATCATTCCTGGGCTCGAGTTCCTGACTCCTTTCTGAAATGGCACCTAAAATCTTTATTTTATAATTCTTGAAGTATTTTTAATGGCCCTTAATGTCAGTTTAAGCTGCTCAGACTGTCACTGAAGCTAGATTTGAATTGGAAGAAAACTTGGCCTTATCTTTACCTGCTTCCCAATTTATCCCTACTGCCCGCTAGTATTAGTCCCTAGACTCAGTCTGCCCTTCTATTTTTGTTTCCTACCTATATATAGGAATTTCTCTGAATATACTCATCTGAGTTTCAGATAATTTTTTACTAGTCTCACATGCTCACCCGTACCTCATCCCCCACCATTCTTGCCTTTCCCAAGATAGACCGTTTCTAGGATAGACCTTTCTCATTCTGGCCTCCAGAGATCTTCCCCTGTGTCAGATAGACCTTTGTGCACTGGCATGTTGCCATCTCTTTCACCACTGCTCCTAGAAACTTCCAAAACTTGGGATCCTAGGAACCCTTCAACCCTATTCAGATTGCTGCTGCATAGCTCTTCCCAAGTTGCCAAGGCTGGTTCTGCTCTTTGGTGATGCTTTGTTCTAAGGTCCAACCTAATGTTAGCATTTGGCATATCCATAGCAATGTTCTTAAAATTTACTTATTTTGTTTTACCACAAACATTTCATGGGTGTGGAAGATACCACAACCTACTTCTATCGATCCTTACTTTTTGGTAGGAGAAAAACGCAATGAAGTATCAATGAAGTTGTAAGATTTTTGAGGATTTAGATTCACATATCTGCTTTAGTGAAGGAATATGGATAATTGATGACTGAATTGTCATATATACCTGTTTTAAGTCATGTACTGAAAGATTATAACCCTAAAATGTGCTTCAATATTCACCACAAGGCTAACCAAGCAATCTATAATAAAATGCATGAAAAATAATGAAGACAAACCAACGGTAAATTGTTGGAAAGAAGAGCAAAAATCAAAAATCACAGACAAGTCAAGGTAATACAGCTGATTTACTGCTACACAAAGCATTCTTTCCTAAAATTTCAGAAACTCCATATACCTACCAGTCTGCATGTGCAGTGGAAGTTACCAAACAGTAACAAGCATTAGTGGAATACTTTAATTGATATCTTTAATAATATGATAACATTCATTTAAATACTAATTACTAGTTAATCCTTTATAATGCATTTATTTTACTAGTTAACAATGCTTAGTTTTACCTAAAAAGTCTATGTATTTACATGCCATCCATCTATAAGAACTAGAAAAGCTGAATTTTCAACTAAATTCATAGCACAGAAGAAAACTCTTGACTGATTATTAGAATTCCACATCCTTTGTCTGACACCCTAGGTTTAGATGTATTTCAGAATTTTTCAGATTTAAGAAAGAATCCAGTGCATAAACTACATATGATATACTGCAGCACTGCCAAGGGCAGTACCCTGTAAACAAATACATTTTTATGTCTACTGTAACACATAAATTAAGTGGGATAAATAAAGAACTATAAATAGCTTCAAATCACTTCAGGTCAGGATTTGCTGCCAGATGAGTTTACACCAAACTTAACAAAAACCTTTTGGTTCTATTGATTTGGGGATTTTGTAATTTGTGGCTAAGAGGTTACGGATTTATATAGTGCTCCAGGTGGCATTTCAGATCCGAAATGTTTAAATCACCCCAACATTAGTAATCACTAGTGCCACCTCCAAATGCTTTCTTTAAAAACTCACTCAAGCTCCTCCAGCCCCCTATTTTCCCATTTCTGTTCAAGATGTGATCTATTAAGGAATTGTGCATGTCCTTTCTTCTCCTTTCAACTTTATTTAAAGTTATTTTTAAAAAATAATTTACATACAGTAAGCTAAATAAAATTAGAGTACATAAAGCTGAATTTTAATAGTTGTATATATCCATGAAATCAAGGCTGCAATCAAGACACAAAACATTTCCAAAATCCTCAAAAGATTCCTCCTGCTCCTTCATAATCCATCTCTTCCACCCCTTCCCCTTAGTTGGCCCTTAATGTGCCTTTTTCTCACTTAGACAAATTTGTATTTTACATTAATGAATAATAAACAATGTACTCTTTTGCATCTGTCTTCTTTCACTTGGCATAAGGTTTTTGAGATTCATCTCTGTTGCTGCATGTATCAGAAGTTCATTTTATTGCTGAGTAGTACTCTAACGTACAGACATACCATATTTTCTCATTCACCTTTAGTTAGTCATTTTGGTTCTTTCCAGTTTAGGACTATTGCCAGTCTAGCAGCTGTCTGAATGGACATACAGTTTCATTTCTCTTTTATATAAATACCTAAGATCAAACTGATTGGGTCAAAAAGTATGTATATATTTAACTTTTTGAGAGATTTAGTTTTTTCAAAGTGATTTGCAATTTACATTTTCATCAACAGGATATGAAAGATACATAAATTCACATTTTGTGTATCTTATTTGTGAAGTCAAAATTCAAGTAGTTTTCTCAAATTTTCTATTGGGTTGTTTTTCTTCTTGTAATTGAGTTATAATTATTCTTTTTCCAGTACACAAGTCCTTTGTCAAATATACATATTGGAACATTTTCTCCCATTCTATGCCTTGCTTTCCATTTTCTTAATATTTTGAAGGACAAAAGATTTAAATTTTTAGAAAGTCAAATTTATCAAAATTTTTCATTTTTATGAAGATTTTTCTCTTACCATTTAAAGAGTTTTATAGTACTAGATTTACATTTAGACTTATTACTCTTTTAGAGTTAATTATTGTATATGGTGTGAAGTAAGGGCTAATGTCACTCTTCTAAAAAGTATGTCTCTAATTGTTCCAACACCATTTGGTTGAAGACTTTTCCCATTGAATTGTCTTGACATTTTTTATTGAAAATCAATTGGCCGTTTATTGTAAAAACCCTCAATCAAGTAGAATTAGAGGAAACATACCTCAACATAATAAAAGCCATAGGTGAAAAACCCATAGTTATTCAATGATGAAAAACAGAGTGATTCCCCTCATGTCAGACACAAGACAGGGATGTCCACTTTCACCACTATTACTTAACATAGTACTGGAAGTCCTAGCCACAGAAATCATACAAGAGGGAGGAAGAAAAGGCATTCGAATTGGTAATAAAGAAGTAAAATTTTCACTATTAGCAGATGACATGATACTCTGTGGAGAAAATACTCAAGACTCCACCAAAAAATGACTAGAACTGGCAAATGAATTCAGTAAGGCTGCAGGATACAAAATCAATGTACAGAAATCTGTGACATTTTTACATACTAATAATGGAGAAACAGAAAGGTAAATTAAGAAAGCAATCACATATACAATTGTACCAAAGATAAGAAAATATCTAGCAATAAACTTATCTAAGGAGATAAAAGACCTGTACTCTGAAAGCTATAAAACATTTTTTCCTTTTTTTAAAATTTAAATTTTAGTTAACATACAGTGCAATATTGGTTTCAGGAGTAATTCAGTGATTTATCACTTACATATAACAGCCAGTGCTCATCACAAGTGCCCTTCTTAATGCCTATCACCCATTTAGCCCATCCCCCCACCACTTCCCCTCTAGCAATGTGCAGTTTGTTCTCTATATTTAAGAGTCACTTCTGGTTTGTTTCCCTCTCTTCTTTTCCCTTCTTTTAATATATTCATCTGTTTTGTTGCTTAAATTCCACATATGAGTGAAATCATGTGGTGTTTGTCTTTTCTCTGATTCACTTATTTTGCTTAGCATGGCAAATTCTAGCTCCATCCATATCATTGCAAATGGCAAGGTTTCATTCTTTTTGATGGCTGAGTAATATTCCATTGTTTATATATACCACACTTTCTTTATTCATTCATCAGGCAATTGACATTTGGGCTCTCTCCATAGTTTGGCTATTGTTAATGTTGCTATAAACATTGGGATGCATGTACCCCTTCAAATCTGTATTTTTGTATCCTTTGGGTAAATACCTAATAGTGCAATTGCCAAGACCATAGGGTAGTTCTATTTTTAGTTTCTTGAGGAACCTCTATACTGTTCTCCAGAGTGGCTGCACCAGTTTGAATTCCTACCAACAGTGCAAGGGGGTTCCCCTTTCTCTGCATCCTCACCAACACCTGTTGTTTCTTGTGTTGTTAATTGTAGCCATTCTGACAGATGTGACGTCTCATCATGGTTTTCATTTGTTTTTCCCTGATAATGAGTTATGTTGAGTTATCTTTTCATGTGCCTTTAGACATCTGGATGTCTTCTTTGGAAAAGTGTATATTCATGTTTTCTGCCCATTTCTTAATTGGGTTATTTTTTTGGGGTGCTGAGTTTGATAAGCACTTTATAGCTTTTTGGATACTAATCCTTTCGTCAGATATGTTCAGATATGTCATTTGCAAATATTTTCTTCCATTCTGTAGGTTGTGTTTTAGTTTTGTTGATTGTTTCCTTTGCTGTGCAGAAGCTTTTTACCTTAACAAAGTCCCAGAAGTTCATGTTTGCTTTTGTTTCCTCTGCCTTTGGCAATGTTTCTAGTAAGAGGTTGCTCCAGCCAATGTCGAAGAGGTGGTTGCCTGTGTTCACCTCTAGGATTTTGATGGTTTCCTATCTCACATTTAGGTCTTTCATCCATTTTGAATTTTGTTTTATATATGGTATAAGAAAGTGGTCCAGTTTCATTCTCCTGCATGTCACTGAGTTTTCCCAGCATCATTTGTTGAAAAGACTGTATTTTTTTCCATTGCATATTCCTTCCTGCTTTATTGAAGATTAGTTGGCCATATAGTTGTGGGTCCACTTCTGGTTTTCTATTCTGTTCTGTTGATCTATGTGTCTGTTTTTGTGCCAGTGCCATACTGTATTGATGATTATAGCTTTGCAATATAGCTTGAAATCTGGAATCTTGATGCCTCCAGTTTTGTTTTTCTTTTTCAAAACTATAAAACATTGATGGAAGGTACTGAAGATGACACAAATAAGTGGAAAGATATTCCAGGCTCATCGATTGGAAACACAAATATTGTTAAAATGTCTCTATTACCCATGCAACCTACATTGCATATTTAATGCAATCAATATCTATCAGAATGCCAACAGCATTTTTCATAAAACTAGAACATACAATCCTAAAATTTGTATGGAAACTTATAAGACCCCAAATAGCCAAAACAATCTTGAAAAAGAAAAACAAATCTGAAAGTATTACAATTCTAGATTTCAAGTTCTACTACAGTACGGTACTAGTACAAAATAGACACACAGACCAATGGAATAGAAGAGAAAGCATAGAAATAAACACACATTTATATGGCCAATTAATTTTTGACAAGGAGGAAAGAATATGCAATGGGAAAAAGACTGCCTTTTCAACAAATTGTGTTGAGAAACTGGACAGCTCCATGGAAAAGAATGAAACTGGACCACTTTCTTATACCATATACAAAAATAAATTCAAAAATGGATGAAAGATCAAAAAAATAAAAATCCTTGAAGAAAGCACAGACAGAAATCTTGACATCAGCTGTAGGAACTTTTTTCTAGATATGTCTTCTGAGACAAGGGAAAAGAAAGAAAGAAAAGAAAGAAAGAAAGAAAGAAAGAAAGAAAGAAAGAAAGAAA